>NC_081355.1:13684487-13987669 GCF_030684315.1 Stegostoma tigrinum | reverse complement strand
CCACAGCAAAACCCTAAAACAATGTCACGTCTTGGCCAAACAGTTAAAATTTTCTTCAGGATCTGGGTCGGCAAGTCATTGTAGTTGCTGTAGGTACGCAGGTTCAAGACAGCAAGAAAGTCCTGTTAGACTGAAATTGAGTAAGAGAAGCACTCGGCCAGTATCCAGGAGAGTGCAGACACTGGAAGGTCCACCTATATGTGGTTGGAACAGTTACGTCGCTTAACAACATCCAAATCAGAGCCGATCAAAATAAGTGTCTGGTTAAATGGTCACTCAGTGCAAATGGAGATATCTATCTGTGCGGCTACATCTGTGATTTGTGGAGCCAGCTTTTTACAGATTTTGCTCTGGACTCCAGCCCTGGAGTTTGCCCAAGACCTTGGCTAGACTGAGCACCTATACTGGGAAACCCTTGCAGATTAAGGTGCAACGTCGGTTCCAGTCTGTTATGAGAAGCAGCTAGTTCGGTTGCCACTGATTGTAGTAAAGGCTTGGGGCCCAAGCTTGATGGGGCCGAAATTGATTGAGAAAGATTCACCTTGATTGGCTCAGCATTTTTCGATTAGAAAATGGCTGCCTGAGTGAAGTCCTAATTAAATAGCTGGACGTTTTTCCAGAAGGTCTAGGGACTATCAAAGGAGCCCATGCCACCTTCATGTTGCCCAGGAAGTAATTCTGTGATTCTGCAAGGCCCACCCAGTGCCATTTGCCTGGTGGGCAAAAGTAGTGGCAGAAGTCAGGAGGTTGGAAAGTGAAAGAATCATCAAATCAGTGCAGTTTGCAGAACTGGCAGCATTGGTCAAACTGATTGTGAAGCCCAGTGGGTCAGTTCATCTTTGTGGGTGCTTTAAACAAACAGTCAACCACTTTTCGCAGCTGGCTTAATACCCAATCCCTCGTGTAGAGGATTTACACACAAAGCTGGCAAAGCGACTGTCCTTCACAAAGCTGGACATGCATCATGCCTACTTGCAATTGCGGTTAGATGAGGATTCCCGGAGGTATGCTACAAATCTGTGGAATTCCCCGCTCAGCGAAGGCTACCTTGTTGAATGTTTTTGAGGCAAAGACAGATTTTGAACAGTTAAAGTAGTTAAGGGTGATGGTGACAGAGCGGGTAAGAGGAGTTGAATCCACAAAACGATCAGCCATGATCTTATTGAATGGTGGACCAAGCTGGAAGGGACATATGGCCGACTCCTGCTCCTATTTCTTATCTTCTTCTGTTACTACCCATTAGGGTTTGTCCCAATATATGAGACTGCCATTTGGAGTATCATCAGCATTTGCGATTTTTCAGTGGATGATGGAGAACATTTTACAAGGCCTATCCTGGGTTGCCATTTATTTAGATGATGTACCAATAACAGGGAAGATCAATAAAGAGCACTTGGACATAACCCTTAGACATTTCTCCCAGGTGAGCATATGTCTTAGAAGGGGAAAATATGTGTTCCAGGCACCCGAAATATCAACTTGGCTGCAGAGTCAACAAGACCTGGTTACACCTGTTGGAAGGTAAAGTGAGGGCAATCAAAGATGCTCCAGCTCCCACATCTGTACCAGAGCTTATGTTGTTCCTTGGACTGGTGAATTATCATGGAAAGTTCAGACATAATCTGGCCTCCACTTTGGCTCCTGGCCCCTTTGCACCAACTCTCAAAGAAGGCCTTGGAAATGGTCACATCACCAAGCCATAGCTTTTAGGGAAGTGGAGAAACAGCTATCATCCTCTAAGGCGTTGGCAAACAATGGTCCGAAGCAAGATCTCGTTTTGATATATGATGCCTCCCTGTATGGCATGGCGGTAGTATTAGCTCATAGGTGGCCCAATGGAGAAGAAAGCCCAATACTATATGCGTTCAGGACATTGACTAATGCAGCGTGTAAATACACGCAGATAAAGAAGGCAGGTTTGGCTGTTATTTGGAGTCAGGAAGTTTCATCGATATGTTAATGGATGTAAATTTGTGATAATAACAGACCATAAACCCCTGCTATGTTTACTTAAAGAAGACAAGGCAGTGTCATCCATAGCTTCAGGCCAAATTCAGCAGTGTACCCTAATACTAGACCATCATCATGCTGGTACCAAAGAAAACTCATGTCGAGTGCCTCAATGACTTCTACCCAGTGCCTCTGACCCCCATTATTATGAAGGGCTTTGAAGGTTAGGCATGACTAATATCAACTCTAGTCTCCCAGCCTGCCTTGATTCTTTGCAAGTTGCCTACCGTCGCAACAGGTCCACGGCAGACATCATCTCCCCAGCCCTACACTCGTCCCTGGAATATCTGGATCACAAGGATACCTATGTCCGTCTCTTACTCAGTTAATACAGCTCCACCTTCAACATCACAATTCTAACCAAACTCTGGACCCAGGTCTCCACTCTGCTCTCTGCAACTGGATCCTTGGCTTCCTGACCCACAGACCACAATCAGTGATGAAAGGCAACAGCACCTCCTCCACATCAGCAATCCTCAACACCAGTGCCCTGCAACGCTGTGTACTCAGCCCCTTATTATACTCACTGTGCGCACATGACTGTGTGGCCAAATTTCTTCCTAACTCCATCTACAAGTTCGCCGAAAACACCACCTTTGTCTGATATCTGGCCCGCAAAAATGAGGCAGAACACAGGAAAGAGAGTGCTTGGTGATGTGGTGTAAAGATAACAATTTCTCCCTTAAAGTCAGCAGAACAAAAAATCTGGTCACTGATTTAAGGAAGCAAGGTAGAGGGCATACATCTGTCTGCATCAACAGAGCTTACGTGGAGATGGTCGACAGCATCAAGTTCCTAGGAGTAATGACCGCCAATAATCTGTCCTGGTCTACTCACATTGACATGATGTTCAAGAAGGCAGAACGCTGTCTCTACCTCCTCAGGAGACTAAGGAAATTTGGCATATTGGTAAAGACTCTCTCCAATTTGAATGATGCACAACAGAAAGCATTTAATCTGGAAGCATCACAGCTTGGTACAACAACTGCTCTGCCCAGGCCTGTAAGAAACTACAGGAAGTTGTGAACACAGTCCCATCCATCACGTAAGCCAACATTCCATCCACTGACTCCCCAACTATACTTCTCACCGCCTCAGAAGAGCAGCTAACATAATCAAAGACCTCTCCCATCCCAGTTATAATCCCGTCAGGCAGAAAATACAAAAGCCTAAACACACATACCAATAGATTCAAGAATAGCTTCTTCCCTCGTGTTATTAGACTTCTGAATGGACCTCTCCGATTTGAAATTTTTGTGCTCCTTCTCTGTAACCATAACATTGTACTCCTTTCTCTGCAACCATAATATTGTATCCCATGCTCTGTTCTATTACCCTGATGCACATTTTTGGCTGACTACCTGGCCTCTTTCACAGCTATGTGTTTCATCAACAAGATACACTGCAGCAATTCACTATGGCCCTTTCAACACTATCCTCCAAAACCCACAACCTCTACCACCCAGAAGAACAAGGACAGCAGATACATAGGAATGCCACCATCTCCTAATCACACGTCATCCTGATTAGGAATCGTTCTAATGGTCCTATAAAATCAGCACATCGCTGTTCCTACATCAAATGGATTGCAGCCATTCAAGAAGGCAGCTCACCAACGCCTTCTCCAGGACAACTGAGGATGGGGAATAAACAACTGACCAAGCTAGTGACACATGAATAAATAACAGCAAAGGAAGAACGATCCTAGGATAAATTGTGAAGGTGGGTTTGGGCTGTACGTATGGTTGGATACTGAAGTGGACACAAAGTCTAAGAGGATGAGTTTATTGTTGAAAATGTTTCCCCAATTTCTCCTAAGATTGATTTGAAAAGATTAATTATTTCAAAATTCTTCCTGTACCAACTGACAGGATGGTTTGTGACACATCTATATTTCTTCCAGTATCTTGTCACATAAAGTTGTACTGTTTAGACAGATGCTATCTTAATCTTTATAAGATCAAGGACATGGGCTTGTTTCGGTGGAAATGAAGACATATTTACAATGTTAGATAGAGGTGATGGCACTGACTTTAGGTAGACTAAATGCAACTATGCCCTCTGGTGGAGTGCAATTGATTCAAGCCTCTGTTAAACATCGATACACAAATATACATAAATGGACAGGCACATCTTAACCAGACCTCAGAAAGCAATTTGTTTCTGTCTGCCAACAGGAATGTCCCATATTTTCACACAAAGTTTCAACCTTTGTTGGCCTGATACATTGCATTGCATGTTTAGCCTCCCTGGGGCTGGAAACAGTGTGGGCTGGTCTGGAATTTTGCACTTTAATTCCCCAGCTCCAACACACTGTCTATACTTGGGTGGCTGGCTACAAGGACGTTACTTTGATTTAAATTGTACTAAGTTGGAGAGAGGCCCTTTCCATTTTGTACTGCGCTCTTCCGCACTTCCATTCAGTCACACCCAGTCACAGCATCAGAAAAGTCTTATAGTGCAGAAGGAGGCATCAGGCCATCATATCTACACTAGCTTTTTAAATGAGCATCATTACCTAGTGTCAATCTCCTGCTTTCCCCCAATACCCTAGCACATTACCTGTGTGTAAATAATCATGCATTGCCCTCTTGAATGCCTCAACTGAATGTATCTCCAACACATTTCCAGGCAATACATTCCATAACCTAACTACTTGCTAAGTGAAAAATAAAATTCCCTCATATTACCCTTGCTTCTTTTGCACATCAACTTAAATTTATACCCTCTTGTTCTAGTTCCTTTTAAAAACAGGAACAATTTCTCTTTATTTACTCAATCAAGCCAGCTCATGATTTTGAAAACCTCTATCAGCTCTTCTCTAAACACTCTTCTGTCTAATGAGAACAGTCCCAACTTCTTCAATCTATCCTCATAACTGAAGTTTCTCATCCCTGGGATCATTCTAGTAAATCTCATCTGCACTCGCTCCAATGCACTTGCATCATTCCTATAATGTGGCACCCACAACTGCACACAATACTCCAGCTGAGGTCTAACAAGTGTCTTGTACAAGTTCAACATCACCTCCTTGCTCTTGTACTTACATTATGATTTATTAAGCTGACAATACTGTATGCTTTACTCCTGTTCCCTCTGCTTGGGCTGCCAGCTTCAATGATCTGTACACATATACACCCAGATCCCAGATTCACTTCAACTGTGAAAATCACAGGGCAGCACGGTGGCTGAGTGGTTAGCACTGCAGCCTCACAGTGCCAGGGACCCGAGCTCAATTCCAGCCTCGGGCGACTGTCTGTGTGGAGTCTGCAAATTCTCCCTTGTCTGAGTGGGTTTCCTCTGGGTGCTCCGGTTTCCTCCCACAGTCCAAAGATGTGCAGGCTAGGTGGATTGGCCAGGCTAAATTGCCCGTGTGTGGGTTATAGGGGGATGGGTCTGGGTGGGATGCCTTGAGGGACGGTGTGGACTTGTTGGGCCAAAGGGCCTGTTTCCACACTGTAGGGAGTCTAATCTCATGGTTAAATAGCCCTTAAAATTCTCAGTGTGCAGGTTAATACCTAAGCAATGGACATGCCCATCCCACAAGCTACTGGAAAATATTTGCACTCCAGTAAAGATTGCCTTTAAAAGGAGGGAGGAGAAAATTGTTGAAAAGGGGAACAAGTACAAAGTGAAAAAACAGTCAAAAACATGCAAGTATAAGCTGTCTTTTGCTCATTAGCAGCCTTTTTATTTGTGAGGCAGAGGTGTAAGCACTTGAGAATGTTGGGTACATTCATAGTGTAAATTTTAAAGTTAAATCTGTGTTCCCATTCATTTCTGTAAATCTTAATTTTCCCCTACCAACAAATTAGTGTTCTGACTGAGGATTTATCAATCAACACTGTTACTATAGCAAAAGCTCATTCCAAAACATCCCTCTACATTAAATTCAAACAAGATAGATCTAACAAATGCAAAATATAAATGTTTTTCAGAGTTGAAATGCTAGATATTTGAGGTCCAAACTGTGAGCACTCAGGGATTCAATGTGCAATAACAAAGTTTGGAAATAGAAAGTCAAATGCAGAGATAGATCACACATTGTACTATTTGACTGATCCTTATGGAATTATAGGATTAGAAATTTGGCCGTTGTGTTGGTGCTGGTTCTTTTGAAGAGCCATCCAGTTACCCCAGACTCCACTTTACCCCATATATCCACAATTAGTTTTTCTTACATGATTTCTCCACTTTCTTGTGTAGGATTGCTTCTGAATCTATAACCACGCACCCCACCCCCACCCCCACCCCCAGAATCAGGCAATACAGTCCAAATCTTAAGCATGCTTGCGTAAAAGTAGTGTGTGGCCTCTGTACAACTGACTTAACATTTCGGGTCCAGTGACCCTTCCTCACAACTGGAAATTCAGACTGATGAAGGGTCTAGGCCTGAAACGTCAGCTTTCCTGCTCCTATGATGCTGTTCGGCCTGCTGTGTTCATCCAGCTCTACACCTTGTTATCCTGAAGCGTTAACTCTGTTTTTTTCCTTCACAGATGCTGCCAGACTTCCTGAGCTTTTCCAGCAACTTCTGTTTTTGCTCTCAACGATTCATCGTGTTTTGCACTAAAACGGATATCACGCTGTGGGATTCCCAAAATAAAGTGAAATTGCCTGCTTAGCCATAAACGAATGGTTGGAGACCAAAATATGCTCCACTCCATCTCCCTCACCCCCTCTACTTTCCAATTTGCTTGCTCTCTTCGTCCTCCTGACCCTGCCTTCCTCGCTCCTGTTACTTTCCCCAATGCTCGCTGTTTCCACATTCCAATTCTCCCGGTGTCCTCCGTGTACTAAAGAATCACTGTTAACTATGAGTGAGTAGCTGTTTTTGAAATTATTATTAAAGACTGTTTACATGCAGCAATATGAATATTGTAAATATAGATGGAGGCTTGTGATTACTTACAGATTTGAAAGCAGGGTAGTTTGACTTAAACAAAAATCGTTTTTAGAACCCTTGCCCTGAAATATTTGAGCAAATTGATCGGTATTGCACACTACAATATACAAAGTGCTAAGTAATCCCACCTCTACAAACCTTAGCGATAGTAGGAACTGCAGATGCTGGAGAATCTGAGGTAACAAGGTTTAGGGTTGAATGAACACAACAGGCCGAGCAGCGTGAGCCACACAGCTTTAAATTGTAATATCAGCTATCACAAGGTGGAGAGCCGAATGAACACAGCAGGCCAAACAGCATCAGAAGAGCAGGAAAGCTGACGTTTTGGGTCTAGATCAAGGGTCGAAGCCCGAAACGTCAGCCTTCCGGCTCCTTTGATGCTGCTTGGCCTGCTGTGTTCATCCTGCTCTACACCTTGTTATCTCAGATTCTCCAGCATCTGCAGTTCCTACTATCTCTCTTACGTTGTAATATAATCGCCGCCCTCTACAGGTTTGTTTGCAGAGTGAGAGGTTCAGGTGAGTGAGAGCAGGAGACAGAGATTGGATTCTCTCCTGAAATACATTCAGTTTGCTGGTTTAATCATTAAACTAAAAACCGAACTCGTCTGCCGGCCAGTTATAGTGTTTTGTAGGGTTGATTTGAACTTTACAAACGAGCTTTAGTTTTTAAGCAGAGTTTCTTTCGTCTTTTGCGATCTCGGCCAATGGTTTGCTATAGTTTGTGGAACAACTAGAAGAACCAGTTTATTGTCTGTTTAACTGCCTAGTTTCAGTTCGTCAGCAAGACGCCGCTGATGAAAGGTGAGGACTTTATCTCGGTTTGAGCTGAGGTTGGATAAGCTGTTTTTCGCCGTATTTACTCCTTATCTTCACTTTCTTTAAAACATACACATATAAATATTTAGGATTTCAATTGGAGCAAAACGGTTGGACTCGATGGGCCGAAGGGCCTAATTCTGCTTCTGTGTCGTAGGGTGATCTGACTTGGAGTTTCGTTAGTGTCCTCCCAGCACTGGTAAGTCGGGCCGAATAGCCTCCACTAGTGTTGAAGCAGCGGTGGAGAGCACCATCCCCGCTTTACCTGCGAAACCGCTGTGTGTCCCGAGTGTCGGGTTTGACATGGTATAATTTGCTCTTTACCTGATGAACTCACAACCTAACGTGAGCTCATTCATGGCCTAGCACCCTCCGATAAATCCGGCTGTTCTTTGAAATTTTCTCACCTCAATCACGCCCCGACTTTTACTGCTTCAGCATATGTTAACCTGTTATTTCATTTCCGACTGCCAAAAAAAAACCCACGTGTGTGTGAAATGGAAATGGCTGCTTCAGGATTAAGCTGTCGTCAAAAGAAACCCGCCTTCCCCCACTGTTCTTTAAGGAATGGAAGGAAACAAATGCAGAACCCATCTTTTAGAATGTTGTTAAGTGGCATGTCAATGTTGACACTCACTACTAAGCTTTCCCTGCCTCTCAGTATCTAAAAAAAACCAAAAGCTGTATAACCTACTGTGCAATTGTAGCAAAACAAAAGCTGGATATATTCTGCAAAAGGATGAATTGTTTTTGTATTGCATGTTTCTTGTTGGTATGTTTCAACTTGTCCTGCTTCTGCTAATCAGAAACCTGTTAAAAGTATAAATAACACAAACCTAGTGTAATTTGAAAGGGGGGGGGGGTTGTAGAGTCATATAGCCCAAAACAAACCCTCCACAACACACCCATGCTGATGAGATGTCCCAATCTGATCTAGTCCCATTTCCCAGCATTTGACCCATATCCCTCTTAAACCCTTTCTATTAATGTACCCATCCAGATGCCTTTTAAACGTTGTAATTGTACCCACTCTTCCTGGTAGCTGATTCCATGCACACACACCCTCTTGTGTGGAAAATGTCAGCTCTCAGATCCTTTTTACATGTTTCCCCCCTCCCCTTAAACTTTCATCCTTTAGTTTTGGATTTCCCTACCCTGGGGAAAAAGATTTTGATTATTCACTCTATCCACGCCCCTTATGATTTTGTAAACCTCTGTGAGGACTGGAGGATTTGAGCTATAAGGAGAGGCTGAATAGACTGGGCCTTTTTCCCCTGAAGTGTCAGAGACTGAGGGGTGCTCTTATAAGTGACTTATAAAACATTCTACATTCCAGTACTTGGAGCAGTCACTGAACTGTCTGAAGTCTTGAACATTATGATTCGTGAAGCTTCACGATTTTGATGTTTGATCTTGTATTGGGGTGGAATTGAAAGCAAATTGTTGCCTTTGCAGGGTACTTGTTTCACAGCAGGAGTCCATTTGACCCATTATTCAGTGCTGTCCAAAGGTTGTCCAGCCTGATTCTACTTTTCAGCTCCTGGCTTGTAGCCCAGTGGGTACAGGAATTCAAGTATATGTCCCACTGTTTTGTAAATGCAAAAGAATTGTTAAGTCACTTTAAAATTCCCATTCCTTCCTTCCAACCCAACCTGTCCTTGGCTTCCCCTATCGTTATACTTTCCTCCAACCTCTCCATCTTCAGTTCTTCCCTATTTCTAGCCTCTTGAGCATCTCTGATTTTAATGACCCCACAGTTGATGGCCATCTCTCCAAAATAGGCTCCAAGCTCTGGAATTTACCTTTCAAACCTCTCTTCCTCTCTCCCCTCATTTAAGAGGCTGCTTGAAACCTGTAGTGTGGACCAAACCTTTGCTTATCTAATCTCCATGGTACAATGTTATGCTTTGTAATATAATGCCCCTATGAAGACTTCTGGGATGCTTCGGTATGGTAAAGGTTCTTAATAAATATAAGTTATTGTTGTACACTGTTTGCTGCAAAGTGATTTAATAAACAAAAATATTTTTCCCAGATATAATTTTCAGGGCTATGGGACACGGTGGGGAGGGCAGTGGGACTAGCCAAATTGCTTCTTAGAGAAGCGGATTGGATCTGATGGACTGAACAGCCTTTCCTTGTGCTGTAGCCGCTTTATGATTCTATTTCCATTAAATGTATTTTCGTCTTCAGATTTGGCGTGAAGACCTGGAACAAATGAAACCGCAAAATGCCTGATGCAAATAAAGTTCCAAGAAGTTCCGACAGAAATCAACCTTCAAATAGAGCACATCGGGAAAGAAGATATCGAAACCACTCGAGTTCTGAGAATAATTATCCCGGGAAACGTAGCAGAGAAGATGGTCGAGATTACAGGGAATCTCACCAAAGCAAGCCCCATTCTTCCCGACAATCGTACCCTCCAAGTGAAAGGTACAGTAAGTTCGCTTATAACTTTTCCATCTTTTTTGTTTAGTGTTTGTCCAGTCATAGGATGTCATTAGCTAGGCCAACATTTATTGCCTCTTTCTAATTGCCGAGAAAGCAGTTAAGAGAAAACCACATTGCGGTAGGTCAGAGTGCGATAAGAGCATCAGATTTCCTTCCCTAAAAGAACCAGATAGGTTTTTACAACGATCGGCAGTTCCAAATATGGTTATCTTTAGGCAAACATTTTATTTCACGTTTTACTAAATTCAAATTTCACCATCTTCCTAGAGGGACCTGAACCTTTGTTCTCAGAACATTATCTGAGATTCTGGTTTACTGGTCCAGTGACAGCATGCAAAATTTCTTTGTTCTGTTAACCATGTAGCATCAGGTACAGTAATTTTCATTTATTTAGTGTGTGAGAACACTGTAAGGAGCTGTGCACATGCTTACCACAATAGGTAGATGTTGGAAAAGATGGTGATCGCATTCGTAATAGTCTAAATAGAAGGCCTGGAAAATTAAATCCACCAAAAATATTCAAGACATTTCAAACAGAGAAAGGATTTGTGCATCCCAGCTGCCCATTCTTTTTTTGGAATGTTGATGTGGTACTGAGTCTATCTTTTTAAAGTAGAATTGAAAGCTTGGATTAAAAAAGAAACTAAGTTCTATTTATTGAAAGGGAATTCTAAAAAACAATGATAAAGTAGCAACTTGATACACATTTTACAGTGGAATTCTGGTGCTTCGCAATAGTGTACACATTAATCCAGTAATATTGCACTAAACTGCACTCTTTGGCGGTTAAACTCCAAAAGAGCAGTAAGTTGACTCCACTTGTCAATATCAAACCTGTTACAAACCTTTAAACACCATTGAAAACAGATGATTTGAGTAAAAATAAAATGCTTTGTTTTGGTAGACGTGATCCACATGAGGAATACACCCGACATCCTGGTTCTCGAATGCCACCATCTCATCCAAACAGTCGCCCCTCTTCTTCCTCGCCACCTTATTACAGCTCCCCATCACAAACTAACACTGCTCCTCCCAAAGAGTCCTTTGGGACAAAGTGCTCCTACATGTGTTCAAGAAGAGGTATGTTCAGCGTGACTGAGTTAAATGATAAAGAATGACATCCCACTGTGTATCGTTTTTAAGTTGAAATGTGAAAGGTTTTTATCTTGGGGATGTAGGTGATTAAGTTTGTAGTTTGTCCGTGCTCGGTTAATTGTGACACAGGTTTGCTGAAAATAGTTAAACATTCCATTGGATTTCACCTTGATATATTAACATGTGGATGTTTCTCATACAGTAACACAACTGGATTTCTTATTTAGAACCAGGTATTCTGACAATACAAAAGGTTCGCAATGCATATTTCCATATTGCAATATTTTGATAAACAATACAGTTCAATCTGGGTAAGACTTCTGGTTGTGAAGGCCACTATTTAAATGCCTGCCTTTTTTTTCATTCTGGAATTTAGTTTCACCAGTGCTCTTAACAATGGATTCCAGACCATCACTTTTCACTGTTAAAATATTCTCCTAACTTATTCCCCGCCCCCCACCCAGTGATATAGATAATTATCTCAAATCTGTGTTCTCTGATTATTGACCCTTCTACCAATGGAAATAGCCAGTATTTATGGCCCAGTTAAGAAGGTCATTGTTATTGTGTTGAATGTGTTACTGGAAGTTTGATCATATGGGTTTTTCAAAAGGTACTACCTTTTGGCTGTAAAAGAAATACTCTCAGTTATATAGATTTCACAAGCCGTAGGCTTCTTCTCAAAATATTTGCGAGCCAATGACCTACATTTGAAGTGTAGTCATTTGTGATGTAAGAAACAGCATGGTAGACAAATGTTGCGCAGCAGTTCCAACAAACATCAGTGTGTGTGTTAAAGGATGAATATTGGCCTAGGCACCTGCTGTCCTTTGAGATTGCACAATGAGATCTGACACCTGGACAAGCAAGTAGTTAAAGATCTCAACTGAAAGACAGCACTTAGAGGATGCAGCGCTCTATTGGTATTGCACTTGAGCATCAATCTTAACTTTTGACCTTGAGTCTTGGGGAATAACACTTGAAACCAGACATTGTGATTCCAAGATGCGAGCACATTAACTGTGCCACAGCTGACACAGCTCACCATAGTTGGGTTAGCAACCCTATTAGTTGTATGTCTTTGCCTGTGATTTTCTCCTCTTAGACTCAAGTTGGCTTCTTGCTGTCTTCAGCAACTCTGGAAACCAGCACAACCCCAAACCATTTACCTGGATTGGGACAATTTCCCAATTAGGAGGTGTTAGTAAGATCGAGCTTCAACTCAGCAATGGAAGAAGTGGGTAGGGGTTTAAAGGTGGTTGAAGTACCCAAGTTAGATTCCAAAAATTATTTTAGGGTCTGAACAGGTGACAGGTGGATTAGGAATCCTTCAAGCACAGATAAAGCAAATTGGTCACTTGTGCAGTAGTGTTAGGAAGGATGACCCAGGTATTGTTGAAGTGATGAATCTTGAAGCTGGGTAAAGAAACCTGAGGGGTTCAGTCAAAGTACGTTACCTTCTGAAATGATTTAAACTCAGTATACTTTTTCAATACATTTCTAAAAATGTGCTGCTACACAACTGTGAGTCTTTATTTTTGTTCCCTAAACCTCATCAAGTGGGGAAGACCTGATTTGCTGCGCTTTATGTCTCAGTTCTGAATGAACATCTTCAAGATCAGCTATGTGTCAGTCATAACGTTCGCTACTGAGTCACAAGCTCTGGGTTTAAGTTCTGCTGCAGGCCTTTAGAATGCCAATCAAGGCTGACATTCCAGGGCTGGGAGAGCGTTGGCTACACTTTCAAAGGTGCCATATTTGGGTGGGACATTCAATCAAGACCACATCTGTCTGCTCAAGTCAATATAAAATATCCCGTGGCAATAGTTTTGAAGGACCATTGGGGCCATTAATCCCCTGGTGTCCAAGCCAAATATTTATTGCTCATTCAACGTCATAAACAACTTATCTGGGCACAATCACAGTGCTGATGTGGAATCTTGCTGTGCACATATTGACTTCAAACGTGCTTCATTGGCTGCAAATAAAAAGCTTTGAGATGTGAAGTGGATGTTAGACTTGCATTTATGTGATGTATTTTTGTGCTTTTGTTTCACTCTCTAATCATCACTGGATCAAAATCCTGGAATTCCCTCCCTAATAACATTATGGGTCTATCTATAGCAGGTGGAATGCAGTGATTCAAGAAGGCAGCTCATCATCACCTTCTGAAGGGCAGCTAGGCTTGGGCAATAAATTTTGGATAGCCAATGATGCCTTTGCCCCATGAGTGAATAAAAAGTTTTCAGCTTCTCTCAAGTTGCCTCACTTGGAGGGTGGCTGGACTGTGCATTACACCAGTTGTAGTTCTGCACTTTGAGACAATGAGCTCAGTTGGATGATTTGCAATGCAGTGATGCCAATGACACTGATTCAGCCGCCACGCTGGCTGAGATTACCGTGACCATCCCACCTTGTTGTCTTTTCCCCTCGCCTGAGGCATGGTGACCTTCAGGTTAAACTCACCCCTCTCTCGTGAGAGAGGAACCTTCAGGGATTGTCGTGACTTTACCTTTTACACTGATTATCCTGCAGTATATTGTCATTCGTGGTGCAGCCCTGGTTCAGGAGAAGTGTAAAAAGTGTGAACTATAAGTTTGTACAAATAAGTCACAGGTAAACAAGGAGGAAGTAAATATACTTCTGTTTTGTTGCATAGCACTTTGGAGTTTCTGTTGGAATGTTTCCATATTTGTCCCTACGAAACTACAGTAAGCAAACCAGTTTAACCAGCCTAGCTTCAGGGAAGAAACCTCAAGCCACACCCATTCAATCATTTCAATGATGTAGGTGTTGAGTTGTTACTGTATTGAAACCTGTGTTGCATGAAGTGACCATTGAACCCCTGGCTGTAAAGCAGCTATTGAATTACAGCATAAGCATGTGATGTTGTGATGTGTTTTTCTGTCCGTGCCCTGTAGCAATAAACAGCAAAGATGTCTTCAGACATGAAGTTGTTTTTGTTCTTCCCAGGCAAAGCAAAATTTAACTAACCAGGATGATTTATTTATTTCTACCTTCTTGGCATAAATGGATTTTAAAGAATTCCAATTTTCCATTGAGTGGGGTTTGGTGGATGAGTGTTGCAATTGGGAGGGGAGTGAGAGGTTCAGTGGGATGATGCAGAGGCTCCTGTAACCATCTGATCCCATTGGAATTATACCAGGTATGCTGCTCTTAGGCCCCGGATTTAGGACAGTTTAATGAATGAACCTGTGATGGAAAATCTCTTAACTTTGCAAACTGAATTGAGGTCTAACTTTCTAGAGTTTGTGGATTTCTGTTAAATGGCCTGTGTTTATTACATACCTAGGTTCTCTTCAATACCACAGGTTACACCAGATACTTAGTCTAACATACCTAGTGCGAGTCTAATTGCATTCCAGACGACTTCAGAAATGTGCTTTTGTTGCTCATCACTGTGTAGGCAGCCTGCATTGTAGCTGTGAAAGCTCAAAGGTTCTGTTTCACATGGTATTTGGTGTACTTGCATTGAACTGGTGAGCAATATCATTTTAGGTAATTTGAAAGTAAAGGAACAGATTACTCACTAACATTTAACCAGTAACTGTCTGGTACTCAAGCATTAGTAAATCCTTGATATCCACAATATCACGAATTACAAATTCACCAATCTGTGCCAAAAAATAGGTATCAACAAAAACCAACATCCCAAGCATTTAACCTGCTCTTAATCAATTTTTAAATGAGCTGCGCACTCGCAATATTGTTCGTTCACAGGGGTTCTTGGGAGTAGAGCCTTCATGGTTATGGAGGAGTGACGATCTTAGTGCATGCAGTCCCATATATAATTTTCTTTTTCGATTCATTTGTGGGATGCGGGCATGACTGGCTGGCCAGCATTTCTTCTCCAACCCTAGTTGCCTTGGAGAAGGTGGTGGTGAGATGTCTTCTTGAACCTCCTGCTGTGGGTTGATCCACAATGCCATTAGGGAAAGAATTCCAGGATTTTGACCCAGTGACAGTGAAGGACTGGTGATATATTTCCAAGTTAGGATGGTGAGTGGCTTGGAGGAGAACTTGGAAGTGATGGTGTTCCCATAAGCCTGCCGCTCTTGTCCTTCTAGATAGAAGTGGTCGTGGGTTTGGGAGGTGTTGTCTGAGGTTCTTTGGTGAAGTTCTGCAGTGCATCTTTTAGATAATACACACTGCTGCTACTGAGCATCAGTGGTGGATGGAGTGGATGCTTGTGGATATAGTGCCAATCAAACGGACAGCTTTGTCCCGGATGGTGTCAAGCTTCTTGAGTGTTGTTGTGGCTGCACTCGTCCAGGCATGTGAGGGGTATTCCATCACACTCCTGACTTGTGCCTTGTAGATGGTGGACAATCTTTTAGGAGTCTGGAAGTGAGTTACTGGCTGCAGTATTCCAAAGTTCTGGCTAGCTCTTGTAGCCATTGTTCATGTGGTGAGTCCAGTTGGGTTTCTGGTCAATGATAACCCCCAGGATGTTGATAGTGGGGGATTCAGTGATGGTAACCCGTTGAATGTCAAGGGGTGGTGGTTAGATTGACGCTTATTGGTGATGGTCATAGCCTGATTGTCAGCCCAAGCCTGGATATTGCCCAGATCTCGTTGCATTTGAACATGGACTGCTTCAGTATCTGATGAGTCACAAATGATGCTGAATATTGTGCAATCATCGGCAAACATCCCCACTTTTGATCTTATGATGGACGGAGGGTCATTGATAAAGCAGCTGAAGATGGTTGGGCCTAGGACACCACCCTGAGGAACTCCAGCAGAGATGCCCTGGAGCTGAGATGATTGATCTCCAACAACTACAGCCACGTTCCTATGTGTCGGGTATGACTCTAACCACCAGAGAGTTTGCCATCTGTTATCCCCCATTGATTCCAGTTTTGCCAGGGCTCCTTGATGCCACACTCAGTCAAATGAAACCTTGATATCAAGCGCTGTCACTCTCACCTCACCGCGGGAATTCAGCTCTTTTATCCATGTTTGAACCAAGGCTGTAATGAGGTCAGGAGCTGAACATTGCTAGTTCGATACCAGTTTTATAACTGTGCTAGGACAGCATGTCTAGGGGATTGGCACGTCCTGGAGCACAAGTCTTCAGCACTATTGCCAGAATGTTGTCAGGGCACGTAGCCTTTGCAGAATCCTGTCTCCAGCAGTTTCTTGATATCGTGTGCTGTGAATTGAATTGGCTGAAGACTGGTATCTGTAATGCTGGGGATCACTGGAGGAGGCCGAGATGGATCATCCACTCGGCACTTCTGGCTGAAAAGTCTGACGCATTCACAGCAATCATCTTTTGCACTAATGTGCTGGGCTCTTCCATCATTGAGGATGGGGATATTTGTGGAGCCTCCTCCTGCAGTGAGTTGTTTAATTGTCCATCACCATTCACGACAGGATGTTGCAAGTCTGCAGAGCTTAGATCTGATCTGTTGGTTGTGAGATCGCTTAGCTTTGTCTATCACTTGCTGCTTTTGCTGTTTGGCGTGCAAGTAGTTCTGTTTGGTGGCTTCACCAAGTTGATATCTCATCTTCAGGTATGTCCAGTGCTGCTTCTGGCATGCCCCCCTACACTCTCAACTGAAACAGGGTTGATCCCCTGGCTTGATGGTAATGGCTGAGAAGGGGATATCCTGAGCCATGAGATTACAGATTGTGCTGGAGTACATTTCTGCTGCTCTTGATGGCCCACAGCACCTCATGGATGCCCAGTCTTGAGTTGCTGGATCTGTGTGAAGTCCGACCCATTTAGCACGGTGATAGTGCCACACAACATGATGGAGGTTGTTTTCAGTGTGAAGGTGGGACTTGGTCACCACAAGGACTGTACATTGGCCACTCTGACCAACAATGCCATAGACAGATGCAGCTGCAGCTGTCAGATTGGTAAGAATGGGGTCAAGTATGTTTTTCCCTCTTGTTAGTTCCCTCACCACCTGCCGCAGACCCAGTCTAGCAGCTATGTTCTTTAGGAGCTGACCAGCTCAATCAGTAGTACTGCTGCTGAACCCCTCTTGGAGGTGGCCACTGAAATCCCCCACCCAGAGTACATTTTGTGCCCTGCCATCCTCAGCGTTTTAAGTGTTGTTCAACATGGAGGAGTGCTGTTGTGTCGGTAGGTGATAATCAGTAGAAGATTTCCTTGCCCATGTTTAACCCAAAGCAATGAGACTCCATGGGGTCTGACTTCAATGTTGAGGACTCCTAGATCAATACCCTCCCAACTGTAGACCGCTGTGCCACCACCTCTGCTGGGTCTGTCCTGCTGATGGGACAGGACATAGCCTAGGTTAATGACGGTAGTTTCTTGGACATTGTCTGTCAAGTACAATTCTGTGAGTATGACTATGTCAGGCTATTGCTTAACTAGTCTGTGAGACAGCTCTCCCAATTTTCCTCTCCCAATTTTGGCACTAGCGCCCAAATATTAGTGAGGAGGACTTTGCAGGATCGACAGGGCTGTTTCTGCCGTTGTCTTTTCCGATGCCAGGTGATCTATCCGGTTTCATTTCTTTGAGACTTTGTAGCGTTTAGTACAACTGAGTGGCTTGCTAAGGCATTTCAGAGGGCATTTGAGAGTCAACCACATTGCTGATGGTCTGGAGCCACATGTAGGTCAGACCAGGTGAGGGAGGCAGATTTCCTCCCTTTAAGGGCATTAGTGAACCAGATGGATTTTTCCGACAATCGACAATGATTTCACGGTGATCAGTAGATTCCTAATTCCAGATATGAACCCAAGTCCCCAGAACACTAGCTGCGTTTCTAGATGCATAGTCTAGCGATAATGCGACTAGGCCATAATGTACTCTTAAATTAATTGCCCACCATTTAAGATTATCTGCAAGTGAGAATGCGTTTATTAAGATTTCCTGTATTTTGCCTTGTGCTGGATTTCTTCAGCTTGTAGGTTCATCATCTTCATATTTAAGTGTTTTTTTTCTCTTTTGGGTTGGAGGATTTTGTGCCATTTAGATAAAGTTTATTGTATTTCGACCTGTCGCAACCATGTCCAACTCTCTTGTTAGTGTAAGGGGGTTAACTGTGTGATGCTGGAAGAGCTGTTTTTGCAACTTTAAATTACACTTTCATACAAGGTAGAGCAGTGGATGTGGTGTGTGGTGTGTGGTGTGGCATTCGTTAAGGTTCCATGTGGTAGGCTCATTCGGAAAGTAAGGAGGCATAGGATTCAGGAAAATCTGTCTGTCTGAATACAAAACTGGCTCTCCAATAGAAGACAGAGGGTGGTAGTAGATGGAAAGTATTCAGCCTGAAGCTCGGTGACCAGTGGTTTTCCGCAGGGATCTGTTCCGGGACCTCTGCTGTTTGTGATCTTTTATAAATGAGGAAGTGGAAGGATGGGTTAGTAAGTTTGCCAATGAGGTGAAGGTTGGTGCAGTTGTGGACAGCGTAAAGGGCTGTTGTAGGTTGCAATTGGACGTTGACAGGATGCAGAGCTGGGCAAGGAAGTGGCAGATGGAATTCAAAGAAACCTACAGCACAGGAACAGACCCTTCGGCCCTCCAAGCCTGCGCCGATCAAGATCCTCTGTCTAACCTGTCATCTATTTTCTAACGGTCTGTGTCCATTTGCTCCTGCCCATCCATATACCTGTCCAAATATATCTTTAAAAGACGCTAACGTGTCTGCGTCTACCACCTCCGCTGGCAACGCATTCCAGGCGCCCAACACCCTCTATGTGAAGAACTTTCCACGCATATCTCCCTTAAACTTTCCTCCTCTCACTTTGAACTCATGACCCCTAGTAACTGAGTCCCCCACTCTGGGGAAAAAGCTTTTTGCTATCCACCCTGTCTATACCCCTCATGATTTTGTAGACCTCAATCAGTCCCCCCTCAATCTCTGTCTTTCTAATGAAAATAATCCTAATCTATTCAACCTCTCTTCATAGCTAGCACCCTCCATACCAGGCAACATCCTGGTGAACCTCCTCTGCACCCTCTCCAAAGCATCCACATCCTTTTGGTAATGTGGCGATTAGAACTGTACACAGTACTCCAAATGTGGCCGAACCAAAGTCCTATACAACTGCAACATGACCTGCCAACTCTTGTACTCAATACCCCGTCCAATGAAGGAAAGCATGCCATATGCCTTCTTGACCACCCTATTGACCGGCGTTGTCACCTTCAGGGAACAATGGACCTGAACACCCAGATCTCTCTGTTCATCAGTTTTCCCTAGGACTTTTCCATTTACTGTATAGTTCGCCCTTGAATTTGATCTTCCAAAATGCATCACCTCGCATTTGCCGGATCGAACTCCATCTGCCATTTATCTGCCCAGCTCTCCAGTCTATCTATATTCTGTTGTAATTTCTGACAGTCCCCTTCACTATCAGCTACTCCACCAATCTTAGTGTCATCAGCAAACTTGCTGATCAGACCACCTACACCTTCCTCCAGATCATTTACATATATCACAAACAACAGTGGTCCTAGCACAGATCCCTGTGGAACACCACTGGTTACAGGTCTCCAATTTGAGAAACTCCCTTCTACTACTACCTTCTGTCTCCTGTTGCCCAGCCAGTTTTTTTATCCATCTAGCTAGCACACCCTGGACTCCATTGGACTTCACTTTCTCCGTCAGCCTACCATGGGGAACCTTATCAAACGCCTTACTGAAGTCCATGTATATGACATCTACAGCCTTTCCCTCATCAATCAACTTTGTCACGTCCCAGAATGTCAACCCAGAAAAGTGTGAAGTGATTCATTTTGGAAGGTCGAACTTGAATGCAGAATACAGGGTTAATGGCAGGATTCTTGGCATTGTGGAGGAACAGGGGGATCTTGGGGTCCACGTCCATAGATCCCACGAAGAAGGCGTATGGTGTGTTGGCTTTCATTGGCAGGGGAATTTAGTTTAAGAGCCATGAGGTTATGCTGCACCTCAGTAAAACTCTGGTTAGCCCACACTTGGAATATTGTGTTCAGTTCTGGTCACCTCATTGCAGGAAAGATGTGGAAGCTTTAGCGACGGTACACAGGAGATTTACTAGGATACTGCCTAGACTGGAGGGCACGTCTGATGAGGAAAGGTTGAGAGAGCTTTTGAGGGGTTTTTTTCATTTAGAGTGAAGAAGGATGAGAGGTGACTTGATAGAGGTGTACAAGATGATGAGAGGTATAGAAAGAATGGATAGTCAGAGACTTTTTCCCAGAGCAGAAATGACTGTTATGAGGGGGCATAATTTTAAGGCGATTGGAGGAAAGTGTAGGGCAGATGTCAGAGGTAGGCTCTTCACACAGAAAATGATGGGCTTGTCGAATGCGCTGCCAGCATTGGTAGTGGAGTCAGATACTTTAGAAACTTTTAAGCGACTCTTGTTTAGGCACATGGAGGATAGTAAAATGTAGGGTTTGTAGGGTATATTGACCTTCGTAGGATAATAGGTCGGCACAACATCGTGGGCCAAAGGGCCTGTACTTTGCTGTATGTTCTATTTTCTTGAAGAGGATGTTGGAAATCTGAAATAAAAACAATAAAGTGCTGAAGAAGGTCAGCAGGTCTGGCAGCATCAGTGGAGAGAAAAACAGTTAGCATTTCTAGCTCAGTACGATTCTTGGGAGTTCTGAAGAAGAGTCATACTGAACTCAATATTAACTCAGTTTCTCTCTCTACAGATGCCAGACTTGCTGAGTATCTCCAGACTTTGTTTTTATGAACAATTTTGTTCTATTCTCTGAAAGGTGAATGAAAAGTTCTTTTGGTTAATAAGTCATAAGTAATTACTACAAAACAACTGGTTTTGTTTCTCCATAATTTTTAATGGTGTTTTCCAGTTCCATTCAACTAGTTAACCAAAATACACTAACACACATTAAGGCTTGAGTTCAAACATCTAAATATTGGTTAGTAAACTTGCTGTCGGTGTATGGCTGAAATAATCTGTGTTGTTGATATCCTAATTGCTGCAAAAGCTCCTGTCTTCAACATACTATTTGAGCACTTTTGTATTTGATATGCTGGAGATGTTCCCCTTGGGGAAAGCAAAGTTGGAAGGCGATTTGACAGAGGTGTGTTAACAGAATAGATGGGGAGAAAAATTTGTGTTGGTGGAAGGTTTGGGAAGCAGACAATATCCATTCAAGGTAACTGGCAAAGAGCTACCAGTGCCATTACGGGGGTGTAAAAAATGTTTGCATGCAGCAAGTACTTAGAATCTGTATTGCACTGGACAAATGCGAAGTGGACATGTTCAGTTCTGGCCACAAATGAGAATTAGGAAATGACCTGGAAAGGGAAAATTTGCAATGCCGCCAGAAGAATGTCTCATTCTTTTGCAGTGTACGATTTTTCTGCTGGAACAAGCATGGGCATGACTGACTGACTGAATTTCTCCTTTGCCTTCCATGGCCCTGTGATTAAGTGAAGAAGCACGTGGTGGAACTAAATTCTAAAACTAAAGGACATTGTCATACAATTTCCCACTTTTATGAAAGGTGAATGCGGACTCTGGTGGAGCTAATGACCTGTTTCCATGTTTCAGCTTCAGTGCAATCCCTCTCATCCTCTCCGTGGATCAAACAACTTGTTGTGAGTTCTAGAATTGAAATGGGACAGGCATCAATGATCGTTGCATCACAGAGTCCTTGAACACCTGAGCTCATTGCTGCATGCATCTTAGTATGATCATTAAAAACACCAGCGCTTCTTCATTGACCCAGCAGCAGAAGTCCCTCTCAAGGACAAACAGTGGACAGCTTTCAACTGAATCCATAGTGAACCTGGATGATACAGCCACCTGCGCCACATATAAAAGGCAGAGGAACGACCTGAAGTGTGGTTGTGGCCATGAGTCCCAGGCCGTGGAACACGCCACATTAATGTGTCCAGTGAGATCTGTCACTTGACATATCTCATCCTTCCACTGTGCTTCTTGTGAAATCTTTGATTGGATAACCAACCAAGGCATTGCCTCTATCAACAGAAGACAGACACTCTAGTGAGGAGAAAGATATGCTGCACTTCATACACCTGCATAAAAGCTTATCAGTCCTGGTAAGAGCACTAAAAATCAACTAAAGTAGGTGCCTATATGCTGAGTGAAGTCCTATCAGAGGAACAGCAGAAACCATAGTAATTGCACTTAGGGCTTCTTTTTAAGAGTGGGAAGGGTGGCAGGTAGCATATTGTTGCAGTGCAATAGGAGTTGAAGGGCCAATACAGATTCAGAAGCAGGAATGTAGTTTATATACCAAAATCCTCCCCTCTGTGAGGATGCTATATGTTGTGGTCCTGTCCAGTAGGTCTAGCTGAGATGCCTGGGGTAGATTCACTGTCTCCAATCTTTCTTGGTGGTATTAGTCTGTTCCTAATGCCAAAGTGGGGAAGAATGTTCTTCTGAAGTTCTGGCAAAAGATGGTCCAGTCTTGATATACAGCAGAAGTTTGGTCCTTTAAAAAAAAAATGTATATTCTGTCTGTGATGTGCAGGTGTCTGCTGTGAGATATCGGGCTTGATTTGGGAGTAGGTACACATGACTGCATGTGGTAACACTGGAATTCACCTGGTTAGCTTCTCCCAGAGGTGGTGCCTTTATATCCTGATGGGAGGAGCTTATCCTGTGGTTTCAGTTAGAACCTGAAAGGGTTATCTGTCTATTACAATGCAACGGACTTTCATAATGATGGCAAAGCAGACAGGCTGTCTGAATGGAAACTACATTTTTTTTGCAGGTCTCTCTGAACAAGGCTCACAAATGAGATTTGACTACAGTAATGTGTGCGGTTTCTTTTTGAAAAGGAACAAAAGTGCTCAGCCATTCAACAAGTACACGTGGAGAGAAAAACAAAGCTGATGTTTTGAAAGCATATGGTTTGAGCCTGTTCTCCTGAAAGGTCCACTTTGAAATGTTAGAGTTATGTGTTCTGTCCACGGATGCTCACTGCCCTGCTCAGCACTTCGACCACTTCTCTGTTATTGTCTTGCATCTCAATAGCACCTTCATTTTATTTTCTTTGCTGTTTCAATATGTCCCAATCCTGAATGAAATTCTTCCACAAAAAATAAATAAATGAACCTACGGGTCATGTAAACTATATCTTGCTGTGTTCCATTGAATTAGTAGGGCAAATTTATAAGGCAAAGTTGATCAAAATATCAGATTCCTTTAGCATTGTGGTAGATTATCAAAAGCACAAAGTATTAAACATTAATGCCTTATCAAGGTGTAGATCTGGATGAACACAGCAGCCAAGCAGCATCAGAGAAGCAGGAAGGCTGACGTTTCGGGCCTAGACCCTTCATCAGAAAATCCTTAAATGCCTTAACAATCCTGCTTGAACTAGTTATTAAAACCATCTAATTGCCAATCTGAGTTTTTATAGCAATCTCTAGCTACAGGCACTTTACAATTTAAAATGTTTGATTATATAGTGCCAGGTGGATTATTGTCTCACGCTCTTCTGCACTCTCTGATCCTCCATTGTACCCTCTATTGATCTGTTGCGTTGAGGTGTTGGACTGAGTGCGCTCTATTCCTGCACTAACAACTTCCTCAATCTGCTTGTTGCAGGGTTGTTGCAGACGTTTGAAATCATTCTGAACCTGGTGGTGCTGATCTGTGCTGCAGCAACCCAGAGTGCCTCTGCTGGCTTCGATAGCATTGGAGGTTTCGGGAGTACTTATTATTACAACATGGGCTATGCAAACAGCGGATTTCTAAATCATGAAGTGCAGCAGATTGCCGAGCTGGATATACAGTACAACAGGATGAAGTCGGCCACTGTGTACTGTGCAGTGGGGCTAAGTGTCATTCTGTTTGCTTTTGCCATGGCCTTTCTTGTTGCTGGATGCATAATGCAACACAAAAGATCCTCTGTGCAGGACAGCACATTTGCAAACTTCCTGATCATGGAGTGTGTGGTGAAGGCTCTCGCAGCTGTGGTCTACATTATAGGAGTGGCATTGTACCTTCACTTCATTCATAAAATTAATGCCACTGACATGTGCAAGCAGAGGGAATCACTCTACAACAGACACGGCTACAGCTCGGTGAAATGTGCCATACTGGGCACCGAAGTTGCTGTTTCCATCTTTGCTGTCATGCTGATCGTTGTGTACATTGCTGAAGTGGGACTCGGAGTTCTGGCTTACCGAAAGGTGCAAGCAGCACGACCAGAATACACCAAACCTCTGAGCACCTCTGTCATGCATCACGCTACATTGCCTGAGGTGGCACCAACTGAATCCCACTTATCGTATATATAAACTTGAGCTTACATACACACAACACTGTGGATGCTGGAAATCTGAAACAAAAACAGTGTGTGCTGGAGACGCTCAGCAGATCTGGTAGCATTTGTTGAAAGAGAGAGAGAGAGACAAACTGACATATTGAGTCCAATGACCCTTCACAGTAAGCTAGGGAAGGGTGAATTTAACCTGATGACAGGGTGGGGTTGGGGGAAGAGGTTAAAGGTAAAGTCACCAGAGAGAGCTGCTTTCTCTCTCTCTGTCTCTCATTAGAGAGAGTTGACTGGTGGTGGTTTAACCTGAGGGTTGTTGAAGAGGAGAGTCCTTTACAGTGACTTGAGTTGATGTAGGAATTGAACCCATGATGGTGGCATGATTCAGCATTACAAACCATTAGTTCCACCAGCTGAGCTAGTGGAATACATAACATACAGAGAGGGTGAGAGAGAAAAGGGATAGGCAAACAAGGAGGTTACGGCTAGGCTCCAAGAGAAATAATGGCAGGTATTAAATCTCTGTTTTTTGACTATCCCTTTTTCTCTTACGCTCTCTCTGGACACAGTCTTGACGTACTCTATTCCCTGCATCCATCCCATCATCAGCGTAAATTTCAGCCTCACCACACAACCCCCCCCACCCCCATCTATCTTCAGTGACTTGACTCAAAATGTTAACTCTGTTTTCTCTCGACAGATACTGCCAGATCTGCTATGTTTCTCTACCATCTTCTGGTTATGTTATTAACATTTGGACAGGAGGTTCCAGTTACAATGATACCTTTTTTAATAATACACACAGCAAGATATATTTACCTGATTTGTTTAGGTTTAAGGGTCTACAGTTAGTTTTAGAAGCAAAAGGGATAACAAAGTGTGGAGCTGGATGAACACAGCAGGCCAAGCAGCATCTTGGGAGCAGGAAAGCTGATGTTTCGGGCCTAGACCCTTCATCCTATTATCTCTTAGAAGCAAAAGGTACCAATTCTCACCAGTGTTGGGGTTAGAGAATACTGTAATCCATTGAGGCAACAATATTTGTGAAATAATTTTTGAGAATGAATAGTGAAAGCTTTGTGCATTCAGAAGCTGCAGATCTGAATTCCTGTCTTGGACACAACAATTGAGACCTAAGTCTTAAATAATACTTTCATTTTCAGCTTCATTGACAAGTTTAATGTTGACCTTAAAGAACCACTACTCCTGTGCTGCTAAAGAGTATCAAATAGAAACACAGTAATGTTATATCTTAGTGTGTACAAGGGTAGGAGCAGGCTGGAAGTATAGGGGGGAGGGAAGAAAATCTAATGCGATTTAGCAGGCTTTGTTTTAGAGAAAAGTGTCAGATTACACATTGGGTTCAGTCTAACCTCCTGGCATTTCTACCATTGGCCACAATTAGCAGAAGTTAGGAATTATTGTGCATTTTCTTGTTTTTTGTTGGGAGTGCACGATGGGTTTTGTGCCTATTCCAGTCTCCAGGCATTCTCTTTTGCCCTCATTCTTGCTGTCTCTCTCTCTCTCTCTCTCTCTCTCTCTCTCTGCTCCCCCCCGCTCCCAAATCCACTTGAATCCCCTTGCTTTGACTCCTAGTTTCTTACCCTTCCTCTGCCCAAGCTCCAAACTGCTGATGGCCATTCCCTGGCCTCCTAGCCTATTCCCCCTCAGACCTTGGGTCTTACACCGAGTTTCTGTCACGTTCTTCTATGAACAACAGTTCAGGCCCCATCATGTCTAGCTGAATCCTGTTTATGTTGTACATTTCTCTCTGTGTGGGAAACAGGACCTGAAGACTTGCCACTTGGAGATTCAATGCTACGCACTGTGGGCCGCACTCTTGACACCACAGTTAATGTCTACTGCTAGGGTCATTTTGCTCTTGGGTGCCTTGGAATATATTATAATTTAGACGATGACCTCTTAGAAGGTCGAGTTCACCTCTGGGACCTGAGGACAGAAATCAAGGCCGATGCTTTGCTGCAGTACTGAGGGATTGCTGCACTGTCGGAGGTGCCACCTTTTGCATGAGAAGTTAAAACTGTATGCCTTCTTAGGCAAACTTAAAATATCCTGTAATACTATTTGGAAGAAGGAGGAATGGATTTCTCCAAGCCCCATCCCAAGCGGGTTTACCAGTACTCATCCCTCAGTCATCACCATAAAAACTGATTACTGTGATGCTGTTTGTGGGAGCTTGCTGTGTACAAATTGGCAGACTGAAAAGTGCTTTGAGAGGCACAGCAGTGATGTAATTGCAAGACGTTTTTTTTCTCTTCAGCATGATTTAAATAGAACTCCAATGCCGACATAATGTCGCATTCACATTCAGACATTCTGTATTTAAAAGTTGAGGTGACTAAGCTAGTGCTGAAATACACAAATCTAATGACACTACTTAAATACTCTTCCCATCTGTGTAGAATTTCCACCCCCATAACAGACAGATTCTTCACAGTGCTAAAATGGATAAAAGAATAGAATTATCAGATGACAGTGGGGAAAATAGTCAATTTGACTTGATCACTGTACTTTATTGAATCCACACAGTTCGCCCACACTGAGTGTTACACTTAATGTTGTGAAATGGGTACATTATATACCTGGATAACAAAGTGTGAAGCTGGATGAACACAGCAGGCCAAGCAGCATCTCAGCAGCACAAAAGCTGACGTTTCAGGCCTAGACCCTTCATCTGGCTTCACACTTTGTTATCTTGGATTCTCCAGCATCTGCAGTTCCCATTATCTCTGACACATTATATACCTGTCTGTCTGTTTCAAGTCTACACATTTACATCTGTGCTGGTGGCTTCTCACATAGCTACAACTTTTGTTATCGAAATGATTGAACAAATTTAGAAACAAGCTACAAGTTATAGATGGGAAGCTGTATGGCATCCTAGGTTTGAAACTTTTTGCAAAACATGCATTTCTACTAAAGGATTAAAGCTGGGAGATAGGTTAACAATTTGGGTCAAATAGTTAGAGAATATTAATGTAGTTTTTATATTTTATTGTGAGTTTATGCTGTTACATTTATGATTGGAATGAAGTTTCTGTTTAAGAGGACAGATATCTGAAATAATGACCTATTTCAATCAATCCAACCAGCTGAAAGGGCACATTTGGCCTGATTATTGATCCTTGTCATTTCTTAGATCTAAATTTGAGATTAGTTTTGACTCTCCATCTTTTACTATATATTGCAAGAATGAGAGTATGTTAACGATGTGATGTTTAAGATCACTGACAGCAGTCATATGCTTTTAAGACTCTGAGAAATCTAGAGATGTATAATATTGAGATCATAACATGTAGATAAGAGTTTGGAACCCTTGAGTGTTAGACTGTAGTTACCTTCAGGTAAAGTAGAGATGGAAATGCACCAGTCTGACAGTGGGGACTCTAAGCATGGTTGACCAGGATGTTGTCTGGTTTAGAGAGTTTTAGTTATGAAGAGAGATTAGATAGACTGGGGTTGTTTCTCTTGGAATAGAGGAGGGTATGATTGAGATGTATAAAATTTTCCCATTGTAGGGATCAGTGACTAGTGGGCATAGATTTAAAAAAGGGGGCAAGAGGTTTAGAGAGGATGCAGTGGCGGGAGTGGGGAGGGTGGGAATCAACTACAAAGTGGTGGGAATCTGGAACTCACTGACAGTAAGAAGAGCGGAGGCAGAAACCCTCAACATTTAAGATACAAGGCTCTGGGCCAATAGCTGGAAAATGGGTTAAGAATAGTTCGGTGTTTTGTTTTTGACCAGCACAGAGTCAATGGGCCTTTTCCTGTGCTGTAGGCTTCTATGACTCAATGACTGTCGAAGGAAGCAGAGTCTCAGTGGTACAGGATAAAGCCCCAACCTGCCAAACCCATGAAAACTGATTGACTCAGTGTTTGTTAGTGATGGCTGAGCAAACCACAAATACTTTGGAGTAGCAGATAACTCTCTGGGAAATTTGTGATGTTATGTGACTTCTTTTGTAGACCAGTGGTGCCAGAGACGAAGGGGCAGCAGGTGCTATGTAGCACAGCTAAGCTAAAAATGAATTTGTACCCCTGTTTATTAATTGACAACAATGTTACTTCTAGCACAGTGGAGTTCTCATTTTTACTTCAGTTCATGTGACGGTAAATATATTTTACAGGCCAAGTCTCCTACAGAATGAAAAACTTGACAATTTCTGATGGCACTATGTGGTGGAATCCTTCATCATTACGTCATCTTGAGTTCTGATTATTTTACTTTGGAGGAATTTCACATTGCTTTGTGGGGAGGAAATTTATCATAACAGCAATGAGATAGATTGAGGCTTCTCCACACTCCACCCCCTCACTACTTATACAGTAGGGTCACTTTTGAGAAAATATTGGGAAGCACTGGGATATTTTAAAATGATGCTGAGAACACATTGCAATGCTTTGAGTTGACAGTGAAAAAGACAAATTACCTTTTTTGGCATTGACTCCTTGAGACTGAAAGCTAACAAGTTAG
This sequence comes from Stegostoma tigrinum, assembly GCF_030684315.1. Lineage (NCBI taxonomy): Eukaryota > Metazoa > Chordata > Chondrichthyes > Orectolobiformes > Stegostomatidae > Stegostoma > Stegostoma tigrinum. The sequence goes on along the minus strand of NC_081355.1, from coordinate 13,958,674 downwards.
TCAATGAGGAAGCGTGTGTTCAGAAAGAAAATGTTTCACGGGATTTTGATAGGTGTGTACTTTGCAATGAACAATCAATGCAAGTACATTAATTTTGGTTAATCACAAGAACATAACAACATTCTTAAAATACAAGCTACACTACCACCCTTGAAGCTGATGCCGGCTGAGTTGCTTACATTCATTAGTTTCATTTGGGAGTATGCCATGAAGGTGAGAAAAAGAATACTTGGAAAAGTACTTTTGTTAACTTAATGTTGTTTGTGTGATGTTTTGTCATTCTTTTAAGCAAAGGGTAGTATTTTGGAACGTCATCATTCTTGATTGAAGTATTTGACCCACTTTAAGGTTTGACATTGCTGATGTTTCGTACAATTGTAAGACATTGTGATTTACCTTTGTAATTTAGTTTGATCTGGGCAGGATGCACAAAATGTACAGGGAGGACATCCAAACCGTACTATCAGTCTAGCAATGTGGGTGTGTCAGTCAATAAACTAAATGTCAGCCTTAATTTCCAAATATGACTTTGTGAAAGATCTAAAACAGCAAAGACAAAGAATGAAAGAAATGCACATGTCTAGAAAAGACTGCAGGGAAACAGCTATGTTTCATGTGGTGGGGTAGGATACAAATTTCATTCTTCAGTTCAGTAGAAGTGGGCTTACAACTTTTGGGGAGGTTCTGAAGAAAAGTTAAACAAGTGCCTGGTTTCTCTTTTGGCTCGCTGAGAAATACCAGAGCTCTTGGACACTTTGAAAATGATCTAGTGTGGAGCTGGGGGAACACAGCATCAGAGGGGCAAGAAAGTTGATGTTGGGAGCCTTCTTCAGAGAATGCTTAGAAAAGTATTCGAAACCGGATCATCCCCAGTAGACTGCAATCTACATTCAGGCCATTCCCAATACGTACATAACATACAGATTCTCCAACAACGGTTTTCTCTATGGCTCCTCAAGTACATGCTCTCAGCAATGTATTGGCATCTGACACTACAATCAACCTTATCCCAGCTCAGAGCCTCCCTCTCCCAGACCTACAAATGACCTCTTCTGTTTTTCATCCTATGCAGGATCCACACCCTCAACCAACACATTTTCTCCACCCAGTCTGACACTAAACTTGCTTGTGCTTACCACCAAACACAGGTCTGTTCCACACCACACACCCCCCCCCCCCCACCCAGTCCTCGACCCTACCCAAGAGCTCCCCCACAATGTGCCTGGTGCCATTGACCATGTGGTCACCATTGCCTCACCCATTGAGGCCACCGATCTTGTCACATCACTTCTGTTGCCACAAACCATGGCTCTGCTGGCACCACACTGCGGACACCACTGCTTCTGTCGCCAACACCCAGAGCACTACTGTGCCACTCCAGCTGCCAAAATCAAGAACAACATCACTTCCACTGAGGATGCTGACGTTGCCCCACCCACCGTTGACATTGTTGATGTCAGGATTTAAAGAGAGAGTTAAGAAGAGCAAGGAGGGGACATGAGCAGACATTGGCAGGTAGAATAAAGGAGAACCCTAAAGCTTTCTACAGGTATGTGAGGAATAAGAGGATGACTGGGGGTAGGAATAGGGCCAGTCAAAGACAGAAGTGGGAAGTTGTGTTTGGACCCTGTGGAGATTGGAGAGGTGCTAAATGATTATTTCTCATCTGTTTTCACTGAGAAACAGGAGAATATTGTAGAGGAGATGACTGAGTTACAGGCTACTAGAATCAAAAGGATTAAGGTTAGTAAGGAGAGGAGGTGTTATCAATTCTAGAAGGTGTGAAGGTAGATAAATCCCCTGGGCCTAATGGGATTTTTACGAGGATTATCTGGGAGGCTAGGGAGGAGGTGGAGGAGCCTTTGGCCTTGATCTTTGAGTCCGCATTGTCTACAGGTTTGGTACCAGAGGACTGGAGGATTGCAAATGTTGTGCCCTTGTTCAAGAAGGGCAGTAGGGATGACCGAGGTAATTATAGACCTGTGAGCCTTACATCTGTTGTAGGAAAAGTTTTTTGGAAAGGATTATAAGAGATAGGATTTCTAATCATGTAGCAAGCAACAATTTGATTGGAGATAGTCAGCATGGATTCGTCAAGGGCAGGCCGTGTCTCACAAACCTCATTGAGTTTTTTGAGAAGGTGACCAAGCATGTGGATGAGGGAATGGCAGTTGACGTGGTGTACGTGGACTTCAGTAAAGCCTTTGATAAGGTTCCACATGGTAGGCTATTGGAGAAAATACAGAGGCACGGGATTGAGGGAGATTTAGCAGTTTGGATTAGAACCTGGCTTTCTGTAAGAAGGCAACAAGTGGTGGTTGATGGAAAATATTCAGCCTGGAGTCAGGTCACTATTGGTGTGCCTCAAGGATCTGTTTTGGGACCACTGCTGTTTATCATTTTTTATAAATGACTTGGACCCAGGCATAGGTGGATGGGTCAGTAAGTTTGCAGATAACACTAAAGTTCGTGGAGTGGTGGACAGTGTGGAAGAATGTTGCAGTTTGCAGGGAGACTGGATAAACTGCAGAATTAGGCTGAAAGGTGGCAAATGGAGTTTAATACGGATAAATGTGAGGTGATTCACTTTGGGAGGAATAATAGGAAGGCAGAATACCGGGTCAATTCTTGGTAGTGTGGATGTGCAGAGGGATCTCGGTGTCCACATACATAGATCCCTGAAAGTTGCCACCCAGGTTGATAGTGCTGTTAAGAAGGCTTACAGTGTGTTAGGTTTTATTGGTAGAGGGATTGAGTTCCGGAGCCGTGATGTCATGCTGCAACTGTACACAACGCTAGTGTGGCCTCATTTGGAATATTGCGTGCAGTTCTGGTCGCCCCCATTACAGGAAGGATGTGGAAGCATTGGAAAAGTTGCAGAGGAGATTTACCAGGAAGTTGCCTGGTCTGGAGTGTAGGCCCTATGAAGAAAGGCTGAGGGCCTTGGGTCTGTTCTCATTGGAGAGAAGGAGGCTAAGAGTGGATTTAATAGAGACATACAAAATGATCAGAGGATTAGATAGGGTGGACAGTGAGAGTCTTTTTCGGAGGATGATGACTTCAGCTTGTACAAGGGGGCGTAGCTACAAATTGAGGGGTGATAGATTTAAGACAGATGTCAGAGGCAGGTTCTTTACTCAGGGAGTGGTAAAGGCATGGAGCACCCTGCCTGCCAATGTAGTTAACTCAGCCACATTAGGGGAATTTAAACAGTCCTTGGATAAGCATATAGATGATGATGGGATAGTGTAGGGGGAGGGGTTTAGATTAGTTTTCAGGCCGGCGCAACATCGAGGGCTGAAGGGCCTGTTCTGCGCTGTATTGGTCTATGTTCCATGTTCTATGATGTCACTAATTCCGCTCCCACAGCCAGTTCCATCCCAGCCACCAGCTCTACATCCACCCTAGCCCCAAACCCTGCCAGGTCTTCACCATCCCCCACACTCTCCCACCCAGACCTCCCCGTCACTGAGGATGACCAGTCAGTCCTCAATAAAGAACTCACCTTCATTCCCTCCACCCTCATGTCAATGAATTCCTTTCATATCTGGATGTTGAAATGTTTCTCCACCGCCTCTATGCCTATTTCTTTAACTGTGAGTCTAACCCACCCTCTACAGACCCCTTTTCCTGCCTCCAACATACCCCTTCCTCCCGGACACCACCCCAAGGCCTCCTACCCTCCCTTGACCTCTTCTTTTCCAACTGCCATCATGACATCGATCGCTTCAACCTCTTCACCCCTCTCACTCACTCCAACCTCTTCCCCCACGGAACATACAGCCCTCTACGCCCCCCACTCCAACCCCAACCTCCCTGTCAAACAAAAAAAAATCTGAAGAAGGGTCCCGATCTAAAGCATCATCTTTCCTGCTCACCTGGTGCTGCCTGGCCTGCTGTGTTCCTCCAGCTCCAAGCTTTGTTATCTCTGACTTCAGCATCTGCAGTTCTTGCTATCCTTGTAAATGATGTAGTGCTGTGTTATGTCTTTCAGCCAGTAAAACTTAACAAGACAGAATGTCAGCGTACATTTTAAAGAGACATGCGTCTCATAACATGTGTCCTGAGGCTATAAAGTACTCATATTCCAACTTACTGCAGATCAGTTGAAGCATGACATGCCACTGGAGATATGCTAGTCAATGATGTTGTTGTACTTTGAATGCTTAATGTTAACCCAGGCACTTATGTGCCTGTGAGTGTAATGTTTGTACATAATTGTCTGTTGGACTCTTCAATACCACCATACTCACACACAGTTTCTGTTGTTATGAGAGATAATATGCTGCACCAGACTATACATCTCAGTGGAGGCATACTTGCACCATACAGTTCTGTTAGACTATTGGCTGTGGGAGGTGGAGGGAGCAGAATGGGTGAGTTAAAAGTAACAAAAACAAAGTTGCTGGAAAAGCTCAGTAGGTCTGACAGCATCTGTGAAGGAAAAATACAGAATTAACATTTCAGGCCCGGTGACCCTTCCTCAGACCCTCCTCAAAGTTAACAGTAATATTGGATATAGTTTACTAGGTCTAACACATATTTGGTGCTGGTTTGTATTTTAAGTGTTTAATATTTACTTAAGGTTTATACTATTGAATCATATTGCATTATCTACCTCTGTAATTCGTGAGGCTTAATGCCATTCTCCAAATTGGTGAGACTCAGTCTCTGCAGTAGTGTCATCTACTTAAGGATGGGTAGGAATGCGCAACAAATGCTGACTTTACCAGTCATGCCCACATCCCATGGCAGAATAAACTGAAATTCTTGCTGAATGACATTATCAGATTGCACTTGTGCAATTATTTCTGTTCAAGAAAAATCAAGAAAGGATTTAAAATGCAATTTCAAATATAACTAATCAACAAAAAAACCCCTCTAATGCTGCATTATTAACTATTGACATATTAGAAAATTTGTTTGTTTAGCAACCGGAGTAGGTCATTCAGCCCCTCAAGACTATTCTGCCATTCAATGTGACGTATTTACCTGCCTTTTGGCCCATACCATGTAATACCTTCTGCTTTACAAATATCTATCAATCTCAGACTTCAAATTAACATTGAATCTGTTGCTACATCAATGGTTAATCAATTAAAAGAACAATGTTTAATTACCAGGTGGAAGCTCTATACTTTCTCAGTACATAGGAGTGGGAATTAGAACATCTCTTTTTGTTTTTGCAGTACTATTTAATTTGTCATTTCTAATAAGTTTACAGATTTTCTTTATTCATCTAGTTACAGAAGTTTTCAGTTTCATAGTTCACTCAGAGCTGCACACTTGTATTTGTCTGAGTGACATCACTCTGTTACATATATTTTAAGTTAATATTATGATTCTTTAGAAAATGTGTTAAGCTCACAGAAAAAAATTCATGCATATGTATCGGTCAGTTTTCCAGTAGTTTTATTAATGGTTGTTAAAGGTCTAGAACCTTGTTTTATTTATTGGTTTACAAATGACTTTTTTTTAAGTGACAGTCCCCTGGTGTAAAAAGAACTTACCATAGTGCTAGGAGATGGAGATCAAACTGACCACAAGGGAGTGAACATACTGGGGCTCATTCTATAGAAAATACAAGACTGTGGTGTGTCCAATTAAGTGATCTTCTAAGTTTATGAAAAGTTTTGAGTGACAGATGTAGGGGAGATATTGGCCACTTCTAGGTTAGAGGAAAGCTAGGGGAAGTAAAAATAAGTCAATCAGTAATAAATCCAGTAGGGAATTAAGGTTAGAGATAATAGGAACTGCAGATGCTGGAGAATCCGAGATAACAAAGTGTGGAGCTGGATGAACACAGCAGGCCAAGCAGCATCTTGGGAGCACAAAAGCTGATGTTCCAGGCCTAGACCCTTCATCAGAAAAAGATTTTACCCCGAGAATGGTAAAAATATGGAGCTCACTGCCAAAAAAGATTGGTTGGTTGTGTTGAATAGCAAAGGTGTAGTTAAAGAAACAATGAGGGTGGAAGTGATAGAAAACGTTGATTGAGTTTAGATGAAGGAGGATAAAGAGGAGCTTCAAGTAAACTCCAGTCTGGAGTCATTTGGCTTCCTACTGTACTGTTTGGGCAGCATGGTGGCTCAGTGGTTAACACTGCTGTCTCCCAGCACCAGAGACCCAGGTTTGATTCCACCCTTGGTCAGCTGTCTGTGTTGGGTTTCCTCCGCGTGCTCCGGTTTCCTTCCACAGACCAATAATGTGCGGGTTAGGTGGATTGGCCATGCTAAATTGCTCTGTAGTGTCCAGGGAAGTGCAGGGTAGGTGAGATTAGACATGGGAAATGTGGGGATAGGGAAAGGGAGTGGGGCTGGGTGGGGATCTTTTTCAGAAGGGCGGTATGGACTTGATAGGTGGAATGGGTTGCCCCTACACGGTAGGGATTCTATGTATTCTTTGTAAAACAATATAATTAAATCATTACATCATCAACAATATAGCAATTCAGCATCTAAACTGAGTTTTAGTAATAATTTCAAAAAAAGCCTTAATTTCTTATCTGGAAGTCAGATTTGCACAGGTTTTAAATTGTATTGGTTATTTGAGGGTAAGTTATTTGGTTGTATGGATGAGGAGTGTCAGAACATTTTTCTTCTCAGTAACATTCTGTTTTCAATCATTTAGTCCTTGTTTGTCCTGTTTTACTGAGTTAGTGTAAGATGGATTGAATCCAACGAAATGAAACTGCTTCATTTTTTTTTAAAAGGAGAACAAACCAAAAACTCCCAAGTTAATCATTAAAACCAAAAACAGGGAAAGGTTTATGTTATTCACTATTGATGGGTTAAGTCTGTGAAAGACTGTCCATCCATTGTATCTGTAGGCACCATCTGCTCTGGGTACTCCAAGACATAGCCAGCAAAGAGTGACTGGCACCTCTGTGACCACCACTTCATCCAACAGAACCGATAACGTGCTGCATAAGTCTATTAATGGCGGCCCTGGCTAGGCCAGGAGCAGACCCCTAGCACTTATGTTGCTGAAAGAGAGACTGCACCTTCTCACACTCCACATCCAGTTGCGGGGAGAAAAATGTCCCCAGCCACATAATCTGGAGGCTGTAGCGATTAAAACATTGACAGCCAGGTGGATCACATAGAGTATGAATTCCCTGATTGGACCAGGTTAACAGCCCCAATCAGGGAGTCCTCGCTGACAAAGATTCTGCTCACTCCAGGGGGCAGCTCTGAACTAACTGGGTCAGTGTCATGCACGCATGAATACTGGGTGATTTGGTGACAGGAAACTGGCCTCGGTGGAGTTATTTCAGAGGCAAGTGCCACATTGCTGAATTTATAATTAGGCGTCACTCCTGTAGCATCTAGGCGCAAAGAAATCACCGCTACAACATCTTCACTATTTGAATAGGTAAGAATGTGAGTGTCTTTATGATTCATTTATTATAAATTCATCATAGATGTAAGTGGTGTGTTTACTGCAAATGTGGCTCCAAAAGTTTTCTGAAGTCAAACTAGTGTTCTGTAATATTGTGAATTATATTAGTTGTATTAGATTACAGTCTAGATGTGAAAGATTTTTGTGTATGTACATTATACCTGAGTATATTCTTAAATATTTGTTACATTTTGAAGTTTTACAGGTTTTATATGGTGATAGTGAAGGTTACATGTCAAGTTTTTCTCTTTGACTCATGTTTCTATGTATGAAAATGCTCAACTTTTAATTCTTTAGCTTTTTCCTCCTAACTTCAAACATTTTGGTGAATTATTTTTACTAAAACTCGAAAGAGTTGCAAACAGGACAGTGCACAGTGCTATGAATTGAAATTTTACAAAATAGTTATTGTATGAAATGAAGAAATGTAGCTGCTGTTTTCAGCTGACATAGCTAATCTATTTGCGTAAAATATGTTAGGAAAATGTATGAAACAAAATACGTTTTACTTCCGGTAGAATGTTTCAATGACAATGGGGCTTGTATGTTTTAAGGCTCATTGATCAAACCAGAACAAAAATGGCAATTGAATATTTCTAACTGATGTTTTGTATCTAAATTTCATGTTGTAATTCATTCAAAAAAATAAATTGTATGATTTCCTTTTTACAAGTGTTGTTACACTTACTTTATATATTTTTTAACATACATTGTTAACCTCGTTTTAAAAATTTAGAGATCTTGTAATAGGCGGGCAAGGGAATGAATGTAATTGTCTGCACTCTAAGTATTGGAGCCTCCAAATTTATTCTTGCCAAAACAATAAAACTCTATTCAAAGAGATTGAATACTACGCTTCTAAAAATGGAATAGAGATTTTTTTAATCAACAACCCAAAACAGAAAAGAAATAAATTGGTTTGTTGCCCATAAATTTAAATGTAGCATTTGACTAAAAGAGCGTGTGTGTGTTCCAGTTCACCCTGGAAGTCTACTTTATGGAAATAATACGCACAAGAATGTTGCCCTTTTGAGAAATGGAAAGGAATAGGAAAGGCTCCAATATTTTTTCAATCATGTGACTGGCCAGGAATCTCTCTCTTGTGCGCCACCTGCTGTGGCTGTGTGCTGAAGAGATTTACAACCTGATACTCAATCTCTTTGACCATGTTATGACACACCTTCCTTAGCCGTCGACTCCCGAGGTGAGATTTGAACCTTGAGCTTCTGGCTCTGAGGCTGGGACACGACCCACTTTGCCACAAAACCACCCAAACATTTGATTTGTTTTGACCTAGGAGTGTTATCACACAGAACTGAGCGCCTTTCCACCACCAACATTTAAACTAGTGACCACCACCAGTTTAAACACCCGTGTATCCAGTTGAATATTAACAAGCAGAGCCCATTAGGGGCAAATCAAACTATCAAGGGTGGGGTGTTAGAGAGAGAAGGACGCGTCAAAACCAAAGTGATGTTGGACAGGGAAATTAAAGCACCGTGCTCCCCCCAAATCCCCTAGCCCCGCAGTTCCGTCTCTCTCTCTCTCTGTCTCTCTGTCTCTCTCTCTCTCTCTCTCTGCGCCTCCTTCCTCCCTCCCTCCCTCCCTCCCTCAAGGCATTGATGGACACTGTGTTTTCCTTCTCCAAGAACACTTGGTCACCAACATAATCATAGAAGAGGGGCAGACAGTCAGCAGTGATGGTCCTCTCCATAGCCCTCTGCCTGGCCATCTTTATATCCAACGTAGCCAGGCCCATGAGAAGGCCCTCCAGTCTGCCCACCCAGAAGTAATAATACTGGGAAGTAATTAACAGACTGTACTGGATGATGGAAAACAGTGTGCAGCCTGCATTACAAATCATCAGATCTGGGTCAGTGGGCAAGAGAAGCTGGAAATACTCAGCAGGGCAGATCACAATCAAGGAAAGTCAGAAGTCAGCATTTCAGGATGATCTCTAGCATCAACATGCTAGTGAGTGTTAGTGTTCTCCCTGTGTCTTTTCACTTTTAGTATATCGTGTTTTGCTTTCACACTGCCCTGGCAGTAGTGGTAGTGGTAGTGGCAACAATTTAATATCGTGAAAATAGGTCACCAGGTTTTCAGATTAATAATGGTAACTAAACCAGCCTTTTTACACAATTAACAGAAAAATTGACAAACTTTGACACAATAGCTATCATTAACAAATAACTTTATCAAACTAAATGTGTGAATCAATTTAACCACTGACTTGAAGGATCTATCAAACCATGGAAATAAATGCTAATCATATTATCAACTAACCTCTAATGCACAATTAATTAGTCAACCAGTTTGGAGAATTTGATGGCAAATATTAACAAACTCTCTAAGCCTCATAGCTATACAATCATTTAAAGGACAGTGGCTTCAAAAGTGGACCTATTTTAATTTTATTTGCCTTTGTCAAAACTGTTTGCATTTCTTAAGGCATATTATTGAACTATGTTCAGTATTGATGACTTTGTTTTGGAAGTACCACCATTACGTGAAAAATGTCCCCGGGCTCCCATTTGACACTTATTCACCATCCCAAAAGATTATTGCTTCACTAAACATGACCTGTCAGAATAGTGTAGAAGTAGAAATGATTAATTATTCTCTCTTTCCCGACCCCCTCCACTTTGACTTGCAGTAAAATTTCCTGCTTCACTTTTCTTTGTCTGGTGCTCATACTTTTTGAGCTCATCATTTCCGCACTGGAGAATTGATGACTGATACCCACTGTCTGTAAAATGTATGGTTGACTGGAGAGTATTTATACAAGATGTTATGACCCTCCTGACATGTGAAGAATCTCTTTGTTCTTTGTCACTATTTAAATGTGGAACATCAGTTATTTTAGTCATACAGCGTGGAAACAGGCCCTTTGGCCTAACCCATCCATGCCAACCAGGTTTCCGAAACTAGCCTCTTCGAGAGTAATTGAGATGTACAGCAAGGAAACAGACCCTTAGGTCCAACTCGTCCGTGCCCACCAGTTATCCTAAATTAATCTAGTCCCATTTCACAGAATCCCTACAGTGTGAAAACAAGTCCACACCGAACCTCAGAGCATCCCACCCAGACCCATTCTCCTGTAACTGACCTAATTTACACATCTCTGAACACTATGGGCAACTTAGCATGGACAATTTACCAACCTGCACATCTCTGGACTGTGGGAGGAAACTGGAGCACCCAGGGGAAACCCACGCAGACACAGGGAGAATGTGCAAACTCCACACAGGCAGCCACCCGAGGGTGGAATTGAACCCAAGTTGCTGGCGCTGTGAGGCAGCCGTGCGAACCACTGAGCCACCGTGCGGCCCACATTCCTTTAAATCCTTCCTATTCCCAACCTTCTAACCAACCAGATGCCTTTTAAATGTTGTGATTGTACCAACCTCAACCACTTCCTCTACAGCTCATTTCATATACGCACCACTCTCTGTGTGAAAAAGTTGCTCCTTAGGCCCCTTTTAAATCTTTCCCATCTCACCTAAAATACATGCCCTGTAGTTTTGGACTCTGCTACCCTGGAGAAAAGACCTTAACTATTCACCCTATCCATGCCCATCATGATTTTATAAATTTCAATAAGGTCATCTCTGAGCCTCTGACGCCCCAGGGAAAATAGCCCCAGTCTGTTCAGCAGCTGCCTATAGCTCAAATCTTTCAACCCTGCCAACATCCTTTATAAATCTTTTTTTAAACTCTTTCAAGTTTAACAACACCGTACCTATAGCAAGGAGGCCAGAATTGAATGCAGTATTCCAAAAGTGGCCTAACCAATGTCCTGCACAGCCACAACATGACATCTCAACTCCTATACTCAATGCACTGACAAATAAAGGAGAGTATACCAAACATCCATCTTCACAAACTGTCTACCTGCAGCTCTGCTTTCAAAGAACTATGAACCTGCACTCCAAGGCCTCTCTTTGTGAGGCAACACTTCCCAGGACCTTACAATTACGTGTAAAACTCCTGCCTTTGCAAAGAAACTTGCCATTACATTGCTGCCGACTCTGAATCCATAAACACAGTATGAATCATTGGTCATCCCTGTTTTTCTCCCAGTGAGACTGTAATCTGATTGAACCGAGATATTTGCAAGCAAGGTTACTCTTCTCCTCATCAGTGGGTTTTGGATTCAGACGCTGACCTCACAGAAGCACAAGCCTTAATGCCAGCCCCCATCCCAACTCCAAATTATGTTATAATTTCAAAGTTAAATCAGCCTTGGTTCACCATATAGTTTCTTCTCCACTCCCAATTCACTCCGTAGCCAGTGGAGTGTCAGGAAAATATGTAGCCGCAAGTAAATGCAAAATCCTTGTGTGATTGCTTGGTTTTAAAATGTGTTTTTTTTCCTCTGTCTTTGCAGGCATCTTGCAGTTTAGTGAGGTTGTAACCAATATCTTGGTCCTGATCTGTGTGGCAGCTGCACAAGCAGCAATATCTGGCTACACGTCCATGGGAGGACTTGGGGCCGGTGCTTTTAGCATCGATTCAGCATACAGCCCTTTTCAAGGCACTGAGTTGGAGCAAGTCCGGGATCTTGACCTGCAGTACAGCCAACAGAGAACCCCTGGAGTATATGGAGGGGTAGCTGTTAGTATTGTTGTGGGTGCGCTCACCCTTCTCTTTTTGGTGGGTGGTGCTAAACCCCTTCACCGCCTGTCCTCAAAATTTCTCATGGCTGAATTTGTGTTTAATATTCTTGCCTGCATTGGCTATATAGTGGGGGTTGGACTTTACCTACATCTAATGATTTTGGTAAATAGCACAGAAGTGTGTAGATTAAGGAACCGCTTATATGCCCGTCACGGTTACACCTTTATGAATTGCGATATACAGGGTGGAGATGCCGCTGTTGCTCTATTTGGCTTAATTTCTTCTTGCCTTTATTGCGCAAGTGCAGTAATGAGTTTTCTGACATTGAAATCACTGAAGAAAATTACCAGAGATATGTATGTGAACAATGCAGTCCGACATGACTTTAAGGAATTTGAACATTCTAAACATACAAACCATCAGATGGATAAGGCTGACCAACAGCTCACGACTCTTGTTTAAGATAGCTAAACAAACTCAATTTTGTTTCTCCAATGTTTCAAACTTTAGCTAGTGAGTAGTTGAGCCATGTAGATCAGGAAGGCTCCATATTCAGTCACTGCTCTGCACTGTGTTAGCTGATACCAGCCAGTGTAGTGAAATAGTCTCCATCCCAGGGATGGAAAAGAGGAAAATTAGTTCAGTTTCCAATTCTGATGACTATCCAGTAACATCTGCAAGAAAGGTGTGTCTAGCAATGTTAAGCAGCAACACAATCAGGATTGTTTCTGATGATCCCTGGGTTCAGATGACTGCTAACAAAGTCAAAACTCTCATGTGAATAATGGCCTTGGCTGAGATATTGGAAAATATGAAACGGACCTACATACGAGATGTAACAGCAGCAAAATATTTTGTTCTGTAAAATGTTGAAAAAATGTTTTTTTAAAAGATTAAATTGTACAACTCTGAAGGTTTATACTATGAATATGTACATATATTTTAAAAATAAATTCTGATATTTAGATCATTTGCAAATGACTGCAAGCACATGTTTAATGCCTAATGAAGTGAATTGAAAGACGGTACATTTTCTGGCATATTGCAAACGTTACATGCTGTAGATATCACACAAATTTATAAAATCAAATCTGAATGTGGTTTTTCAAGTCACAAGATTAAATTGTGGATGCCTGCTGTCAGTTTTTCACTGATGGCAAAGGAAACATATCAGAGTTCAGCGCATTGTGATTTTGAGCTGGTGTTAAACAAATCAAGTTTCACTCTTTTTGTTTGATGTGCTGTCTTACTGTGTTAAGCAAGTTTTTAAAATTATCCAAAAAGTTCATTAATCCAATGCTTTAGTAAATTTTCCATAAGCATGGGGTGTGCTTGCCTACAGAAGGAGGAACACTTCTGTTGTCTGATAAGTCCAGTTCACGAATTGAGATATCTGGAAAGTGCCTTGTGAAGAGCCTTGGGTAAAAATAAAATGGGGCCTAATGTTGTATACAGTAAAATATTTCATTTTATATATTACCTTGTAGTTTAAAATGTGCATTTCTTAAGGCTGTCTTGAAAATGATACTGTTTAAATAAACTGACTTTCTGAAGTAACCGTTTTCGTGTGTATTTTTGGCAACTAAGTGTATGAAAACGTGAATTTGATGGAAGTGTTGGTTCCCTATTCATAGAGAAGTTCAATGTAAACCATTCCATACAGTCCCTTTCAAAACAAAAGGTTTATCGCCTGAGTTGCCACTTTGGCCATGTGGTCTTCCACACTATTCAACCCATAAAGCAATTCTAACCACACAGTTTTATACTGTCATTGACAGTATATTCTGATTAGGTCCGTGATATGTGGTTTAAAAATTTCAGAAGATTCCAATGCAGAACATAGAAACTAGGGGCAGGAATAGACCATTCAGCCCTTCAATCCTGCTCCACCATTCAATATGATCATGGCTGATCATCTGTCTCAATGCCATATTCCCATTTTCTCCTCATATTCCTTGATGCCTTTTAAAATCTAAGAATTTATCTTTCGCTTTCTTGAATATATTCAGCAACTTTGCCTCCTCAGCCTTGTATGGTAGAGAAATCCACAGGTTCACTAAGCTTTGAGTGACAATCTTTCCCCTTATCTGAGTCCTAAATGGTCTGCCCTATATCCTAAAACTGTGTCCCCTTGTACTAGATTCTGCAACCAGGGAAAACATCCTCTTGGTCCCCCCAGTCAGATCCCCTCTTATCCTTCAAAACTTAACTAATACAGATCCAGTCAAACCAAACTGCTCATTGGACAGTCCTGCTCCCCAGTATCTGCCTGGCAATTCTTTGCTGCTTCTATGGTAAGTATATCCTTTCTTAGGGAGACCAAAACTGCACAGACTACTTCTCTCCCTATTTATTCCAGAATCCTCTCCCCATCCCCCTCTCTGATGAAGGGTCTAGGCCCGAAACATTAGCTTTTGTGCTCCTGAGATGCTGCTGGGCCTGCTGTGTTCATCCAGCCTCACTTTATTATCTTGGATTCTCCAGCATCTGCAGTTCCCATTATCACAGACTACTTCAGATGTGGTCTCACATCTGTTTGCAGTAACACGTTCCTACTTCTGAACTTAAAATTTTTTGCAATAAAGGCCAAGATAACATTTGCGTTCCCCATTGTTGCAGCTGCCCGACTACTTTTAATGATTGGTTTTGAAGGACATCCAGTTCCCCCTGTACACATTTCCCAATGTATTGCCAATTTAAATAATATTCTTTTCTGTTTACCACACCTGAGTGACTAATTGTATGTTTAGTATGTATGTATCTGCCATATTTTTGTTTGCTCGCCCAACTTTTCTAAGTCACCTTAAAATCTCTTTGCATCCTCCTCACAATCCCATTCAATTCTGAGTCATCAACAAACTTGGCAATGTTGTATTTGGTCCCCTCATCCACGTCATTTATTATATATTGTGAATCGCTAGGACCCAAGCACTGAACCTTACAGTACTCCCACTAGTCACTGCCTGACACTCAGAAAAAGACACCTTTATTCCCACACTCTTTCTTATCTATGCCAATATGTTAATCTTTATCTCACATGCTTTGATTTTGCCCACAAACCTCTTATGAAGAATTTTAACAAAAGCTTTTGTTTTTGAAAATCCAAATGCACCACATCCGATAGTTATCCCTTATTTATTTATTGCTTACATCTGTTTTTTTTAAGAAAGCCGTATTCAAGACTTTACCTGTGACCAATTCAGTCCTAAAGGGAGCCACTGCTTAGTAATCACATGACTTTGCTTCACTCCCAATAATGATGCAAACTATCTTATTTACATAGCCCTTACACTACAAGCAGCAGCTGGCTGTATTAATTTTGAGATTAAGAATAGTTTTCTGCACTTTATTCATTGTGTTAAGGGTAAATTTAAGACTTGAATAGGAAAAAAAACTAACACTTGCACCATTGAACAGATACCACATTTCATAGATGCCACAGTTTGTCTGTCTGTGTATTCCTGAGGCTAACCCACTGCCCAGGGATAGACCCAGTGAAGCAGGGGCTGCCTAAACCTATCTTGAAGTGGCCCTTTGTATTGAAAATATTGTGGGGTAAACATGTAAATCTGTACCATCTAATTAGAGCCAAATCGGGCAGCAAGGTACTAGGGTACAGGCTCAGGCATTTTTGGAATAAATCAGTGTTGCATTCTAAGGGGAGTGGGTCTCCCGAAGGAAAGGAAGCAAGGTTAACTGTGTTCCCTAAAGCAGCAGGTAACTAGATCCTGCGTTGGAAATATAATAAAAGACTCAGACTGAAAGGTCAGTTTGCTTTACCGGCCGAACATGTGAACGGCTGATACAGAAATTCCTGGAGAAACTCTGCATGTCTGGCTGCAGAGAAAGCAGAGCTAACTGAGTTATTTCGTGGAGGAGCGACATTGTGGGACTGCAGCAACGTCTAGTCAATTTGGTTTCCAAAGACAGGCAAAGCTTAGGCGCGAAGCAAGAGTCAACAGTGTGAGTGTAACCTGTTCAAACTGGGCTAAACCTAGATCTGAAACAAAAACAGAATTCTGCAGATGATCGCACAAGTGGGCTGCATTCAGCAAGTCTATCACCTCACCTCAGAGAGTTCAGCTCTGGCCTGAAGGGGGCGGAGTTGTGCTGTTCCTCTCACCACCCCCTTGGAGTTGTTTGATGGGACGGCGAAGGTGAAATGTTGAGGGAGCCGGACGAGTGGAGCCAAAATCGGGGGGAGCTGGAGCTAGAAGAAGGGGAGATTGCAACCCTTACCGAAGGGTAAGATTTCTTGTGAAAAAGTGGAGGAAAGGGAGAAAATCCTAGTGTGTCCAAGAAACTGAAGGGAGAAGAGCCCGATCTTCAGTCCTGAGTGCAACTTGGAAGTTATGTCTCATGTTGGGGATCAATGAGATGCTCAGAATTGGCGAGAAAAAATAGTTGTAGGTTTAGGGGGATGGGAGCTGATTTTGAACTGATGGCACTTTTCAGGCAAAAAAAAGAATGATGATAAGAATCCGATGAGAGTTTGGATCCAATTGAATTGGCTGCAGTTGATTATCTCCGAAAGGAAAGCTGGTTGGATGAGAACTTTTGTGTTTTTCTTTGAGTAGATATGCTAGAATCCTCACCATTAACAACGCTGCCAAGGTATTGTTTATGTCTCCTCTAATGGAAACGAGGTATTTCTGACCAACGTTTTTGTAGTTTCTGAACGGAGAGGGAGATAATCGAGACAAAACTGAAAAAAAATTGTGGCCAGAAGCTGCAAAACGTAATGCAAAGGTTCACCACGTTGCGCATCTATTTTCAAACATAAAGGGACTCCGGGAATCGGATGAAATATTTCAACGCGAAGAAATTGGGCAGCACGCCAAGTGCAAAGTAGGAAGGTTTGATCATTGAGGCTTGAGCCAGTGTAATTGCAAAAAGGGAGCCATAAAGCAAAAAACAAGTAGTTTAAATAGTTTTTTTTATCATTTATTTATGGGATGAGGGTGTCACTGGCTAGGCCAGCCTTTATTGCTTGTCCCTAATTGCCCAGAGGCAGTTAAGAGTCTACCATATTGCTTTGGGTCTGGAGTTGCATGTAGATGAGACCAGGTAAGGGTAGCAGGTTCCTTCTAAAGGGCATTAGTGAACCAGATGGGGTTCGCCCCCCCCCCCCCCCCCCCCGCCCCACATCCCCCACAATGACAACCAATTTATGTTCATCATTAAAGTCTTAATCATAGAATCACTACGTTGCAGAAAGAGTCTTTTCAGGTCTGCACTGACCCTCCCATCCTGTCTCCATAACCCCATATTTCCCATTGTTAACCCACTCAACTAACCTGCCCGCCCCTGGACACAGTGGTAACCTGTGCACCTCTGGACTGTGGGAGGAAACCCACGCTGACATGGGGAGAACATGCAAACCCCACACCAGACAGTCACCTGAGGCTGGAATTGAACCCAGGTCTTTGGTGTTGCAGGGCAGCATGCTGACCACTGTGCCACTCCATTCTGAGCAGCCATTCCAGATTTACATTAATAGTGAAGAAGGTTCCTTCTATTTGGATTGGCACTCAAAGTTGATAACAAAAAAAAGTTCTTAGACAAGCTGGGAATTCAGTTGGATAAGTTGTTCTGTGTCATATCCTGCCCCTGCCAAAGAAGAGTCACAATAAATGTTTGCATTTAAATAAAAGCAAAATACTCTGAATGCTGGAAATCTGAAACAAGTGCAGAATATGCTGGAGAAGGACTGAGAGCTGTGGAGAGAGAAAAGCAGATCTAACATTTCAAGCTGGTATGACCCTTCAAAACCTCAGACTTCCCAGATTTTTGCATTTGTTTTGCAGAAGAAACCAACCTTTATAGAGGTTACAGCTAGCGTTCATAGAAAATGTATCATATTAAACCATTGTGCTAATGAAAATGCTTCAACTAAAACTATCGATTCCAAACTTACTTTCCCTGTCTTTCGTGGAGAGAGAAACAGGGCTAATGTTTCACATCTCATATGAAGTTTCTTCAGAATTGTAGTTTGGGGACTTGGGGTCTGGGATATTGAAACAAGAGACAACATAAAATTGGATCTGGAATTAGCCAGAGATTAAACACTACACTTGTACTAAAGAACAAATGATGGCACCAGAAATTTCAGAGGCTTTCCTGCAAGTGGAAGAGGTGTCCCTCATGAACATGCAAGAGTTTCCAAAAGCCAGGTTGATTGAATTGAAAGTAGCATTACCTGTCAGGGCTGGGAGGGCAGAAATTATTGAGCTACTCGCACAGAACTTGGTATTAATGGAAGTGTAAGAGGGAATTTAACTTCTGAAGGAAAAGCATCAAGATCTCTCTCTCTTTCCCTCCTGCTGTCCAACTCCTGCTCACTGTTCTTACTCACCTCTTTTCATAAAATGCTTTCTCCGTACCCCTGCTTAAGGAAGGAAAGCCTTTCAGGCACTCCAAGAGTAAATTCTCAACCAGTAACTGAAAGACTGAACTTTGGTATGGACAAAGTTGTGTTGTCAGTAAAGAATTAAGAAGTGTTGGTACTGAATTCTAGCTTGTTACTCTCAGGCTGTATTTATTTTCACTCTCCAAAACATGCCTGATTGTGTGTCTGTCGATGTGCAGTTAAGAATGGGGTAGAGGCATAGAGTTTTAAGTTAGTAATTCATATTTTTTCATCATCTGTTAAAGACAGTTTGTTCAATATAAATAGCTTTCTTCTGATAAAGTATACAAACAAGGTGGCGTATATTATTTTGAGCTGAGTTTATTCTCAGAGAAGTTGGATAGTTAACCAAAATCTTTTCATATTTGTGACAACTCCGGGAGTAACTGGGCTTGATTTCCAGTTACAATCACTCCCTTTGCCTTTTGCCCTGTGACATGTGACCTCTCACCTCCCTCACCCTCCTAAACGTTTCAACCCATCCTTTCTCTTCCACTTGCTCTTCCTTGCCGTTTTTTACAGTGCCAAACCCATCACTTTCCCACCCCTCTCTTTCGTTCCAAAGTATCACACTGGGATTGAAACATCAACTCTGTTTCTCTTTTCACAGATGCTGCCAGGCCTGCCCAGTTTCTTCAGCATTTTCTGTTTTTCTTATTTCAGATTTCCAGTGTCTGCAATATTTTTGCAATAATTAATATCCCCAAAACCCATTTTACATAGGCTTTGGCATCTTAGAGCAATTGAAGTTTCATGCTCTCGATCTACCTTTAAATGCAGTGCCCAGAAGTAAAAGAATATCGCACAATCTACTGTATATCACAGTTTCTGTCTGCAATTTACACTAATTTGGTTTGTGTGTGATCACATTGAACTCTAAATGGTTGGAGTGTGGAAACAGGCCCTTTGGCCCAACAAATCCACACTGACCCTTGGAGCATCCCACCCAGACCCATCCCCCTATAACCCACACACCCCTGAGCACTACGGGCAATTTAGCATGGCCGAACCACCTAGCCTGCACATCTTTGGACTGTGGGAGGAAACTGGAGCACCTGGGGTAAGCAATTTCTATCTCACATACCATGTTACATGCGAGCTGTCAGGTAATGAAGTTCTCTTCTGAATAGGGCTAATGAAGTCCAAATAGCTGTCTAACATTGGATAAGAAATTTAATCGTTTCTAATTTATTTTGTTGCAGTCCATCTAATTCTACTCAAGATTTCCAAAAGGCACAAGGTGAAATGGAGGCAGCATTGAATAGCACAAAATCTGGGCATGCAGTTATTAGTCATGCCTCTGCTGAGACAGCTGTTACATTAAAACCCACACCGAGTCACAAAACTGAAGTCATGGATCTCCAAAAGAAAGACGAACATCAAAAGAAGGGCAGGGAGTTGAGCATCACCAGAAAACCCACATCCTCTATCACAAGTTCTAACAAGGCCATAAAGAGCTCTGATGGGGTGAAGAGCCATACATCAGTCAGCCAAAGCCCTGCAGGGTCCTGTCAAATGGAATTGCAGCCTTCAACCTTAGGAAAATCTCTTCAGCCAATGGGAAGTTTATCTTCTATTACGGTACCCATGCGTTTGGATGCTCTTGCATATTTGTTAAATCAAGCTGTTATGAACTCATATCATGTAATACCTCCAGTGCCAAGTTTTGCCAACCAATGTCGCTTGGGTTCATGTAGAGACACAATCCCTCTGTCCTACTGCCCTTGTCATAGGGGAACTCCTAATGTAGTTGACTGTCCTTCAGTACCTACATATTTGACCCAGCCACATAACTCTGCCAATACAAGTTATCCCAATCAAGGATATGCCAATCTAGGATACCAGCCTGGTCCAGTGAACTCAGTGCCAAGTCAGAACTACAGCAATGTTGGTCAGTATCTTCCCTCTCGAGAAATGGATGTTCACTCGAACAGAAGATGGGAACAAATTAATTCTTCGCTGTCTTCAACGAGCATGAAAAAATGGGATGACACTTGCAAAGCAGTGCAAAACTTTGATGAAGCTTCTTATACTGAAAGATGTAATAGTGGCTTTAACCAGGCAAGAAGATCTTTCAAAGGAAACTATTTTGGAAGTACTTCACTTCCAGAAACCTCAGGAGATTGGAAAAGTGGTCAGAATCATAATCGTGAATGGCAAGACAGGGGCTTTGGTAGGTCTGCAGGAAAATATAATGATGATTCAAGCAGCAGCTACATGGGAGGAGGTGCTGGTGATCGGTATAAAAGAGAATGCCAGGAGAGATCATTTGGGTCAGACTTCAGAACCAGGAAGAGACATGAAAATGATAACTCTTGGTCATCTAATCAGAATTCATATTCCGTTCCCAAACAGTTGCGCATATCAGAGAATGCTGAGGGCAGCTGGAAGCATAGAAGAGGACAAACTGGCTGGGCACAGGAGGAAAGCAAATGGTTTGGAGACAATTGCAGGTCCAAAAAAGTTAACTCTACAGATAACGAGAAGGCATTAATATTTTCTGGAAAAAGGAGTTCATCTGTAGAAGATTGGGATGCAGAATATGATACAGAAGAATCAAAATCAGGTGACCTTAAAGA
The DNA here is from genome assembly GCF_030684315.1 of Stegostoma tigrinum. Classification (NCBI taxonomy): domain Eukaryota; kingdom Metazoa; phylum Chordata; class Chondrichthyes; order Orectolobiformes; family Stegostomatidae; genus Stegostoma; species Stegostoma tigrinum. Next base: position 13,937,665 of record NC_081355.1, on the reverse strand, counting down.
AATATCATCCATACCACAGCATGCTAAAAACAAGAAAGCAGTAACGGATAAAGATTGTGAGACTGAATATCTTGAAAAGAGGCATTTGAAGCAAGAGGACTCATTGCAGCTTCAACAGACAGAAGAGGATATTATAGATGTGGGAAGTGAGGACTCTGAAGCTGGCAAGACACACCATTCCTTAATGGGCCCTGTTACTTGTGCCCAGAGCAGTACATCATCTGATGTAGAAAACATATTTAAGATTATGGAGAAAGATGCTGCATGTGACACCACAGTAGATGTGGCTGTACACGCTACCTCTTGAGAAGTTGATTTAGATGTCCGTGATCATGCTGATCAATAAAAACGCATAGAAATAATTGAAGCAGACAACATAGACTGACTGCAGAAACTTTTGAGAAGTCAGTAATTGATACATTGAAGGTGGAAAAGGAACATGAGTATAACAAGGGACATGATGAAGACAGTGCAGTAATGCAGAATGTTGTTCATACTATAACTTTGAAAATGCCCTTCGAGAAATATGAATCTGTTTCTTGAGATGGTGTAACTTAATGGTGCAGCCAAAAGTACATGAAAATATGGTTAAATCCTTTAGTGTGGGGAAGAATAGAAATCTGACAGAGTAAAGGATTGATAACTTGAGAATTTCTTGAAGATTTAAATAAGAAAAATCTGGAATAAAAATGCTCTGGAGATTGTTTTATGTAATTTGTGAAATCTTAAGTGGAGGCCTCCGTCTTGTTTTTAACAACATTTGATTTTAAGAAATGGGGAAACATCTTTAATGTATGATAAGAAGAATATTATAAAATAATGAAACCGAGGCTGGGAATTTTTTTCTGGCTGCTCATGCTGCACAGCATAACATTGGTAGAAATGTAGCAAAAATCCCATTCCTGTATGAATGCATGTTCTACTCCACTGTTGACAAAGTTAAGGCAACAGAAATGCAAGTATGTTCTGAGCCAAAGCATGAGATAGTGTCTGATCTTTGTGTTGGCTGTAAGTCGGAATTGTCAAATTTGCATATCTTCCAGTAACAGGAGATATTTATTCTACTCAAGACACTGTAAGTTTGGTAGGAACAGAACTACAGTATTACATTGGTATCCATTCTGCTCTAGATGTTGTGTACAGATACATCCTTGCATTAAACCCTTCCAACTATTATTTTTGACTAAACTAGTAATGTTTAGTTTATATGCAGTATGCTATTCAAAAAAGGATCATATTTTGATTATGTAAGTCTACTTTTTACATAGCAATATTTTAGTTAGAAGAATATAATTTGTCAAATCTGTAAAATTTTGACTGGCATTTGATAGAGCAGCAGCTTCATTAGTCACAATTAACACATCTTTGCATGTTTACTGATTTTTATTTTAGTGGCATGTTTCCATTGAAATGGTAAATAATGATGGCATAATCATGGGGACACGCTTACAAATAAAAAATATGATGCATAAAATTGTAAGCGAACTGGACCAGCTTGTTTATTTTAAAATATAATCGATATTCACTATTTTGAAAGGACAGCAACAGTATTTGTGATATGTTTTCAAAGAACTGACACTTACACCTATTTAAGCAGACCAAAATGTAACTGAGAAGGCAATTATTTGTACTTTTTATATGTCTAATTTCCCACAATATTTTGAGATTCAATAATTTTACTTATACTAAAGTAGCTGCGCAGACAATTTTAGAAAAATAAACCTGAACAGGTGTTACAGAACTGAGGTTGATTCTAAATGTATAGATTTCAGCATGTTTTGGACAGATAACAATTTTGGAACTTGAAAACCTACGTTGGCCTACTTGAGAGTGCTTGCAAACTAATTTTTCTTTTACGTATCTGTGTACATTCGTAGGGCAAAAGCCTGATAAATGGAAGGGAAATCATGCCCACTTCCATCAAATGTAAGTGTCTGAAAGAGCTAGCTGAGTGTACAAAGCTTTTCATTTGTCTTTTATGCATGCAGGAAGCAGCAAACAATGTGCTTTACTCAAATCCAACAGGACTAAGTGAGAAGTTGATTCTTTTACATCATTTGGAAAGCATTGCTTTTATATTTGTTAATGGCAACTTGAAACCAATTGCACTACTTTATTTTTGAGCAGATTCTCTTAAAGGAAATATTAGCAGTTGAAAGTTAGCCTCTTGACATATTCTGGAGAAGGTGAAAAGTAATTATTAATGAAGCAAACATAGGTGCACAAGCAGCAGACCTAAAATAAACTGGGAATAATAATCAATCTTGTAGTACCTGGTCTCTGGTTTTAAGTTACATTTTGCTAGTGCAAATCTGGAGCAAATCCCTATTGCGTTTTCAGCTGCAGATGTAATCTTTGAATTTTTTAAAGAAAGAATACCAGTATGATGCAGAATTTATAAGCTCTAGTTTTAATGAAAGCTGTTAACTGTCCTACATTTATTGGAAGATGTTGTTTCTGTTGCAAACTCCCTATGTTGCCATATTTGAATCCCACTTTGTTTTTCTGTTGTTTGAATAATTCAGAAAATTTGAAATGTTATCAGTACGTTAGAAAGCCTTTTTTCATCGTGAGGTTCTCTTCAAAGTTTCCCTTCATTTTTTAAAGATGTAAGAATAATATTGTGATTTAAATTTAGCAAGTTTTGGAGTTGAAAATTGACTGTAAGCATGACATTTTGAAAGGAATAATCAAAAAGAGCAAAAGGCTACATTTAACGCAGAAAAGCAAGAATCAGACGAGAAGGCATGATAAATGATATAATGTCATGGAATAGCTTATGCAAGCTGTCACACATATTGAGTTGTGTTGTTTTTGAGTCACTTTTATTTGTTTCGCTGCTACTTTTCAACTGAATTTTTCTTGTGTTAGGTGTAGAAATCTTAAAACAAGCAACAATGGTGATAATCTGTTTTATTGCATGTTATATCACATAGCTGCTATCAAAAAAGTGTGCTAATGTAAGTTACTGCTTCCCTCTCAAATGGTATGTGGTAGTGTTTTGTTCTTACCACAGAAGAGCCACCCACAATTTCTCAGTCCTTACATCTACATGAAGATGGAAGTTATGGGCCAAATTTTCTAGTGCATGTTGCCCAGACACCTATTCCAGTCAAGCATGTTATGATTTCCACCATTGTTAATCTTGGAGAATAGACAAAACTGTTGTCTGCATTTCTACATGTACTGAGAGTCACTGTTTTCTTTTTAGCTCCTGACCATGAATATTGTTACTTCCCCAGTGGTTTTTCCAATTGTGCAAAGAGTATTTCCTATTTGCGGTATTTTTAACTTTACTTCAGTATTAAAGCTTCAGTAGTCTGTGAATGAACAGTAACTGACCCTGTTAGTGATATATTATGTTAAACTATTTTTGATAAGTATTGTAACCATTTGGTTTTTGTTTAACAATAAATAATTTCAGTGGAAAGTGTTAAAGGTTTTGTGTAACCATTATTTAAAGTATGCATGACACCGTAAACATTAGAAAGTTACTATACTTTGGTGTGAAAGGCATTCTGAAGTCTCTTATAAGTTATTAAGAGATCTTGCAGATGCTGCTGGGGAGTTTGCCGTTAAGGGGATTGGGAGAGCTTGGGGGTAAGGGATCGAGGGGTTTGACGGTACGGGGATCGGGGCTGGGGTTGGTGTGGGAGATGGAGGGAGGAGGTGGGGAGGGACTGGGCAATGGTGGGGAGATGGATGGTGGTGTGGGGAGAGGTTAGGATGGGAGAGGATTGGAAGAAGGGACGGGGGATTGTGATGTTGGGTTTGGTGGAGGGAATGGGCGATGAGGTAAAGCGATTGGGTTGGAGAAGTGGGAGAGTATTGCAGGCAGAGGTGGGGAAGGTGGGATATGGGAGGTGTGGGAGGTGGACGTAAGGGGTAGGTGTGTTGGAGATGGTGGGGGGAGGTAGAGTGTTGGGTGAGGAATGTGGGAGGTGACAATGAAAGCGTTGGGGAGGGGGTTGGGATTAGGGTTTGGGGGAAGCAGTGACAGTGTTGGGGTTTGGTGGATGGGGGGTGTGCATTGAGAGAGGAGGATGGGGGGAGGGAAGAGATTGGGGAATGGGATGAGGGTGGGGGAGTGTGTTGGGGAGGGGATGTGGGGCAGTGTGTTGGGGAGGGAGTGGGTAGAGGGGAGGAGTGTGCTTGGAAGGGAAATGGGTACGGGAGTGTGTTGGAGAGGGGGAGTCTGTGGGGGGAGAGGGTGCTGGGTGGGGGGGAGCATGTTGGGGATGGGGGTGTGTGTTGGGCATGGGGTACTGTGTTGGGGAGGGGGGAGTGTGTTGCGGATATGGAGGCGTGTGTTGGGTGGGTGGAGGTTGGGGGAATGGAATGGGGAGTGTGTTGGAGGGGGGAGTGCGTTGAGGATGGGATGGGGTGTGTTTTGGGGAGCAGGGGGAATGTGTTGGGGAGGAGGAAGTGTGTTGGGGAGGGGGATGAGGTGGGGGTTAGGAATGGGGGAGTGTGTCGGGGACAGGGGGAGTGTTGGGACGGCGGAGTCTGTTGGGGAGGGGGAGGGGGATGGGGGCAGGTGTTGGAGAGAGGGGTGGGATGGGGGAGGGGGAGTGTTTTGGGGAGGGGTATGGGGCAGTGTTTTGGAGAGGGGATGGGATGGTGTGTTGGGGAGGGGGATGGGGGTGTGTTGTGGGGGATAGGGAGTGTTTTGGGGTGGGGTGTGTGGAGTGTGTTGGGGAGGGGGATGGGGAGTGTGTTGGGATGGTGTGGGCGGAGTGTTTGGGATGGGGGAGTGTGTTGGGAATAGGGGTGTGATTTGGGGTGGGGGAGCGTGTTGGGGAGGATCATGGAGGAGTGTGTTGGGGTTGGGGGATGGGTGTGTATGTTGGGGGAGTGTTTGGGGTGGGGAGTGTGTTGGATTGGGGGTGGGGAGGGGGAGTGTTTGAGGTGTGGGAGTGTGATGGGATTGGGGTGGGGCAGTGTTGGGATGGGGGTGGGGGAGTGTGTGTGGTGGGGTGGGGGAGTGTTTGGGATGGGGTTGGGGGAGTGTTTGGGGTGTGGTGGGGTGGGAGACTGTTTGGGGTGGGGGAGCTTTTGGGGTGGAGTGTGGTGGATGGGGGGTAGGGGAGTGTGGTGGATTGGGGGTTGGGGGAGTGTGTTGGGGTGGGGGAGTGTGGTGGATTGGGAGTGGGGAGGGGAAGTGATGTGGGGGAGTGTGTTGGGGTGGGGGAGTGTGTTGGGGTGGGGGAGTGTGGTGGGGGAGTGTGGTGGATTGGGAGTGGGGAGGGGGAGTGTGGTTGGGGGGGAGTGTTTTGGGGTGGGGTGGGGGATGGGGGCGTGATGTGGGGGAGTGTGGTTGGGGGGGAGTGTGTTGGGGTGGGGAGGGGGAGTGTTTGGGATGGGGGAGTGTGTGGGGGGAGTGTTTGGGATGGGGGAGTGTGTTGGGGTGGGGAGGGGGAGTGTTTGGGATGGGGGAGTGTGTTGGGGTGGGGAGGGGGAGTGTTTGGGATGGGGGAGTATGTGGGTGGGGGGTGGGGGAGTGTTGGGGTGGGGAGGGGGAGTGTTTGGGATGGGGGAGTGTGTGGGGGTGGGGAGGGGGAGTGTTTGGGATGGGGGAGTGTTTGGGTGGGGGGTGGGGGAGTGTGGTTGGGGGGGGAGTGTGTTGGGGTGGGGAGGGGGTTGGGGGGGGAGTGGGGTGGGGGATGGGATGGAGACTGTGATGGTTTGAGGTTAGGGGTGGGGCTGGCGAACGGCGCGCGGAACCACGCTCCCGCTTTGAACGTTAACGGTAGCGTTCTCTGCCCATGAGCTCCTACTTCCGGTATCGCGCGGCGGGGGCGTCACGTCCGGGCGGAAGTCTGTGTTGGTCCCGTTACCAGGTGGAGGCAGCAATGGAGGCGGAGGGCGACTGTGTGAACTTGTGTAGTACTGTCCTCACTTAGAGGGGAAGCTGTTGATGTGCTTCAGCTTTCTGCCCTGGCCCTTCTGTTTCTAAACACAGCTATGGTGCGCTTCTTGTAGTTTCAAACTGTTCCCAATATGTTTGGGCTGAAAACATCCTCTTTTACCACCCTGATCGTGGGGGTATTTATTGCCTATGTTTTACACACTTGCTGGGTGATGTATGGCATAGTTTACACCAAGCCCTGCGCGAACCCCAAGAACAAGAACTGCATCAAGCCTTATCTAGCTGTTAACCCTAGAATTCAGGTCAGTGCCTTTTCTTTTTCCACACTACAGTTGATTCTCTTCCACTATTCAATATGTCAGATGCGTTGGTGACTTTTCTGTAAATGGCACATTTTAGATTTTGATCTCAACGTGTCATGCGTTAAAAGTTCTTTTTTTTAAGTTAGCAAAGGTTCGTTTCACTCTTAGTGATTCAGTTTGATTTAGACGTTTCGATGATAGTGAAACATTGCGATTCTGCATCAGCTGCAGAAGTCACAATACTGTTCTCGAAATAGTAGGAACTGCCGATGCTGGAGAATCTGAGATAACAGGGGAAGGGTGCCCACTCAGAACGTCAAGCTTTCCTGCTCCTCTGATGCTGCTTGGTCTGCTGTGTTCATCCAGCTTCACACCGTGTTATCTCACAATACTGTTCTCAGTCATTTTAGGCAATCTCTCTCCAGATTGAAGATTACTTGCTTCCATTTTGCTTTAAATTAATTCCAAAGTTGACAGTAAGCCCCTGTTCAATCTGCACATTTTGCAGTGTACAGAGCAGTGATGCTTGGACATTCAGGTCAATGGAGTTTTGGGAGTTTTGTACACCTACCACAGCCTCAGCTGTACACCTGCATACTCCTGATGAAGTATGTTTGTGTCTGGTGCCTTCTCAAATGAAACTTTTCTGCCTGTAACAAGCTATTGATTCTTCAAACTCTCCAGGGTTACTTTGAAGGCCTCTGAGGAATATAATACTTGCATCTACAGTAAATCTTGTTGCTTTTGATATTTTTCCATTCATGCTGTAGAGGGGCAACTTTCAACCTGCTTGAAACGTGTGTAGTTATTTTTAAACCAGTGGCTGCCCCAAAGGTCTTATAAAGTCACAATTGCTAAATTTATCTTTATCTTTAGGTGCAGTGAGAACCTGGCTAGTTATCTCTTTCTATTTTGCATGGACCTCTGGTGTAACTGAAAATCAGCTACTTGTGCTGTGAACTACATCAGTGATAGGGATGGCATTTTTTTGGCAGTTGTTAAAGGAAGAGGTCTTGTAGCCGGCACTTTACTGAAATAGCCATGCCACGCTAACAAAGCAATATGGATTTAAAGTTTTGGCAAAGATCTATATCTTGGGTTGTGGGTGAGGTTGTTGACTTGTTCATCGAGCTGGCTTGTTCTTACTCAGACATTTTGTCGCCATGCTAGGTGACATCATCAGTGGACCCCCTGATGAAGTTTCAACATCATCACTGATGATGCCACCCAGCATGATGAAACATCTGAATGGCATCAAGCCAGCTCGGTGAGCAAGTCAACAACCTCAAAGCAATATGGAATTATGTCTTCCAACAGTAGTAACAGCTCTCTTAAATTCAACTTTGCACCATACAAGCCTTGCTTTTAAGAACTAAATGGCAATTATAATACAGCATTGTTTTCTTGTAGAAGCAAGTGCCTGGATGACTGAATCTTGATGTGTTGATACAGTATTTTTAATTTGAAGACTTGGGTATGAATTTCTAACATCTCTTTTCGTCTGATAATATGGGTGAATTAATTAATGAAAGTCAATTTGTCAAATTTGTGCAGCTTCTAAATTCAGATATGCTGCGCTTCTTGTAGTTTTGAACTGTTCCCAATATGTTTGGGCTGAAGACATCATCTTTTACCACCCTCATCGTGCAGGTATTGCCTATGTTTTACACACTTGCTGGGTGATGTATGGCACAGTTTACACCAAGTTTGAAATTTGAAACGGTGCAGTCAGAAGTGGGAGCAAGCTTAAAACTACATATTGTTAAGATGAAGAGTCTAGGCCCGAAACGTCAGCTTTTGTGCTCCTGAGATGCTGCTTGGCCTGCTGTGTTCATCCAGCCTCACATTTTGTTGTCTTGGATTCTCCAGCATCTGCAGTTCCCATTATCTCTATTGTTAAGAACATCAGTTTGACAGATAATAATTTGATTTTTATCACAGTACAGTTATTTTGCAGCCTACTACTAATCCTGTGGCAGTAACATGAGCAGAAATTAATTTTGGTGATAGACAGGGTGTATGGATTGCATATAAGAAACCAAGAAATCAAGGAGATTTGCATTCACACACCACTTCTAACAAACAATTGACAACCGATTAATTACTTTTGAAGTGTAGACTCTGCAATGCAGGAAATGCAGCAATGATTAGCTCACAGCAATCTCCTACAAACAGCCATGTGACAATGTCATTATCATTTGATAATTGTCATCTATCATTAGTGACTGTGAAGTAAATATTCAGCCAGTATACTGGGAAATACACATCCACTCTAAGAATTAATACAATGGATCTTTCATACCCACCTGACACAGCAGTTGGAGGCTTGAAGCTTAGCATTTCTAACAGTGCAGTACTCTCACAGGAGTCAGCCTAAATTTGAGCTCAAATTTGAACACAACATCCATTTGACTTAGAGGTGAGCTATTTTTCAGAGTGAAAATGACTAGCTGTGGCCAGTGTTACTGAACTTTCCCTAGCAACTGTGAATTCTGTAATCACACTAGTGGTTTATTTTGTGATATACTGTCCAACTTCTAATTTTGAACTGAGTTATTGACACAGTCAAAGCCAGTGGATTAAAATCTGACTGACGGAGCATCACTGTTCTGCACACAGCAACATCTGTGAATCAATCACTGGACTTATCATCAGCTTTGGAATCATTCAAGCCAAAGTGGAAACAAGTTATCTTCAGTCCTGAGGGAGGTTGCTTAACTGGATAAAATTGGCTGTTATTGTGTGAATACTAACACAATCTCCCAGCTCAGTCCTGCAGCTCACCTTTAATGATTTTAACCTTTTTTTTAATCAACCTGAGATGTTATTACATGCCTCTGGAGCATGTGGGACTTGAACCTGAGCCTCCCAGTCCAGAGGTAGGAACACTACCACTGTGCTGCAGAGCCCCACATTTTTAGCACAGATTACAATGTTGATTTTTTTAAAAATATGTGAGTAGACAAAACTTGTTTGATGTTCCTGAGATAACAAGGTGTAGAACTGGATGAACTCTTCAGGCCAAGCAGCATCATAGGACCAGGAAAGCTGATGTTTCGGCCCTAAACCCTTCTTCATAAATTTGGAGAGGGGAAGGAGGTTCTGAAATAAATAGGGAGAGAGGAGGAGGCGGATTGAAGATGGATAGAGGAAAAGATAGGTGGAGAGGAGACAGACCAGTTAAAGAGCTGGGAATGGAGCCAACAAAGGTGAGTGGGGAGGTAGGGAGGAGATAGGTCAGTCCAGGGAGGATGGACAGGTCAAGGGCCTGGATGAGATTAGTAGGTAGAAGATGGGGTGGAACTTGAGTTGGGAGGAGGGGATAGGTGGAAGGATAGGTTAGGGAGGCAGGGATGAGCTGGGTTGATTTGGGATGCAGCGGGGAGATTTTGAACCTTGTGAAGTGCGCATTGATACCATTCGGCTGCAGGGTTCCCAACCAGAATATGCCTTGCTGTTCCTGCAACTTTTGGGTAGCATCGTTGTGGCACTGCAGGAGGCCCAAGATGGGCACAACGTTGCGGAATGGGAGGTGGAGTTGAAATGATTTTCGACTGGGAGAAGCAGTTGTTTAGTGCACAGAGTGTAGGTGCTCTGCATAGCGGTCCCCAAGCCTCTGCTTGGTTTCCGATGTAGAGGAGGGCACAATGGGAACAGCGGATGAAGTATACCACATTAGCAGATGTGCGGGTGAATATTTGCTTGATGTGGAAAGTCTTCTTGGGGCCTGGGATGGGATTGAAGTTCCTGTGGTTTTTAAAAATCCTTACATAATGGGTCACAAATAAGTGAATGGGACCCTTGTTTATTGTCAGCTTGTTAGCAGTCAACTTTATAATGCTATGTGTCAAATAATGTTGCGGTCAGCTGCAGCATTGTGCTGAGAAACTATCCAATTCCAATTGAATAGGAGTAATCCAAGAAAAAGCACTGCAAATAGCTCTTGAAGGCTTAAAAAGACTTTTCCAAGCTTAGAATGGCAAAATTTAAAAAAAATCAGAAGCCAGCAAGTAAATACAAGTATAAACAGAACCAAGATAATAAAATGTGAGGCTGGATGAACACAGCAGGCCAAGCAGCATCTCAGGAGCACTATCTCTGATACTATATAAACAGAACCAGGTTGCCTGGGTGAAATGTTGGTGGTCGTAGATGTTTGAAATTACATCTCAATTTGTTATTTTGCCACATGTTGGTTTTCAGTGAGATGGATTATTGAATAGGAGATGCTATGATTTTTCATTCTTGACTTGTTAGGAATGTAAATAAAACGTTGCTGATAGTGTTAACAAGAACTTTTAAACACAGCTGTTTTCACATTTCTGACATTTACTGTTGTGATGGTCATTGTTTGCACTCCCAGATGTGCTTGAAGTGAGATAATAAGGTGTAGAGCTGGATGAGCACAGCAGGCCAAGCAGGATCATAGGAGCAGGAAAGCTTGACGTTTCGGGTCTAGACCCTTCTTTTCTGAAGGACCTAGGCCCGAAACGTCAAGCTTTCCTGCTCCTATGATGCTGCTTGGCCTGCTGTGTTCATCCAGCTCTACACCTTATTATCTCAGATTATCCAGTATCTGCAGTTTCTACTTTATCTGTGCTTGAAGTGCCTTTGTTTGCTCATATGGCTGATGTTAAAATCTGCATTTTATTAAAATCTCTTTTGCGAACACAGCCTTGAAAAATAATCTGTTTCCGTACAATTTGCTTAGAGTTTTGAATTTGTATTTTAGCTGAGTATCTATACGTCTACAAAAAGCAGTGTTACTGATGGAGCCAATTTAAACCTTATGTTGAAGATGGAACACTTTGATGTGAACTCTAAATTTGAGAGGTAACTGTTTTTGAGTTTTATTTCACATTTTACCGTGTTGTACAATCTAATGCCACTCATGGATTTGTAAGTCTTCAACACTTGCCTGTGAGCCAAAAATTAAATCCATAGTCTGAAGGATTCCTGATTTTACTGAGGATTTTGAAATTGAGTTCAATATTACCTTGGGAATCATGGGAAACATGAGTGCTAAGTGAAATGCAACTAGCTCATGTATTCCTGCCAGATGTGAGACTACAGATCAAAACTGATCTTAGCCAAAGTGCCAAAAAAGGTCAGTACTGTCAGAAGCAAAAACTGACAATAGGCTTGTCTTCTGCTTCATTGGTATTATTATTTAAGTTATTTAGTGTTGGTAAGATATTCTTTCTCTCCTGTTAAATATGGGTGTGGGGGATAAATACTAACACAAACTGCTTGGGACAAGTGGTAAGCATTGTATAATTTTTTTGTAAATACAAGATTTTTTAATATAATTTTTAAGAAATAAGCTTTATTAAGTGTTGACTATTGTGTGGAAAAAGGCATGTATTTAATGCAAGAACTGTGAAATAATTATGTTGTTTACACAGTTCTTAAAATGGAGAATTTTGGTAAAATTATGTTAACTGAATACTTCCTAGCAGTAGTTCAAATGCATGAGCTTTTAAAAAGATAAAATAATTGAGGAATAGTGATGTACAAATTAAATATCGATATAGATCTTAAATTTGATTGCGTTTGTAGAGTATTGTATGTTTCGATTTTTGCTTTTATAAATAAAATAATGTTTGTGTTTAATTGCTCAGTAGCTGGCTAAATGCTTAGCATTTTTTTGAATTTCAGCAATAACTAGCTGTTAAATATCATTAGAAATAATGAAGGGAAATGAGTTTTTGTTTGGATTTAGTTTCACTTTAATTTGAATGCTACGTTCTTTGATGTTAAAGCTTGGGCTATCATAAATTTATCGTTTTAGAAATGCTAAAACATGCTTTTGTAATAAATATATCCAATAACTGTGCTTCTAAGAATCATTCTATCTTAACTTACACTTATCTATCTTTACAAAGGATCGTCAATGTTTCAATACCAAAGAAAACTCGTAGCAATGGGACACTGTACACGCATTTATTTCTCCACCATGTTGGCATGCTGCCTTGGCATGACAGTAATCATGTGTATGCTACTGGACACCTTACAACATACATGATTCCGAAGCCTGAGGAAATCAACTTAATTACAGGAGAAACCGAGGCCCAAGTACGTGCTGTTTTAAATATGATAAACGGTATTGTAATTATTTTAAAGTTAGGAATGTGGAAGTTTTTTTGTCTAAACGATAGATTGATAACATAGCACATTCAGACTGGACTGTTGATGATTTGCTACAAAACTAGCAGCAAACTGACGTTCAGTTTGGAAGAGGTGATTTCAGCAAATAACTAATTGTTAAATATCATTAGAAATAATGAAGGGAAATAAGCTTTTCTTTAAGTTATTTGTGGGTTCAGCAGCTAAAGTGCTCAACATATCTTTACAATGCTACTCATAGAAATGGTTTTAATCACTTACCTTTAATCATTGGAGATGTAACCTTACCAGTGGCACATGGTTGCTGATTCTAACTTTAAAGTAGATTGTGTAAGTAATTATGAAAGTATGATGTTGCAGTTCTGAGTAACTTGCCAAGCAGCCTAATTGATGCTGCAAGTGGAGATTTTTCTTCCTGAGTTTTCAAAAGCATCTAACATTTAAAGTTTATTGTTGCAGGGTTCTTTTAAAAGAACACCTCAGCACATGGTGCCTTTTTTGATCTGGTTTTGATCTTATTGTCATGTGTCCCAAAATGCATTGAAAAGCTTTGTTTATGAGCAGTACAGGCAGATTACAGCAAGCAAAGGATGTTCAGGTCACAAAAGACTTAGAGGCATACAGGCTACATTGCAAGTTACATTATTTGAGGCTAGAGTCAATTCAACAGTCTGATAACTGCCTAGAAGTTATATAGTGCATTATCGACTAATGGTCATAAGTATATGTCTGACATATTCTTGCAATCGGACAGTCTTGCTTTCCTAACTGTAAGCAATACCAAAGCCTCCCTGATTTGCACCCTATCCTCGCCACTGCAATTATTCCCTTATCACATTAGGTTTCCTGGATGCTTGCTTGAACTTAACCCAACTTTGGTGTCTTGTTTGACCTTCAGCAGAGCTTTCCATCCAATATTTAATCCATCATCATCAGGAAGACCAGAATTGAATGCACCATTCCTAAAGTGGCCTAACCAATGTCCTGTACAGCCGCAACATGACATCCTAACTCCTATACTCAGTGCACTGACCAATAAAGGCAAGCGTACTAAACGCCTTCCTCACTATTCCATTTACTTATGACTCCACTTTCAAGGAACAGTCCTGCAGTCCAAGTTCTTGGTCAGCAACACTCCAAAGGACCTTCCTTTAAAGTGTGTCGGCCCTGCCCTGATTTGCCTTTCCAAAATGCAGCACCTCACATTTATCTAAATTATATTCCATCTGCCACTCGTCAGCCCATTGGCTCATCTGATCATGGTCATGTTGTACTTCGAAGTCACCTTTGCTGTCCACTATATCACCAAATGTGGTGTCATCTGCAAACTCATGAACTATACATCTGAAGTTCACATCCACATCATTTATGTGAATGACATAAAGCACCTGACCCTGCACCGATTCTTGTGGTGTGCCACTGGTTACAGGCCTCCAGCCTAAAAAGCAACACTTCACCACCTGCTGTCTCCTACCTTCAAGCCACTTCAGTGTCCAAATGGCTAGTTCTCCCTGTATTCCATGTGATTGAACCTTGTCGAATGCCGACTTAAGTCCATTCAGATCACTTCCAGTTTTCTGCCTTCAGCAGTCCTCTTTATTACTTTTCCAAAAAACTCAATCAAGTTAGCGAGCCACGATTTCCCATGCTCAAGGTGTCATGTTGATAATTCCTAATCAGTCCTTGCATTTGTAAATATATGTAAATCCTGTCCCTCAGGATACTGTCCAACAACTTGCCCACCATGAATATCAGGCTCACTGGTCTATAGTTCCATGGTTTTTTCTGACCACCTTTCTTAAATAATGGTCCCGCTTTAACCAAGCTCCAGTCTGCTGATACCTCACCGTGGCTATGGATGATGCGGATATCTCAGCAAGGGGCTGAGCAATCATTTCCCTAGCTTCCACAGAGTTTAGGGTACACTTGATCAGGTCACAGGAATTAATCCACCTTTGCACATTTCAAGACGTCCAGCACCCCCACTTCTATAATATGGACACTTTTCAAGACATTGCTATTTTTTTTCCCCAAGTTATCTATCTTCTGTTTCCGTCTGCACAGTAAACACTGATGCAAAATAACTCGTTTAGTATCTCCCATGTCTCTTGCGATTCAAGACATAGGTGGCCTTGCTGATTTTTGGGGGCCCTGTTCTCTCCCTAGTTACTCTTTTGTCCTTAATGTATTTGGAGAATCCCTTTTGGATTCTCCTAAACCCTGTTTGCCAAAGCTATCTCATGTCCCCTTTTTGCCTTGCTGATTTCCCTCTTAAGTATGCTTCTACTGCCTTTATACTCTATTGGGGATTCACTCTATCCTGACATATGCTTCCTCCTTTTCCTTGAATAAAACCTCAATTTCTCTAGTCATCCAGCATTCCTTACATCTGCTAGCCTTGCCCTTCACTGTTACAGAAACATACTGTCTCTGACCTCTTGTTATCTCACTTCTGAAGGCTTCCCATTTTCCAGTTGTCCCTTTAACTGCGAATATCAGCCCATCAATTTTTGAAAGTTCTTGCCTTATACCATCAAAGTTTCCCTTCCTCCAATTTAGAGCTTTAACTTTCAATCTGATCCATTCAGTCACTGGCCTGAAAGTGCTCCACCACTGACCCCTGAGCCACCTGCCCTGCCTTATTTCCTAAGAATAGAATCATGTTTTGCTCCTTCTCTAGTCAATACATCCAGATACTGAATCAAAAAAATTTCTTGTACATAATTAACAAATTCCTGTCTGTCCAAGCCTTTAACACTGGCCATCCCAGTCTATGTTTGGAAAGTTATGGTTCCCTACCATTACCACCCTATTGTGCTTACAAATGACTGAGATGCTACTTCTCAATTTCCTGCCAACTATTAGGAGGATCTATAATACAATCCCAATAAGGTGATCATCCCTTTCTTACTTTTTGGTTCCACCCAGATAACTAACTTTATCATACTCCCAGGAATATTCTCCCTAAGTACAGCTCTAATGTTATCCCTTATCAAAAATGCCACACCCACCCCTCTCTTGCCCTCTTCCTATCCTTCCTATAGCATCTATACCTTGGAACATTAAGCTGCCAGTCCTGTCCATCCCTGAGCCACCTTTCTGTAATTGCTCATGTTCTTAGCCATGAGCTTGGTTCATCTGCCTTAGCAGTGGGCCTCTTGCATTGAAATAAATTCAGTTTAATTTATTGGTCCTACCCCATTCTCTGCTTTCTGTCCTGCCTGCCCTGACAGTTTGATTTGCTCCTTTTCCCAAATGTAGCAGTCTCAAACTGATCTCTTTTCTCACTGTCTACCTGGGTCCACCCCTCTCCAAGTTTAAATCCTCTCAAGCAGCTGTAGCAAATCTCCCCACCACTATATTAGTTCCCTTCCAATTCAGGTGCAATCCATCCTTCTTACACAGGTTACTCATAACCCAGAAGAGATTTCAATGATCCAAAAATGTGAATCCTTCTCCCTTGCACCAGCTCCTCAGCTACGCATGCATCTACTCTATCTTCCTATTTCTACTCTCACTAACTCATGGCACCAGGAGTAATCCAGATATTCAAGGACCTACCTTTTAAAATTCCTGTCTAATTTCCTATATTCCCTCCTCAGAATTTGTCAAATTCTCTTCATATGTTGTTCGTTCCAATGTGTACAACGACCTCCTCCTGACCTCTGTCCCCTTCGAGAATGTTTCGGACCCTCTCCAAGATATCCTAGATTTTGACACCAGGGAGGCAAGCACCATTCCGATGTCCCGTTGTCGGCTGCAGAAACATCTGCGTGTGCCTCTGACTAGAGAGTCGCCTATCAGGATCTTGTTACATGAGATATTAACTTTGTAAGATCCGACCGCTACATTACGTAAACTATGATCCACCTGAAGTTCCTCGGCTACCTGCACAAATTCCTCTATCTTTCACTTGATTCTGAGTGACTTGCATTGGCACCTGAGCTCAGCATTTCTAATTTTCAATTTTTATTCTTGTCTGTGTAGTTCTGTGACCTGTTTTTCATCAGCAGCAGGTAAGCTCCCATTCTTTACTTCCCTGTTCTGGTCTCTGCCTCATTTCCCAACTTCTCCTGTCTGACAGAGACTTCAGCCACTTTACACCCATCAGTTTGAACATTTGTCCCAAAGTTCAAATATCATGCTGCATTTATGGTTACTATTTCCCTTGCTTGTAAGTATGATTCATCTCAGAAAACTTTGCTGTTTCAACACTTCCATATAAACATAAGGTTCCATAGCAGTCTTGGTCCAGTGATGACCACCTGCTCCATATTCAAATTTTTGCAAATAAAACGGTGAATTCTAGGTAGCAACAATATTTGGGAGCTTATGATGTTCTACCAAGAGTTTATTGGAGATATAGTATTAGATTCTAATTTGAGGAAAATGCGGCAGTCTGTAGGTCCCATTAAAGTAACTTTTGTAATATTATTTTGTTCATTTTGTTTCAGCAAACTCACAAAGTCTTTTTTGGAGCCCTGTTAAAGGTCACCAAAGCAGAAGTAGGCAGTACTTGATTTTGTTGCCGGATAGTAATGTTCAACAGTCTGAAAGTAGAGTATGCTTGGTAGTTAACAAGTCATGTTTGTGGGATATGCTATAGTTATTAATGGAGCATGATGTTTCCAATGGTGGGTCTAATATATATTTAACAATAGCAGTTGGATACTATGAATCAAACAAATCCCTCTGTTTTTATTAGTTTATTTTGTGGTCTTCAGCCTTTTAGGAGTGTTTAATATTCTATTTACTGCTTACTCTTGAGCTTCTCAATGATGAAATGATTTTCTGCTGCAGAATTAATTTTATTTTTGCTTTTTCCCGCAAAAGCAGGAAGCAGATGCTCGTGCTGAAACTAAAGTGGCTGATCAACCTGTAACACATTGGCGTTCAAAACTCACCATCAATATTATGGCTGACAATTTCACTTTCGATGGATCTGCACTTCCTGCTGATGTACATAGATATATGAAGCTGTAAGTTTATGATATTTGTAATTACTAAGAGCAAATCTTAACATTGCCAAGACAATGAGGTTAAAAATAAATAGAGGAGTAAGGCTGACAGTGCTGAATACATGACTTGGTTCAAACGAGAGGAGGGAAGTAAGACTAGAAATTAATGTTATTAAATGGTCTAATTTATGGAAGTTGCAAGCAAAGGTAAACGTGGGTGATGTTATGTGCACAAAATTTTGAAGTTGGGAGGAACGATTAATAAAGTGGTTATTAAAACACATGGAATCCTAGACTTCATTCGTAAAGAAATAAAGTGCAAAAATCGGGATGACATGCTACAACTGTAGAAAACATCAGTTTGGTGCCAGCTGAAGTATTGCTTAATTCTATACAGTGCACTTTCGGAAAAAGCATGAAAACGTTTGAGAGGGCCCAAGATTTACCTGAACAGTTCCAGGAATGAGAGACTAGAGTTTTGTAGATAGACTGGTGAAGCTGGGATTATTCTGCTTTCAAGCAGAGAAAGCTACAAAGAGATTTGAAAGAGGTGTTCAAAATCATGAAACATTTAGGTGGAGTAAATTGTTGTGTTTGTGTGCTCAAGTATGTCAAAACCAGCACCACCCATTCTTGCATCTCCCCTCAACTTCTTCAAATCCAACAAGGAGTAGTGGGCCTGTACTATCTTGTTGGAACATGTAATATCCTGAGTAAAATTGATAATGTAGTATTGTGGGGTGTTTCCCCTTGTGGGGGTGCCTAGAACTAAGAAATGCATTTTAAGAATAAGGGGTTTCACCTTTAAGATGGAGATGAGGAATTTTTTTTCTCTCTGTGAGGAAAGGTATGCTGTGGCGTTTTCTGTTCCCAAGGATTTGGTTTTTGACCGACAAGGAAGTCACGGGTGATGGAACCCAACAGGAATGTGGGGTTGAGACTGCAACTGCTCACTCTTGATTTTACAGAATGATGTTGCAGACTCAAAGGGAAAAATGGCCGAATCCAGCTTCTGAGTGTTTTATTAGCTAAGTCTAAGATATTTATAAGCTCAAGGATTCTGCTTTAAAAAATGTTGTACACTTTGATCTTTTAGAAGATACCATTATAAAGATCCTCTTTTTAACACTTCAGTTGTATGTTTGGTATCTTAGGATGCAGCGTGGAAAGACTATGCAGTATCTTCCTATTCTGTTTGTCGATGAGTTAAGCAACCGAGTAAGAGACTTGAGGGTACGTTCAAATTTTTTTTCCCCCGTAACTGGAGAGATTTTTGTTTACTACATCTAGATACAATGCACAGTGTTGTGTCAAAAAGGCAGGGTTTGGCATGAGGTCAAAATGCTCAGAGAGCATGTGCAGACACAGTGGGTTGAATGGCCTTTTTCTGAGCCACGCCAGCCCTTTGACTTCACTGTGCAAGCAAGCTTCATTCCATACTCATTTACTACCAAGTATTGTTTCATAACAAAATTTGTTGGAGAGTTTGTAAGTGCTTTCTTCCTTGATCATTTTGACTGTGATCATCACCAGGCAACCTGTCTAGTGATAGTAAGAACTGCAAATGCTGGAGAATCTGAGATAACAAGGTGTACAGCTGGATAAACACAGCAGGCCAAGCAGCATCAGAGGAGCAGGAAGGCTGACGTTCTGGGCCTAGACCTTTCTTCAGAAAACCTGTTCTAGTACTTGCTGTTCTCTAATTGCGCCATGGCGGGTATCGGAGCGTTTCTTAGGTTGCCCTACCACGCGTGGGAGGATCTGGCATCCCCATGCTGAAATGTTTGAAATCTCTAAATCATCATGTGGGAAATCATAACTGCAAATTCCCAATTTACCACTGTGTGGCACAAAGCACTGGCATTACAATCGGTAGCCTAAGATGTTCCCAACAAAGTTATATTTTCATTTGGATGGTAATCATTAGCCTGCTCCCTGTGGAGGTAAATGGCAAACTTTAGAATAAAGGCATATTAACTACCAGTAGAGCATGACAGCTTACAGGACTGGTTAAAAATGTTTGATCACGTGGGATTGAAGAGGAGCTAAACAATTGGATTCAAAATTGGCTTGAAGGCAGGAAGCAGAGGGTGATGGTGAAGGGTTGCTTTTCAGACTTGAGGCCTGTGGCCAGCGGTGTGCAACAGGAATTGGTGCTGGGTCCGCTGCTTTTCATCATTCATATAAATGATTTGGATGTGAATACGGGAGGTATGGATAAATTTGTAGATGACACCAAAATTGTTGGTGTAGTGGACAGTGAAGATGATTATCTCAGAGTACAACAGGGCATTGCTCTGATGGGCCAATGG
Source organism: Stegostoma tigrinum (assembly GCF_030684315.1). Taxonomy (NCBI): domain Eukaryota; kingdom Metazoa; phylum Chordata; class Chondrichthyes; order Orectolobiformes; family Stegostomatidae; genus Stegostoma; species Stegostoma tigrinum. The sequence continues at coordinate 13,918,098 of NC_081355.1, read as the reverse complement.
GCTGAGGAATTGCAGATTAAGTTCAGTTTAGATTAATGTGAGATGTTGTATTTTGGTAATGCTGATCAGGGCAGGACAAACACAGTTAACAGTAGGGCCCTGGGGCCTTTGTTCCCAAACAAAGAGGCCTAGGGTGTAGCTGCATAGTTCCTTGGAATTGGTGCTGCAGTCAGACAGGATGATGAAGGCGGCATTTGGCATGTTTGCCTTCATTTGCCAGAACGTTGAGTATAGGAGCTGGCATATCATGTTGGAGCTGTATAGGACATTATTGAGACCACTTGGAGAATACTGTGTACAATTCTATAGGAAGGATGTTGTTAAACCTGAGAGAATGCAACAAAGATTTACAAGGATGTTGCCAGGACTGGAGGGTTTGAGTTATCAGGATGGGCTTTTTTCTCCAGAGTGTTGAAGGCTGAGGAATGACCTTATAGAGCCTTATAAAATCATGGGGGGCATGGAAAGGTCTTTTTCCTAGGTCCGGCGACACTGAAACTGGAGGGCATACATTTAAGCTGAGAGGGGAAAGATTTAAAAAGAACCTGAGGGTTAGCTTTTTCATGCAAGAGGGTGGTGCATGTACGAGAGCTGCCAGAGAAGTGGCGGAGGTAGTACAATTACAACATTTAAAAGACATCTGGATGGGTAAATGAATAGGAATTGTTTAGAGGGATATGGGCCAAATTCTGGCAAATGGGACCAGGTCAGATTGCGATGTCTGGTTGACTGAGACCAGTTAGACTGAAGAGTCAGCTTCTGTGTTGTATGGCTCAGTAATTTACCAATCAGCAGAGAGAAGTAATGATTAGATTAACGTGGTTGCTTGATTTGTTGATGTGCTACTATGTTTTGTTGAGTTCAGCTAGATTGCACTTTCAAACAGAAATTGGTTGTAAATTGGGTGGTTTAGCGCAAAATTATATTTGGAATTTTCTTGAACTAAACTGGTTAAATGCTCCCATAGCATTGTATCTTTCTGAACTATATGCTTTCATTGTCTGATATTCAAAAACTTTCTGTTGCAGATTATAAATGCTACATCGATTTCATTGCCTCTTACAGTTTGTTATGATGCAATATCTCTTGGAAAGCTAAGGTTTTGGACCCATATGCAAGAGGCTGTCTATTCATTGCAACGGTTTGGTATGCCATCTGTCCTTGAAAATTATTTTATTCCTTTTAAAAAAGTGTGATCTTTTTGTTATCAAATTGAGCAACATCAGTTCTAGGAAATTGAACACTGTTCCTTGAGGCCCTACTTGAATAATTGTTATGCTGTCATAACAGCGCTTCGGACAATAATAAAATTCAGCTTTGGTAGTGAGCTATATTGTTGCAGCAATCTTAGAGGAACTAGTTATGCATTTTCGTTTCTCATCTCATCTGTCTTGTGCCACATCCTTCATCTTTATTTATTTCGAGCCGCCGTTTGGGCAGCTCTGCATTGTAGCATCTCCACTGGGACCTGAGTTAGAGAGACCCATTTTTCTCAGTGTTGGAGAATTCATGCAGTAGTGTGTGCTGAACGCTTGGAATAATTTGTCAGTTTTATTGAGAATGTTGTAGTAATTTTGTGAACCCATGGAATTCGTGTAAACTGATTCAGCTATACTTTAGTTAACATCTTGCCATTTTGTTTTGCAAGTCGTGCAAGTGCTGGAATATTGTTACAACTGTCCATTTGATAGCTACATTAATCACAGTTATTGTCCCTCACATCAACTGTAGATTAAGAATATAAGTAAAGGTTGGAATAAGAAGGGGCTGTCTTTATATGAAAGCTCTTCATTATGTGCATCAATTTGTTTTTGCAAGTAATAATCTTTTTAAAAACTCCAAAGCCTTTAACTCTCTTTTCTCAAGTGCTTGTTAAAATGTTTCACCTTGTGAGTAAATGTGTAATTCCAAGATGTTTTGAATGTAGTTTTTGCTGAAAGGCAATCCTTTAATGCTGTGCTGAATTGTTCGGGAATGATATGGAAGTATACGTTCAAATTGTTGAAAATGACAAATGGCACCATTTTCTTTGTGTTGTTGTTTGGGATGTAGTACTTATAATTGTCTAATTCCTGCAGGAGGCATTCCCTCCATCAATGGAGGAAATGTTTTCTCAAAGCAGCACCATCTTATCTAAAGAAAACCCAGCTGCTGAATTATTTTACATGATTATAATGGTACCAATTATTTTGAATTTTGTCGTGTTATCATGCTTATTTCTACCATTTAATCCCCAAGAGAGGTTATGCTACAACTCTATAAAACCCTGTTTAGACCACACTTGGAATATTGTGTTCAATTCTGATCACCTCATTACAGAAAAGATGTCAAAGCTTTAGAGAGGGTGCAAAGAAGATTTACCGGGATGTTGCCTGGACTGGAGGGCAGGTCTTGTGAGGAAAGGTTGAGGGAGCTAGGGCTTTTTCCATTGGAGTGAAGAAGGATGAGAGGTGACTTGATAGAGGTCTACAAGATGATGAGGGGCATAGATAGAGTGGATAGTTGGACACTTTTTCCCAGGGCAGAAATGACTATTGTGAGGGGGCATAATTTTAAGATGATTGGAGGAAGGTGTGGGGAAGATGTCAGAAGTAGGTTCTTCGCAGAGTGGTGGGCTTGTGGAATGCGCTGCCAGCAGTGGTAGTGGAGTCAGGTGCATTAGAAACATTTAAGCAATTCTTGTATAGGCACATGGGTGATATTATAATGTAGGGTGTGCAGGGTGGCTTGATCTTAGAGTAGGATAATAGGTCGGCACCACATCATGGGCCGAAAGGCCAGTACTGTGCTGTACTGTTCAATGTTCTATGTTCTAAACCCGCATGTTAGGAAGAAAGGAATGTTATTTACTTTAGCAAATAAAATGTCATTTAATGTTTTTTCTTTGTCTTGTCACACCATATGTTTTAGGTTTCACAGAAAAAGATGTTGATGAAGTTAAAGGGATTTTTGTGGACACCAACCTCTACTTTTTAGCTTTAACATTCTTTGTTGCAGCATTCCATGTAAGTTATAACTAGTGTTCTCTTGGGGATGAAGCTTTTTGTTTGGTTTGTGTTTTGTTATAGACAGATTTTGCGTTTTAGAAAATAAATCGTAAGATCTTTCCTGCTGTATACTTTCGTTTGGCCTCTTCATGGTTCATGATCCCAGTTGAGATAGTTAGAGTAAGGTACCAAAGTTGTTGGGAGGTTATAAGACCATTCTGCCAGTGTCCTCACTTCTTCATTTGAACATCGAGCTGGGGGTTAACGAAACCACACTTGTTCAGTCTGCCTGCGAGATTGGCAACTACTTTCCGACCTATGTCGTCATCAGTAATCTCAAACTCTCAAACATTGCCATACTTTATCAATACAGTTATGACCACGTGTGAATCTGGCGTTTTCCACATGTGTGTACGTTGTTGATGCTGGTAAGATCAGTGAGGGGCATTCGTATGCACCATGGTGCCAGTTTATCTTGCTTATTCTTGGGAACACCTCCTGGCATGAGAGAATGAAGTACGCAGCTAAAGTTTGTTTATTAGAATATTGGATGGACTGTCACGTCTCTCATCTAATTCAAGGGTCCATTACAGTGGAGATGTGTTTTATCAGGGAGACAATTTTTTTAATGCCACATTTTTGTGCCATGTCATTCTTTCAAAAACATCGGCTGCTGATTCTACACATTTTTCTTTTTTAAGACCAATGAAATGTTTCCTGTATGGCCTTCAAAATTAAATAAATAGTTAGAATCCATTGTTTAAATATTTTGAAAACAAAATTTATTTAAGCATCAATTCATGGATACTTAACAACTAGGTATGTGTAAGTATTAATAAGTTTGCAGAGCAGTAACGTTGAATGGAAAAATCCAGCATCTAACATAACAGAAAAATAAACAATTCACAGGCTTGAATTATGGTTTAATTACTTTGAAATGTGCCTTCAGTTGTCCATCCCAGATCTTGTCTTAATTTTCTGCCAGTTTCTCTTAACAGTTGCAGCATTTCCTATATTAAAGGTGCTATATTATTGCAAGTTACTGTTGCAGTTCTGCATTAAATATTTTTTGCCTTTGTTGCACAGCTCCTGTTTGATTTCTTGGCTTTTAAGAATGATATTACCTTTTGGAGGCGAAAGAAAAGCATGGTTGGCATGTCAACAAAAGCAGGTAGGAATTAAATGCAGTTAGTACCTGAACTGTCTGATTTGAAACATCCATGTTTAAAACTGGGAGTCTCTTAAATTGACCAAAATGTGGTTACTCTTTTCATTTATATTTATGTCCGTTTCAGAGTTGGTAATTACAGGGTTCTGCTTCTGGCAGATGCAGCTTTACGCACTCACTAGTTTATAGTTTTCACTTTGCTTGGGCTTGCTCCATAGTTTAAAATACAAATTCAGTACTGCAGCAAATTGTTCCAAAATCTCAATCCATGATTTAGAAAGTAGTTAGAAGAAGTAAATGAAAATACAGTAAAAGTAATGATAGTGTAAACCTTGGTGGTGGAACTCCATCAGTTTATTGTACCTGAACTGTCAGAGCAGGTCATTGCAGATAACAAGCTTCTTTACAACAAATACTCTGTTGGTGCATTTGAAATTTCTTTGAATTTCTGCTGTTGTTGCTTCTTTACCTCTCAATGTGCAATTATACAACCTCACTTGGGATTCGACGTGTGTTTGGTCAATAGTGTAAAATACTGCTACACTGGTTGAATTTATTTTTTGGGGTATGAAATAAGATGCTTTTGTTTTCAAATTAAAAATCTGCTTGGTGACCACTTGAGGCCAATGAAATGGAATGATGGTTAAAAATTTTAACCTTGCTATATCATACTGGCCATCATGTATAGCAACCAGATTGCACTCCTATAAACATGCCTGTTATAAGCATTTGGGCCTGTAAAACAATATAGTAGTATAGTTTTCTTGCATACTGAACAAGAGAGATCAGTTTCACTCCCTAATGTCTATCAAGTTAGTGATTCTTAGGTGGAACAGCAATAATCATTGGATTTTTGTGATTTCTTGCCTAAGATGAAAGGGGCGGAGTGGCACAAAGAACATTGATCATTGGAAATGCATGTGTGAATGTGGCTTGTGTATGATGGCTTCACAATCAAATAGTGTACCCTTTATTTGGACTGCTGTCTGCTTAGACTCTGAACTATAATGTTTGAGAAATATTAGACCATTTAGAGAATTGGTAGAGCATTTATGCAAAAAACACCTGGCTACAGTCATTTGCCTGTATAATTATAGAATAAAATAGAATTCCTACAGTGTGGAAATAGGCCCTTCAGCCCAACAAGTCCACACTGACCCACCCCCTGTAACCCAACTAAACTTGACATCCCTGATGTGGCAATTTAGCATGGCCAGTGCATCTAGCCTGCACATCTTTAGCCTGTGGGAGGAAACCGAAGCACCTGGAGGAAATCCACACAGACACAGGGAGAATGTGCAAACTCCACACAAACAGTCACCCGGCAGTGGAATTGAAGCTGGGTCCCTGGTGCTGTGAGGCTGCAGTGCTAACCACTGAGCCAGCATGCCACACTACCAATTGTTTATATTTTGAACAAAGCCACATGTGACAGTGTTACATACTTGAACTTTCAATGGCCAGTAATTTAAGAAGGCTAAAATAAAAATAAAATGATTATTAGAATGTAACATTTTTCTCCTTCTGGTTCTTTCCTACAGTTCTTTGGCGATGTTTTAGTACCATTGTTGTATTTCTTTTCCTTTTGGATGAGCAGACCAGTTTATTAGTCCTTATTCCAGCTGGCATTGGTGCAATCATAGAGGTAAAGTAACAATCTAAACTTAAACACAAGATTTGTTTCGACAACTTTTAACGCATTTAAGAGACCTGGATTCCTTTTCAACTTGGCTCTGTTTTCACTGTCTGTTTTCATTTTCATTTCACAGAGAGTAACTTAGTTTTATGTTCCTTTATGCTGTAGGTCTGGAAAGTTAAGAAAGCCTTTAAGATGATGGTTAAATGGTATGGCTTAAGACCAGTATTTCAGGTGAAGTATGGAAAAAGCTGGAATGTTCATTTATATGCGCAACAGAGATGATTTTGAATGCTGTATTTCCTAAATTATCTGCCTGAACTAATTTTTATGTTGTAAACTCAGCTAAGTCTTTCTAATGTAAGTAATTCGATGAGTTAACCTATTATTTGCTCGATTCGGTTATTTGGGATGTTTGCTTTTTTAAAAGTCCCACATGATTTTTACTTTAAAACTATTAAAACACTGGCTTAATACCTTGACCATTAATGTATGGTAGCCTGGTAGTTATGGAACTGGGTTATAATCACTGAGTTTTAAGCTGACTACTGTCCCTCAGCAGTTAAGAAAAAAAGTGTGTAAAAATTTGTCATTCTTGCCAACCTGCAGGCCATGGAAAATGTCCATGATAAAATTGGTCACTGCCTTATTAAAAAGTCAATCACCGCTAGTGCAAGGGCAATTTCTGTTGTATCATGTGCAGTAATAAATATACCAAAATAAGAGAGACTCAAATTCCCAGATGTGCAATGGGTTATAAATAACCAAATTGTGAACCCCAGAATTTGTTCCTCAGCTATCATCCCAACCTGTCAGGACCAAGATGGGAGGAGTGTACTGCCTTGTTTGTATTCCCATAAGTGAGTGGGTCACAAGATAAGTGTTATTGTTTATCCTGTTCCTGGTAGGGCCAACACTATATTTTCTAGTTAGTAGAGTAAGATTAAAAAGATCCAGGAGCCAGGGTTATTTAATCATCATAATTACTTTTTTATTAAAAAAAAACAAATGTAATCCACAAAGTTACAGAATTGATTTAGAGACACGGTTTGTTGCATGAAAATATAAATGTTTACCCTTCTAAATCACACCAACACCCAAGCTACTCACTGGGGAAATGAAAATTAGAATGGATTTTTCTCTGTGGATATTAATTTTTTTGAAAGGGCTGGGGTGGGGAGAAACATGCTTAGCTGGCAGTACTTAAGGCAAAACAGATAGACTATGGAATGACCAAATGGCTGTCAGTCTAGAGTTCTGGCATTTATGGATGTGTGTCACCAGAGATAGGTAGGTGTATCTGGGATCTTTGTAAATGCAGCCTCCATAGGACAGTCTGTAGCAATAATTTTTTCTATGCACTTTAAGGGGACCATCAGGTTTCATACGACATTCATGACAAAGATTTTTTCCGGAAACAGGAGATTTGAGTTCAGAAGCTTTCTTACAACAAGCTTCTCTCCAGCTGAAGTTTGAAAAAATCTCTAGGCCTGCAATGCACTGTTCAAACAGTGCAGCCATAAAAACAGTCAACTGTTTTCCCTGGAGTGAGCTCCAGCAACCAAAACCAGCAATTTATGTGGAACCATGTGGTTCCCAGGAAATGATTTATTTTATAAAAAAAGTTCCATTGCCCGTTTTAAATTATCCAGGTATCCATGATCTTTCAAACTCAAGTCCCCAAATATGATTAAATATAAGGACTACATAACAAATTATTTGTGGGACTTTGTTCTAAGGAAATGGGGAGCTGAGTTTTCTTACATTTCAACCATGATCTCACTTCTAAAACATTCATTGGCTGCATAGCATTTTGAGACATCTAGGTATGATGAGGCATGCTATGAAAATCAATTTAACAATTTTCATTTATGCAACTACTTAATCCAGAAGAAGTGCTCTAAAGATCTTCACACAGACATGATCAGAGATATAAAGGCATGGCCCAAATCAAAGAGGGTGTATTACATAGGGTGACAAAGACTAGTTTGAAGAAGAAGGCTTTTAAGGGAAGTCCTTTCAAGAGAAAATGTTGGAGAGGTGCAGGAGAGGTGCTGTTTGTGCAGGAGGTCATTCGGAAGTAGTGTCTAGGTGGCTAAGACATGGCCATCAAGGAAGTGACATAGAAAAGGATAAACGAACAAGATGTCAGACCTAAATCAGTGAAGAGATTGGAGGGCAGGTTTTGGTAGTGTTAGCAGAAATTGTAGAATTATGGGCAACTGATCCTCAACATGTTGATAATTTTAAATTGCAAGTGTTGGTCAGGGAATGAGTCTTAATTCTTGAGAACATAGGAGCTTGTTAATATTACAAAGGGGTGGAAACTTGGTTCTTCTATATAGAACATTTTAAACCAACAGAGGCGTCATTTGATATCAAGGGTATTACTGACATTGCCAAAGATCTGCAAGAAATTGTGGCTCATTGAAAACACATTTTCAGAGAAGTGCTTAACCAGACACGCAGCAGAGATGTAGAACTATATGTGGTAGCAGACATCTGAGACTGAACCGTGTAGATGTTGCAAAGAGGTGGGAAGTTGCAAGGGCAGAACCTTCATACTGGTTGAAGTATTGACAGAGCAGTGATGAGAAGAGAGATCGTTGCTGAAGATGTTCAGGTATAATTGGATAGCTAAGAATGGAACCACAGAAAGGGGGCTTTTACTGAGCTGGTCACTGAAGGAGAGACATTGGAGGAAGGATCAGTGTGTTTACCTATGGCAAATAATGCAGAAAAATTAAAATAAAGTAAGGTGAGGAGGGATGAATGCAGTTTGGCCACACTATAGAATATCAGTTCTGACTTTGGTTAGAGTTTGGTTAGAGTTTTTTGGTGCCTCAGCCTTCAATGGGCACAGATTTGGGAGATGAACACATGTTCAAAGGTTCTGAAAAGGAACAGTATACTGAGGTGGAATGGTGGTCATCTGTTGGTTTACTTAGCAGAGAAATGATGATGGTTTCCAAAGAGAAGACCATGCAACCACTTGGCAGTACAAAACTGGAGTATTGCAGACAAAAGAAGACATGCCTTTGAGGTGCTTCATCAGAATAGATGTGAGATTGCCAAATTTCAAAGAGGGCTACACTTTATCCAGCACTAGAAATGGTTGTTGATTTGTTGGCAAGTTGACTCTGGTTGGGACATTGCTATGGGGGCTGCATCAGGGAACTATTATCACCACATTTTCTTAAAATTGAAAAATGGCACAAGAGTGGATCCTGCTTATGAATATATAAATTACAGTGTAAGCTTACATATCCATAATTAAGAAATATGGAAGTTTAAATGAAACATAATTAAGGTAACAGGAGGGTGGATTCCATGAGAGACTGGGAAGGACCCAGCGAGATCAGAAATTATTAAGAGAGGGTTGAGTGATTTGACAAAAAGAATTCGGTTGAAGTTGGTGTTTTCCTCATCAGTTCTCCATGGGGAGTTTTGGCAAAGGTCTGTTGGATAGCGCATATCTGACTTTTCTCCTCCCAAGCTCCAGGATGCTGTTCTGTCCCACCAGCTTAACTGGTTTAAGGTAACTCCAACTGTACCATGTATGATTACATGTTTTGTGTATTAAATGTGAATTTAAGTGAACAATTAAGTAGATTACTTTGGGCATATTCTGTTGCAGTTTGGAACATTTGATGAATCTGAAAAAAAGACGGAAGAATATGATACTCAGGTACTTGGCATGTTTATGACTTTTGTGCTTGGATTTGACATGGTTGTTTAAGCAAATAGACAATGTTCAGTTGAAATTGAATGGGCTACTGAACTTGTACCCCTCAGTCTATACTTGGATCTCTATAATATGCACTATTCTAATAATGGCTCACTTTGAGTACTAGAAGGAAAACAGCTAACTGAATCGGCGTAAGCAAAGTTGAAATATTTAAAGGTTTGATGCAGTTTTAAATAAAACTTTGTTCCTTTTTTATTTTTGTGGTGGATATAATTATCTCTTGAGTGTCTGATGGTTGAGGATTTTCCTCCCTCTCTTTTTAGGCAATGAAGTACTTGTCCTACATACTTTATCCTCTTTGTTTTGGTGGAGCAGTTTACTCCCTATTAAATATAAAGTACAAAAGGTAACTATCAATGGAACTTGTGTTAAACTTAATTTATTTTTCATCTTTAAGTAGAGGTTATCTAATGCATTGAATTTATAATATTTCATATCTTTTCAGTTGGTACTCATGGTTGATAAATAGTTTAGTTAATGGTAAGTGTCCCCTGCACGCACAGTCATTTATATATTTGCTACATACTTATTTTCTTCACATGGATGTTAAAATGTTGATGTGGCTATTACAGGTGTTTATGCTTTTGGATTCCTGTTTATGCTGCCTCAACTGTTTGTCAATTATAAGGTTAGTGATGAGATGGATTATCCTGCTAATATTATAGCTATTTTTGTATAGATATATTCAGTCGACCGTTATTGAAAATGGAACAATCCACATAGTATTTTGTAGTATTTAAATCTTTCTGTCTTTGTTCACAACCCACCATGTTGTTTCTGTATTAAATTCTCCATATCTCTTTTATGATCTCGAATGTGTGCCGTAACTTTCTGAAACGGGAGGCTGGTTACTAGAAGTGTGAGACAGTGGTTTTGGGTGCTTCCTTTATGTCACAGCCTACCAGCCGCAGCAAGGTCTTAGAATCCCTACAGTGTGGAAACAGGCCATTCGGCCCAACAAGTCCAGACCGCCCCTCTGAAGAGCAGCCACCCAGACACATGCCCCTACCCTTTCCCTGTAGTATGGCCAATCCACCCTAACCTGCACATCCCTGGACACCATGGGACAATTTAGCATGACCAACCCCACCCTGACCTGCTCATCTTTGGACAGTGGGAGGAAACCCACGCAGACACCGGGAGAATGTACAAACTCCACACAGACAGTCGCCCGAAAGTGGAATCAAACCTGGGTCCCGCAGCAGAAACACAGATGGACACGCATACGTACAGCCCCTACTTGTTTCGTTCTCCCACTGTGAGAAAGCTTTAGCTGAGATCAAGGAATTATGGGAAAGAACTTGCAAATACCATCCAAAATTGGAGTTTCTATTAAAGTCTCCTTGAAAACTCGATTGGTAATTCTACCATTTTGATAGTTGATGTGCCAAATTCCCAGCTCAGTGCTTTTAGCTAGTGTAGCACTGGGCTGTAGAGTAGGTAGAGGTAGGGTGCTTAAAATCAGTCTGGTGAACTGTAGCGAAACTGTGTGTTCACATTGTGAAATTGATTGAGCTGGACTGTCTTTCTCAATGTTCAGATAGTGTGTCTGGATTTGCAGTAGGTCGACACATTAGGAATGATCAGGACAAAGTATCAGAGGTTCTTGGTGCCATTGGTGTCTAATGAGAGTTGAGAAAACAATTTTTGAACTTTTACTACATCTAAGATGTAAAATTAAAGTTCTTTTTTACATCAGAACCTCAAAAGCTTGCAATAATATTGAATTTGCAGTAGGGACACTGCAATGTGAATCGATTGGTCCATCAGGAAGAGTTGCAAATACTTTGTGTGTCCAAAGGTTCAAAATTCAAGACATTTTTAAATATAAGAATAGTAGTTTTGTGTCAGACCTGGAAGTACAAAATATTTTGTCAGGTTTTACAGTTTTGTTTCATAATTATTGTACACACTGTTCTCAAATAAGAGGCACTAAACAATTCCTGTGCAGCTCTCTGAAAGCAGTGTTTAAACTTATTAATCTGACAAGTATTGCCAGTGTTTTGGGTGAAAAGAAAATCCTGGAAATAGCAGCACTTTTCTGAGTCAAAGAGACAGGCTCCATTTCTGTTCTGAGAGGGTCAGTTTTTTTTTGTTTTAAATGCAGCTTTGTGACAACGCGCTACCATGACTGTTTTAGCTGCAGATGGTCAAATCTGAAATACTTACATGATCAGTTATGGAACAGATTCATCTGTCATTGTGATGACTGGCATTGGTAGTCTTTTTATTCCCAATAAGTATTGTTGTCAAGTAATGCACTTTAGCATTTGGTTAAAGAAAGCTGGAATAAATATAAAGACTTTCACGGTGTTTGCCATTTTAATCATATCTAGAGCTTAATCTTTTGATGTTACGTTCTGAAGAAATTTGTATTGCATAACAAGCGTGTTGGTTTGATCCTAAACCAATGCACTCAGTGAAACTCAACTCATATCTGAGGATCTCCATTACAAGATAAATCATCCATACAAAAACAGAAGTTACTGGAAAAGCTCAGCAGGTCTGGCAGTTCTGTGGAAGAGTCACTGGATCTGAAACGTTAACTCTGATTTTTCTTTACAGATGCTGCCAGACCTGCTAACCTTTTCCAGCAACCTCTGTTTTTGTTTCTGATTTACAGTTCTTTCAGTTTTTAAATCATCATACCACGTCCCAAATTCAGCACCCCTGTGACAGAGACTGTGCTAGATTTTGGTTTACGTATAATCCAAAGAACAGTAGTAGTTTGGATATAAGGGGAGATGTACACGTTTCCAGGTCTGTTAATATGGATTTAAGTAGCAACATATCCAGGAAATCTCTAGAGTCAAGATAAAATGCTGTATGGATTCCTTAAGCGTTCCCTTTCTGCTCTGTGCCTTATATTGCAGAGATGTCCTGTGGTGGGTTGAAAGGAGCCTGACCAGTTTTTCAAAACTAAACTGAGGACAGTCGTGACCAAATGCAACAGAGCAGTTATTAAACAAACCTTTATTTAAATAGACAGGGTATTTTATGAGTGGCTCCCAGAGGAAAAACCTGTCCTGTTTTTGGACAGTTCCACTTTTCAAAGGTGTAGATTCAGGGTATTGTACCTACACACAGAATTATACCTGATTGTTATTTTTATAATGTTACCTTACTTATAGAATCATACAACATGGAAACAGATCCTTCGGTCCAACCAGTCTATGCCGAACATAATCCCAAACTGAACTAGTCTCTCCTGCCTGCTCCTGGCCCATGTTCCTTCTAATCTTTCTTATTCATTTACTTATCCAAATGTCTTTTAAATGTTGTTATTGTACCCACATCCACCATTTCCTTGGGAAGTTGTTCAGAGACCTGCAAAAACTGACAGTCTTCTAATATCTTACTTGGGCAGCCGTTGTAATTTTGAATAGTGTGCATTGACATTAGCTCTCTCGGCATCTGAATTTTGTTCTCAACTAAAATCCATGAGGGTATTGGTAGTGACCATCACATAGCCCTTTTGGAGACAAAGTCGCACTGTCACATTGACAATAACCCCTATCGTGTTGTGTGGCACTATCACTGTGCTAAGTGGGTCAGACTTCGAACTGATCTAGCAACTCAAAACTGGGCATCCATGTGGTGCTTTTGACCATCAGCAGCGACAGAATTGTATTCCAGGACAATCTATAACCTCATGACCCAGCCATATCCCCAACTCAACCATTGCCATCAAGCCAAAGGATCAGCCCTGGTTCAGTGGAGAGTGCAGGAGGGCATGCCAGGAGCAGCACAGGCATACCTAAAAATGAGGTGTCAACCTGGTGAAGCTACCAAACAAGACTACTTGCATAAAAAAACCGAAAGAATTGCTACACTGTAAATCAGAAACAAAAACAGAAATTGCTGGAAAAGCTCAGCTGGTCTGGCAGCATCTGTGGAGAGAAATCAAAGGTAACGTTTTGGTTTGAGTGATTCTTCCTCCGAACTGCTTGCGTGCCAAACAGCATAAATAGCAAATGATAAGCAGAGCTAAGTGATCGCACAATCAACATATCAGATCTAAGCTCTGCAGTCCTGCCACATCCTGCTGTAAATGGTGGTGGAGGGGGCACTACAAATATCCCCATCTGGAAGAGCAACAACACAACAGTGCAAAAGATAAGGTTAAGCATTCGCAGCAATCTTCAGTCAGCAGTGCCAAGTCAGTGATCTGTGTAGAAAGACTAGGGCAGCAGATACATGGGATGTTCACCAGCTGCAAGTTCCCCTCCAAGCCAGTTGCCATCCTGACTTGGAAATACATTGCTGTTCCTTCACTGTCACTTTGTCAAAATTCTGGAATTCCCTCCCCCCAAGGACATTGTGGGTCAACCTGCAGCAGTATAAGAAGGTAGCTCACTACCTCTTTCTCAAGGACAACTAGGGACCAACAATAAATGCTGGCCAGCCAGCAACATGCATATCCTACAAGTGAATTTTTAAAAAACCCAGCCACATTGAAGAATGGGATATTGGCTAACTTGCATATCCTCTTCTTTCCACCACATCCCCTCCCTAACACCACTACTTGTGAGAAATACTCAACAGCAGAATTCCAGTGGAGAAAGTGGCACTTCCTTATCTGTATTGCTCTTCAAAAAAAACACTACACCAGATGGCCTATTTAACCACTAGCTTTCAGGGGAGCTAATAACCATAATCTGTTGTAGGACTGGAATTTGCTTGTTGCAAAAAGTTGAACAGAAGACATCTGCTAACTATTGCTTTCTGTTTACTTGCAGTTGAAATCTGTGGCACATTTACCGTGGAAAGCCTTTATGTATAAAGTAAGCTATTTTCTTGGCATTTCAAAGCTGACTCAAGTGAAAAATAGTTTAGACAACCCAGTTCCTACAATGGTGTCAATGTGATTATGTTGCTTTATGCTTGGGAATTTAGCATTTTTGGCAGGCTCAAGTTGTGTTTTGAAGATTTCATAGAGATTTGTCCACCTTTAAAACAAACATATGTAATTTGCTCACAGGAAAAATTAACTTACCTGATTTTAATTTTTAAATATTGTAATTTTTAAAAAAGATGAGGAGCTGTGCCCATTTGGTTGAAAGGACAGCCAGGTAACCTTTTCCCAGGTCTTCGCTGAAGTATGCTTCAGTAGCCTGTTGAAAATTCATTTGGGTTGATCATGGGTTTGGGTTCCAAATCCTACCATTTTCTAATATGATGATTTGGTATGACTGTAACATATGTAATCAGATGTTGAATTTATCTACTTAGAAACTGATATGGGATATTTGAAAAAGAATATGAAAAGATGCATGCTGGATTCCAGTAGATTTACAGAAACAAATGGGCTTATGGTGACATCTGTGCATTTTGAGCTGAACGTTTTCATAAAATATTAATTGGTTGTATTTCGATGTAAATCTGTCCTCAGTTATTTTATTGGATATAGCTATGATTGCTCATGTAGAGGGAGTTTGCGTGGTTTGGGATGCACTGCCAGACTGATGGAAGTGTATTCATTAGTGAAAAATAAATTGGAAAATTCTTGAAACGGAATCAATTTAAGAGCATTCAGGAATGAGCAAGGGAGTGGATCAGTTTGAAATCTCTTCCAGTGAGCTGGTGATGGGATAAATAACCTTCCATGCTGTGTCATTTTAAAAGCAATTCAGGATGGGCAATAAATGCTGGCCTCGCCAGTGACGCCCACATCCCCTGAATAAATTTTTAAAGAAACATTAATTCATTATGAACAATTGAAAATATTGGCTTGTTTTCTGACATTGTTATTCAGCTTGGCATTGCAACTTGATATGAATTGTCAGCTATTTTCCACAATCTGACTTGCATTAATGTTCATCTTTTATTATCGCTATCTTACTTCCATTTCAGGCATTCAACACCTTTATTGATGATGTCTTTGCTTTCATCATCACCATGCCAACATCGCACAGACTAGCTTGCTTCAGAGATGACGTGGTTTTTCTTGTTTACCTCTACCAGAGATGGTAAGACTTTCCAACATACATCTCAATGTAAGAAAATGAAACTTTTAGACAATAAGCTATCTTTTCGTTTTGCATTCCAAGCAGAAGTTTCCTTGGAAAGAGAAGGGGATAAGTAAAGTGCTTTCATTTACTGATTTGAATTGATCAATTTATTTGACCAGTTGCAAGATTCTTCACTGAAATGAATTTAAGCTTCCCGCATTGTTTCCTGGCACAGTGCATTTTGGCAATAAGCTGGCCATTTCTCTTGAACTAGAATAGCAGCTGCTTTAAAGAGATGGAAGTGTCACTTTGTAGGCGTGTTACTGGAGAATCGGATGGACCATTACATGACTTTGTGACACTGATGCTGAAAGGAATATCTGGAAGAACGTTTTGTTCTTTTGTCCCACAGTTCACCATGCTGAGTGCAAAAAGATTATCTGACATTTTGAAATTAATCAGCAAAGGGAAAAAGTTGGACTTCCTTTTGTGTAAATATGTTGCTATCCTTAAAAAAAAACAGAATAGCCCGATGAATTGACCTTTTATTCCTCCCTCTGTCTCACCCTCCAACTTTATTCTGAAATTTGGTGTTAATTTTCATTGCAGGCTTTACCCAGTGGATAAAACCAGGATTAATGAATTTGGTGAATCATATGATGAAAAGGAGACTGTGAAGAAACTGCATAAAGAGTGATAGACTGGGCTTTCTCTGCACCCAGCTGCCAGCATCTTTTAAACCTCTGCTACCTGCAGCACAGCCACTTCATTGATCTTTTCCTGCTTGTGACTGCAGTATGAATATATTTCCAGCAGTGCCAATCTTTCCGGATTTATAATTGAGTCATAACTCATTGGAGTTAAACAGTATTACTCTTATAAAGAAGATAGAGATTGTAAACTATAATATTGCTGTTTGACAGCACCATTCAAATTTGTAACTTAATATAACTTGTTTCATGGGTCCAAGCCTTTGAGGTGTTAAGTGATCAGCACTGTGCATAAAGTTGGCCAAGGGCAACTTACAACTTCACTAAAGGACTTAAGTATTTAAACATTCTCTCTCACCACCCTTCCTAGCTTGCTTTTATTCTACTAATACTTTGCAAACTTTGTTTCATGAATGCATACTTTGGCCGTTACAATCTGCCTAACTTACAGTGACTCTGTGTCATTGTTTTTGTGTGACAATGGTTATTCCTGGAGTTGCAGTTCTGCATTCCATTATAGTGTCAGTTATCTTGTGAGCTGGCCAAATGAATGATTGAAACAATTTGAAAATAATCCAAGTTAGTACAGAAAGGAAGTTGCTTTTCCACTTTCAGTTCAAATGTTAAACCTGGCCACAAGATTGGTTTGTACAGGGGACAAATCATATTTTTCGATTAAAATAGTTGAGGTAATAGGACAAATTTAATTTGTTGAACTGCATTCTTGAAACATTAAAATCAAACCAATACAACATTTCCTTTACCACAGCAATATAGTTTTGATTCAATTCAGAAAAAGTCATTTTTGACAAAGGAGATTAAAATGGATATGATAAGGAAAGAAATGAAGGTCTTTTGTATTAATGTTTAACAATGTTTTAATTTAGCTGTTTAGAACTCTGACTTATTCTGGCCAAGGGTTGGTCACTTCAGGCTGGTGAAAGTAAGCACTAGCTGTTTTAGTTGAAAAAGATTCTATGCTCTGTTGATTCAATAATTGATATTGCTGACTAATTTATTAAGCAGTGTTTTATCTAAGTTTTTCTGACTGTAAAGTTTGCTTTGATTTACTGAAGAGCTGCCATGATCTCTTGATTGAATGTGCATTCCTTTCTTATCTGTAATTTGGTTATGAAGTTTTTCTTTAAGAATACTCATCCAAAGTGTTCTCTGCAACTTTTGTAGATGTTTGGTGGATGCAGCCTTTTCCAAATTTGTTGGTACTAGTCACCTAATTTTTTTACAGCAATAGTTGATCTTTTGTAAATCCCAAAGCTTAAGTGCTGAAGAGTACTAAGTATGTTTTAACTTGTCTTTAGTAACAGCACATAGGCTCTGAAAGTTTTCTCTTAAATTAATGAAATTGCATCATTTACAGTCGTCTCTTGACCAACTAGAGTGACAGATATAGACTGCTCGCTATCCTGGCTGTGTGTTTTTCTGATCTAGTTGGCAGAATTAAAATGGAGTAATCCTAGTACCAGCTAAACTGTCACTTTTAATAAAGATTGGCTTCGAACAGGTAATGGCAGAATGGGTGTACAATAATTTACATAGAAAGCTGCAAATCCAGGATGTGGTGTCAATAATGAATGTGTCTTCTGAATCAGTCCAAAACCTGGTTAAATATCTTGATCTGCTGAAAAACTGCCAACAATATGGAATTGTCAAAGATAAAAACAAATTGCACTCAAAGACCTGTGTGATAAATAAATTCTGCAAATTATCTGATTTGATTTTCTAAGGAAGTATATTTAAAAATACATACACACCATCTACATGTGACCCCACACAGCTATTTATAGTGAATGTTTTTCTTTCATTAGAGATACATTATTCATTCCTCTTCCTGTGATATTTCTCATTTCTACAGTCAATGATTTTGAATGTTTCAGTATCATTCCTGATTCTTAAATCTAAAAATTTCTGGTTCCCACCAACTGCCATGATAACTGAAGTTAAGTACTGGAGGTACCAATTTATGTAGGAACAGGAGTAAACTATTCAGCTTCTCAAGGCTGTCCAAACATTTGCTTATGTCATGCAGATTTATACCTCAAATACATTTACCTGCCTTTTCTCTACATCTCTCAATCCTCTTATCTGAAGAATCCATCAATGTCAGTCCCAACAATTTAAATCAACCTGGCATCTATGACCTTTCGTTGGGAGGGGGAAAAACAGAGATTTTTCAGATTTCCATATGTGTTGTGTTACAAGTGTCGGTGTCATACAGCATGGAAATAGATCCTTCAGTCCAACTTGTCCATGCTGACCACATTTCCCAAACTAAATTAGTTCCTTTTCTTTCCCCCCTTTATTCGTTCATGGGATGAGGACATCGCTGGCTAGACAGCATTTATTGCCCATCTCTAATTGCCCAGAGGGCAGTTAAGAGGTCAACCACATTGCTGTGGGTATGGAGTCACGTGTAGACCAGATAAAGATGACAGTTTCCTTCCCTAAAGGACATTAGTGAACCAGTTGGGTTTTTCCAACAATGGATTCATGGTCATCATTAGACCCTTAATTCCAGATATTTATTAATTTCAAATTCCACCATCTGCCATGGTGGGATTCGAATCTGGGACCCCAGAACATTATCTGGGTCTCTGGATTAACAGTCCAGTGATTAATACCACTAGGCTATTGCGTCCCATTTACCTGCATTTCTCCCATATCCCTTTAAATCTTTCCCAATCATGTACCTGTCCAAATGTCTTTTAAATGTTCTAACTGTACCTGCATCTACCACTTCCTCTGGTAGTTTATTCCACACACGAAACCCCCTCTGTGTAAAAACAATTGCACCTCAGGTCCCTTTTCACACTTTCTCTTCTCACCCTAAGAATATGACCTGTGGTTTTGAAATCCCCCACCCTCGGGAAAAGACCTTTGCTATTCACCGTAGCAATGTCTCATGATTTCATAAATCTCTATTAGGTCACCCCTCAACTTCCTACACTCCAGTGGAAAAAGTCCCAGCTTATCCAGCTTCTCCTTATCACTCAAACCCTCCAGTCCCAGTAACATCCTTGTAAAGCTTTTCTGCACCTCCTTCAATTTAATGTGCTCGCTGAGTTTGCTGCTAAATAGCTTGGTTCTAATTTTAAAATGAGTTAGTTGCTCTTTGCTGAACCCTAAAAATAATTCACCATCTTTCTTCTAATAGTGACCAGCATTTCACTGCCTTGTATTTAATTGATTTTTGGGTGACATTCTTTAAAAAAACACTTTAAAATAATATTGCACGATTGAAATGTTTTTATTTTTAAGTAGTGCACTGTCATTAAACACAAGCCCCATCTCAACTGGTGGTGAAGCATCTCCAACGGGAGAGTTGGGGGTGGATCTCCAGTGTCCTGACCCATACTTGAACCTCAACCAAAAGGTTAACTCAGCTTGTGTGGTCATTCATTTCATTGTGGTTTGTTGAAACCAAATAATTTGGTTATTGACTTCCTTTATTACAGCAGGACCTGCTGAGCTTTAGCAGGAATTTCTATTTTTGTCCCAGTTTTGCTTCTGTTTATTGCTAACGCCAGACTCACTGGAGCCCAAATGTAAATTATACCCCGACTACAGCCTCAGTTTGGGATTGTAGGAACTGCCGATGCTGGAGTCTGAGATAACAAAGTGTAGAGCTGGATGAAGCAGGCA
This sequence comes from Stegostoma tigrinum, assembly GCF_030684315.1. Taxonomy (NCBI): domain Eukaryota; kingdom Metazoa; phylum Chordata; class Chondrichthyes; order Orectolobiformes; family Stegostomatidae; genus Stegostoma; species Stegostoma tigrinum. The sequence continues at coordinate 13,898,238 of NC_081355.1, read as the reverse complement.
GCATCAGAGGAGCAGGAAAGCGGACATTTTGGGTCTGGACCCAGCTCTACACCTTGTTATTACAACCTCAGTTTATTCTTAAAGCTACAATATGTTATTTTGGCATTGTAATACTACTTAACCACACTTTAACAATATCTTACAAATTATGACTTCATCATTGAACTTAGGAGTCAAAGCAACATAAACATCCTGTTTCCCGGAAGAGAAAAGGGAACATTGCTTGGTAACCTGCTGCCTTGTGACAAATGGACAATTAAGACTTGCTTGCAGAAGGAATGTTCCGAACTAAAGGGATAAATTGCAGGACAGGCTGTTTTGAACAGCTAACTGAATATAACAAGGAATAGGAAAATTGCTTCTGATACGGCAAGCTCCAGGCTTGAGGAACCATTGAACAGTACAACACAGTACAGGCCCAGCGGCCCATGATGTTGTGCCGACCTAGTATCCTACTCTAAGATCAAAACTATCCTTCATACTCTACGTTTTACTATCATTTCGTGTGTAATCAATGTTGATAAAAGAATCTTAAGGATCATCAATAATGTCACACCACAAACCTGAAAGAGAGAAAATTGTAATAGAATTCAACTCCGTAAATCTTCAGCAGAATTTAGAACAACACTGCGTAAGGATTGAGCTATGGATATTTCCAGAGACAGGCACTGTTGGTGGGATTGTAGCTAAGTTGCACTATTAATTGGGTAATAGCCAAGTTTAGTTGCAAAACTTAAGTTGCTTATTTGAGGGGCCTCAGTTTGGTTGCTACCTGCAATAAAGTTTAAGTCATTGTTTCAATACTTGATTGTGAAATTTCTTAATAGTCGAACTAATTTACATACAACAATACGAATTACCGTTGCAGCTTTAGGACTTCAACTCTAATTTCCCAGTCTGTCTTAACAGTGGAGGTTGCATATTTCACAACTACTAGCTAAGTGCTTCTCTCTTTCTCACTTGCAATCAGCTTTAGCCTTAATGCTAGATTCTAATACTGATCTGGAGTTCATATAACATGCAAGCCTCTGGAAACACCTTGTCAACTGGTATATTCTTGACAAGCACTAATTTCCTAGCAAGTGCCCTACTAGTAACCTCAACTTTCACAGCAAGAGACAAAGATCCTTAGACAGCACCTTCCAAACCCATGACCACTTCCATCTGGAAGGACAAGGGAAGCAGATACATGGGAACATAACCACCTGCAGGTTCCCCTCCAAGCCACTCACTATCCTGACTTGGAAATATATTGCTGATCCTTCATGGATAATGGGTCAAAATCTTGGAACTCCCTAGTGACATTGTGGGTCTACCTACAGAACATGGACTCCAGCAGTTGAAAAAGGCAGCTCACCACCACCTTCTCAAGGGCAAGTGGGGATGGGCAATAAATGCTAGCCCCTGGGAAGTGTATTTTTATACATCTTTTGTGGAAAGGTTTTGCAATATTCAGTCCACATCTGAGCACTGTGTCAGCACAACTAATAATAAAGTATTTCTGATTCTTGACCAATAGAAAGACTGCTTGTGGCTTTTCTGCAACAACCCAACTTAGATCCTGATTTAAAAATTCTGCACTCGGGTCATTTTGTTTAGCCAGTCTCCCAGTTTTGGCTTCTGTTTGCTACTAGTGCTAGTTTCGCTGGTGTCTAAATGAACACTGTATCCCCATCACAGCCTCAGTGTATTCTTAAAACTACAGTATATTATTTTGAATAGTTGAAAGATTGAACACCCCAATAATATACACAAATTAAAGCTCTTCATCTTTAAACTAGTGTGCAATACAAATTAATGACATTCCTTATTAATGAGGTGAAATCTGAAACTTTCTTTCACTGCATATTTTGAAAATTTTTTTAACTTGAAAACCAATAAATCCTTGCAGACCTCTTAATATAATATATTAATATTAATGAAAGAAGGCCCTTTGTGACTATGTCTGAATTAATGTTGAGATCAACATGCTGTGGCATTTTTTTTCATTTGTATAGAATATGCATTTGAGAGGAATATTTTAAATATCAACTTTCGGAACCAGATTTATCTGCTTATCTAGGTATTCCATTTTGACAATGTGCATGCTAAAAAAATTTGGAAACATTAAAAAATAAACAATTTGGGACAGCAGGGAAGGATGTACACTGAGTTGGCATGTTAATAATTATGTTATCAAAATTACAGTTCTAGGCCAGGACATTGAACTGATACTAGGAAATTTACTGTTACACTTAATGGATCAGATTAAACAGAATCTGATGTTGCCATGGCCACCTGCAACTAAATTTGCTCATAACTCCTAGGTGGTAATCTATCACCAAAATTTTATTTCCAGAGGGAAAAATTTAAAAAGCAAGTAGTTCGTACAGATCCATTTCTGAATTGCATTCATAGCATAATGAACAGTTCTAGTCTTTTTGCTACAAAATAAGTATGACGTTACTGAGAAGCACATAAATGACTTACAAAAAGGATAACAGAATTTAGAGAATATATCAGGTTGAACATGATGGAGAAAAGAGGAGGCTGAGGAGAGATGGGCATTTAAAATTATAATAGGGATTCATGAGAGTAGTCTGAGAGATTCTATCTGCGAGGCAGACAAAAGTAGTGGCCATAAATGTTACTAATAAATCCATTAGGAAAGTCAAGAAAACTTTCTTCACCTGCAAAGAAAAATAATTTATTTTATAGAGTGTTCTGCCCAGCCACTGAGCACCTCAAAGCACTTTTATCACAAATTACATATTTTTGAAGTTTAGTCATCAATATGTGATATGCAGCAGCCAATTTGCACTCCCAGAAACTGGAAATGACCAGGTGATCTGTTTTTGCGATGTTGATTGAAGGATACATTTTGATTGGAACACTGAGCTAACTTTTTTCTTCAAAATTATGGCAAGCAATCATTTACTTCCACTAGAGCAGGCAGAGAGCCTCGGTTTAACATTTCATAAAAGGATGCAATCTTGCGTATGCAGCACTGCCCCAGTACTGCACTGGTGCGGCAGTCTGATTTTAATTGTGCTGAAAGGCTGGTGTGTAACCTAAATTTGGAACCATTGATTCAGATCAAGAGTGATACAAATGAGCTCCAACTCCCAGTAGTGAGTCATTAATGAAACCAAAGGGAAATTCAGGAGTGTGTTAATATCATGATCATGTTCTGACAGCATTAGACAGATGGGGAGCAGACAGCTTACTGGCACAACCTGTTGAACATTTATTAACTATTTATACTAATGTGCGGAGACATAACAGGTAAATAAATATATGAGAGTGATTAAGGGTAACTCGGTTAGTTTGATCCAAAATTGGCCTATTAGCAGGAGACAGGGTGGGGGTGGTAGAGGTAGGGACAAACCAGTGGCATACCACAGTGATCAGTGCTGGGTCCCTTATTATTTGTGATATATGAAGATGAAAATGTGGGGAAGGAGGGAGAGGATGATAAATGTGCAGATGCCACAAAGATTATTCAGTTAATTGTCAGCAAGGAAGATGGTCTTAGGTTCTGGGAGGATATAGACAGATCGGTAGAACAGTGGCAGATGGAATTTGACCCTGATAAATGTGAGGCGATGCACTTTGGAAGAAGGAATAAGATGAGGGAGTACTCCGAGACTGGCTAGATGCTAGGAAGCTCAGAGGAATCTTGAGCGTGTTTGTCTACAGATCCCTGAAAGTGGCAGGACGTATTAATGGGATTGTTAAGAAGGGATGTGGGACACTTACTGTATCAGTTGAGGCATGGAATATACGAACACAGAGTTTTGAGTTGGAGCTGTACAGAACTTTGATTTGGCCACTGCTGGAGTACTGTGTCAGCACACTATTGGATGGATATGTTTGCACTGGAGGGGTGCAGAGGAGATTCACCGGAACAGAGTCATAGAGGCTTACAGCATGGAAACAGACCATGTCCAACCAGTCCACACCCACCATGTTCCCAAAATAAACTCGTCCCACCTGCCTGGGCTAGGCCCATATCCCTTCAAACATTTCTCATTCATGTTCCTATCTAAATGTCTTTTAATCATTGTAACTGTACTCTCATCCACCACTTCCTCTGGAAGCTCATTCCACACGTGAACCACTCTGTGCAAAAAAGTCACCCCTCATGTCTTATTTAAATCTTTCTCCTCTCACTTTAAAAATATGTGCCCAAGTCTTGAAATCCCGCACCCTAGGGAAACACACCTGCCTTTCACCTTATCTATACCCCTCATGATTTTATAAACTTCTTTAGGGTTACCCCGTGATTTCCTATGCTCCGGTGAAAAATGTCCCAGTCTATCCAGCCTCTCCTTATAATTCAACCCCTCCATTCCCGGAAACATCCTGGTAAACCTTTTCTGTGCCCTCTGCAGCTTAGTAATATCCTTCTTATAACAGGGGGTCCAGAACTGGACACAATATTCCAGAAAACACCCCACCAATGTCCGACACAACCTCAAAATCATATCCCAGCTTCTGTACTCAAAAGTCTGAGCAATGAAGGCAAACATACTCAATGCCCTCTTAAGTTACATGTGATGCAAACTTCAAAGAATTATATTCCTGAACTCCTGGGTGTCTCAGTTGGACAGCACTACACTTTTAATTGTATAACTCCTGGCCTTGTTTGTTTGGTTGCCCGGGATGGAGTGCTTTAGCTGTGAGGAAAGGCTGGATAGGTTCATGGTGTTTACTTTCAAGAAGAAAAAAATTGAGGGAGGGGACAAGATAGAAGTGCATGAGGGTAAAAGGGCATGAACAGGCACCGAAACGTCAGCTTTTGTGCTCCTAAGATGCTGCTTGGCCTGCTGTGTTCATCCGGCTCCACACTTTGTTATCTCGAATAGAAAGCAGTTGTTCACTTTAGGTGAAGTGTCAGTAACAAGGTGGGGTGGGAGCGTGTGTAATTTTGAGTGAAGGCTGGAGGTTTTGAGGGGACTTTCAGGAGGAGAGACTAATCACCCAGAGCGTGATGGTAATGTGGGAGGTTAATTGAAGGGTGTAATCTCACGACCTTTTGGATGAGCATTTGAAACGTCATAACATCGAAGGCAATGGGACGAGTGTAGATTTCAGGTAGCGTTTGGCGGCAGAGACTGGATGGGCCAAGGGGGTCTCCCCTGCACTGTGCTAGTTTCTGGATCCAATGAGAGGATGGGTGGTGGGAGGAGATTGGATGCTGTGGGTCGGGCGGGAGGAAGTGCGAGCAGATTGTGATCGATGAGAAGGGGGTTGGTTGCTGAAGTCTCAGTGAGAAAGGGGTGGACAATGGAGGAGGCCAGGCTGTTCGGGCTGTTGGCCTCCGTCTATCCCTCCGTGCGCCGCCTGCAGCAGTTCGTTGCGGAGATCAGCGAAGCGGCAGGAGTCGCGCCGCCGGCTTTGCTGGAAAGCAGCGACAGCGGGCACTACCGGCGCTTCATCTCCCAGCTCATCGTGTGTGTTCCCGGGGAGGCAAAGGCTGTGTGCCGGCCGCTCACCTTTCAGCAGGTACGGGGCTAGGCAGACAGCTCCCGGCAGCACTAAAGCGCCCGGCACCTTCCGGAGCCGAAGTGCCGTTGCTTTATGTACAGGGGCACATTTGGGGAATAACAAGCCGGAGAGGCTCGGAACGGCGCAAAACCCCCCCGATCCCAGGCCATGTTTCTGCGCTAGGGCTTCCTGAAATTCAGCGCCGGATTTACGCAGCGCGCAATCTTAAGGGTAAAAAGGCATTTCGTATGCACCACGTTCACGTTTTTCTAACACCCTCCCCAAAAGTAAAAGTTGAGTCAAAGGGGGATTTGGCGCGATTAACGTTGACACTATTCCCCCCCATACCCCGTGTCTCTAGGCAGCATGCTGTGAAAACTCACTCAGTTTCCAGCTGTACTCCTCACCACCTCCCCCACTTCTCCACTCCCCCCCCCCCCCCCCCGCCAGGTTAGAGGTGGTCTCGGCTGTTCGGTCCAACCCAGGCTGAGCAGAAATCCCCACCACTTTAAACATTAAGTCAGCAAAAACCTTCCTTTAAAGTCTCCGTTGCAATCTCCATTCTGTATTCACCAACTACACTAAAAAAAAGCAAGGAAGTGCTGGAGAAACTCTGTCGGCCTGTCTTTCTCTCAGTCGCTGAAGTAGGAACGAAGTCACCAAAGCAAAATACTGTAGGTGCTGGAAATGTGAAACAGAAATTGCTGGAGAAACCCAGCCAGTCTGGCACCAGCTGTGGAGAGAGGGAGAGGAAGAACAGTTATTGTTGCAAGTCCAGTTTGACTCTCTGGAATTCAGCCCCACAGTAGCGTTTGACAAGGGACCACCTGCACTCGAAACATTAACCCTGTTTCTCTCTTTGTAGATGCTACCAGATCTGCTGAGTTTCCTTTCTGTTTCTGTAGCTTTACTCCTATCACAGCGACTGTGTGAGGCTATTGCAACCTTGGGTCTATATTTCACCCAAGATGAGCTTTCAGTATTTTTTCATATTCATTCGTGGGATATGGGTGTCGCTGGCTAGGCAGCATTTATTGCCCACGTTGCTGGGGGTCTGAAGTCACATATAGGCTAAACCAGGTAAGGATGGCCTTTTCCTTCCTTAAAGGATATTAGTGAACCAGAAGGGGTTTTTCCCAACAATCGACAATGGATTCATGATATCATTAGATTCTTAATTCCAGATATTCATTGAATTCAAATTCCAACATGTGCCATGGCAGGATTTGAACCCAGGTCCCCCAAATCATTATCTGGGTCTTGGGATTAATAGTCCAGTGATAGTACCACTATGCCTTGCCTCCTTCCCCCCCCCCATCCAGACGTCAGTAAAGCTGGTATTTCCACTTTGCCCATCCCTGCATCTGTCTCAGCTCCTCTTGCTGCCTCTTATCTATGCCATTGTTACACAACCTCCTGACGATTCCACTCCTGCTTCATCTCCCACATCACCTTCAGTGAACTTCAGGTGGTCCAAACCTCCACTGTATCTACTAACATATACCAAGTACCAGTCACACACTACACCTAAGCCATGTGACCTAAATTTGTTTGACATTTCAGGTCAGGACCCTTCTTCAGACCCGAAACATCAAACTTTCCTGCTCCTCTGATGCTGTTTTGTCTGCTGTGTTCATCCAGCTTCACACCATGTTATCTCAGATTCTCTCTCATTGGCAGTTCCTACTATCTCTGACCTAAATTTGTTTTTGATTAAACAATGCCAGCCTTCTGCAGGATGATTGACCAGGTGATGGTGGGGAGGACATGGCCTAGTGGTATTGTTACTGGACTGCTAGTCCAGAGACTCGGCTAATGTTCTGGAGACCTGGGTTTGAATCCTGCCATGACAGATGGTGGAACTTGAATTTGATTTCTAAAAAAAATAGGAATTAAGAGTCTGATGATGACCACGAAGCCATTGTCAATTGTAGGGAAAAACCCATCTGGTTCACTAACAACTTTTAGGGAAGGAAACTTGTCCTTACCTACATGTAACTCTTAGTTGCCCTCTGGACAATTGAGAATGGACAAATGCTGGTCTAGCCAGCAACACCCTCATCCTGTGGATGCATTTAAAGAAGGTGTGTCCTGCTTTTAACAGGTGGTGAGGTTACGCCAGAATTAGCTGGCAATCTCATTTCAGTTCACCACAATGAGAATTACTGCAACTCGGAGATGGCATTCAATATAGATTCAAGATGCCACAGATACATATGAACAAGGAACAGGAGGAATTGAGTTTAAGAGCCTTGATGTTATGCTGCAGCTCTATAAAGCTCTGGTTAGACTACACTTGGAATATTGTGTTCGGTTCTGGTCAGCTCATTATAGGAAAGATGTGGAAGCTTTAGAGAGGGTGCAGAGGAAATTTACCTGGAGGCTGCCTGGACTGGAGGGCAGGTCTTATGAGGAAAGGTTGAGAGAGCTAGGGCTTTTTCCATTGGAGTGAAGAAGGATGAGAGGTGACAGAGGTTTACAAGATGATGAGAGGCATAGATAGAGTGGATAGTCAGAGACTTTTTCCCAGGGCAGAAATGCCTATTACAAGTGGGCATAATTTTAAGTGATTGAAGGAAGGTATAGGGGAGATATCAGGGGCAGGTTCTTCACACAGAGTGGTGGGCGTGGGGAATGTGCTGCTGGTAATGGTAGTGGAGTCAAATACTTTAGAGACTTTTAAGTGACTCTTGGATAGGCACATGGAGGATAGTAAAATGTAGGGTATGCAGGATTGAATGATCTTAGAAGGATAATAGGTCAGCACAAAATCGTGGGCCGAAGGGCCTGTACTGTGCTGTACTGTTCTATTTTCTATGTTAACAAGGCCCCTTGAGCTTGCTCTGTCATTCAGCAAGGTGATGGCCCGATCTGATTTTAACCTCCAGTCCCGTATACCCTAATATTTTTTCATCCCCTTGGTAATCAACAGTCTACCTACATCTGCCTTAAAATTAATTAAAGATTTTCCATCACAGCTTTTTGAGGAAGGGGATTCCAAAGGCTCTCAACCTTCTGAGATGACTTTTTTCAAAAAAAAAGGGCATGTGCCCACTTCTGTAAATAGTCATTTAAGAAACCTGGCACTTGGAAAATATAAATCCATGTTCTGTCTTTAATTTGTAGTGTTGCAGTGATAGGGTCCCTTGCTGTGGGTCAGGAGTTACTGGTTTGAGTCTCAAGCCTAGACTTGTTGCCTGTGGAAAATGCATCTATAATGTAGACAATTAAGTTGATGGTCAGCAGGAAATTCGATCAGGGTGAGAACTGTGCATTAATATTCTTGATCCTGCTCACACGCTCTAAATTGCTATAAAATTATCAAGAATTTCCACAGTACACTGGTGGCTTGTCATAGTTAAAACTCCTGCCTGATTTCAGTATGACTGATGTCTTTCTTTCCCCTGATTCCTTTGTAGCTATCTGCACAAAGTGATGTGGTTTTGCGAGTAATTCAAAGGATTTGCGACAAGGGAAAAAGGAATGTGCTAAGCTTTGGCTACGCATGTGTAAATGAATCAAGCTTCATACCTATCCAATCTGCCCCCAACATCTGTAGTTACCGACCAAATCCCACCACTGTTACTATCAAGAACAGTATCCTGTGGAGAACGCTGCTCAGCCGAATTGGAGACAACGTCATGATGTATTTGTTGGAACACTGCTCCCTATTTATGCTGGTTCCACCAAGCTGCTGCTTTCAGTTATGTGGAGTTCCCATCTATAGCCTCACTGTAAGTGGCACTAAACTCACTTCTACCTGGCTGAGACAGAGCCCAGCCAAACACTGGTGCAATATTTCACTAAAGTGCATCCAAAAGAAAGTTCAATTTTATAAAGGGCTCCTGTCCAAGGACAGGAAACGGAAGGAGGGATTAGCCAGAACCAGCAATGGAGCACGAGCTGCTGTCTCCTGCAGACAGATGCGTCAAACCACCCTCAGTGGTCCCACGAGCAAATCCGTCAAGAAGCCTGGGCTTGAAGTTGTCGTTGCCAAGTGGCTGCCAAAGGTCGCCGTGGATGTAAAGTCACGGAAAAGATGTCGGAGTGATGATAACGTTGCGCCCCCTGCAAAGAGGGTAAGAGTCAGGCAGCCATCAGTGTTGCTGGAAGGTACATCAGCTCATTCAGCAGAAAGTAAGTTAAACATCTCCTCAGAAATAACCGAGCAATCTGGCAGGCCAACTGATCGAACAAGTAACAGAGCCCGTGTATGGAAAGGAGAAGGTGGCAACATTGACAAATGTGAACCCAAAGATCTCAAATTCGGTGCCTGCGTGAACACAGCGGCGGAAAGCCCTGGGGTAGGCCAAGGTTCTGGTGCCGATACAGCTGAACTGGTTGAAGGGAGAGGAATTGAAAGCAATAGGACTGGACACTCTGTGCCTAATGAAGTGATTATTTCTTCTGTTGATGGCGTTGTGGCTCCTGGGGAAAATTCAGAACACAAAAGGCCACAGACCAAAATCTCAACAGCAGAAGGTGAATCTATGAGGAATGGTGATAACCAAACTGTTGCAGAAACTGGAGAACAACAGAACAGTACGGAGGTAGACCAAGTGAGAATCGGGGACTCTAATCAAAGTGGCAGATTCACAGCTAGAATTATAAGCAGTAAGCAAAACACTAAATCTGCCTCTGGAAGGAACATTGATGCACTCAGACCACGTGAAGGGACAGGTAGTATGTTAACAAACCCTCTATTTGCAGGACCGTTACCGCAAACCTCCACAAATGCTGAAACACTGAGGAATAGAAGAAAATGGGCTACAACTTATATTGAAAGAGGAAGTATAATGTATTGTAGTAACCGCAGGGAACAGTTGCCAGACACATTTATACTAAATCGTTTGCAGGGCTTGAGCACAGGTGGTCAAAGGCTGGTGAAATCTATCTTCTTAAACAGTGATACATTTGAGAAGAAGAAACCACGAGTGCAGCCTAATAGTTACTGGAGAAAGAAGAGATTTCCAAAGCGCTATTGGCAGATGAGAGGGATTTTCTTCAGACTGCTGAGGAACCATAAGCAATGCCCTTACCCGCACCTGTTAATGAGAAATTGCCTTGTGAATGTTAAGAAAGGAAGAAAAATCTTTGGTGCTTCAAGTATTGTGAGAAATATTGGGTCCAATTCTTTCCCTGTCACAAAGGTGGATCGGAGTAGTCATGATATAGAATTGAAAGACAGCGGTCCTGTTGGTGAAGCCATTCACCCAACTCCAAAACAGGATGAGTTATTGAGTAAGAATGTAAAGGCTCATACTTCAATGAGAACAGCTCTTCGTGGACGCAGTTCTACTGTCGGAAGCAACTTGAAGGAGCAAGCAGACCCTTTGAGATCTTTGCAACGTCCTGGCCACTGGTCGCAGACAGGTCATCTACCTGAAGCTGTAGCAATGAACCATCAAGCAGATGGGAAGGTCACTGTGTCAATAGACTGTGACTGTATTGAAGATTCACCTGGCTCGGACACAGACTTGCTGTGTTTGCTCAAGCAGCACAGCAGTCCATTTCAGGTCTACCGATTTGTGAGAGAATGTCTGCTTAAAGTCATACCAGATGAACTGTGGGGCTCCAACCACAATAAGTGTAGGTTCCTGAAGAACGTGAAGATGTTTATTTCCTTGGGGAGATTTGACAAATTCTCTTGCAGTGAGCTAATGTGGAAGATGAGGGTGAATGATTGTACGTGGCTTCGGCTAACCAAAGGTAATCCATAATTAAACTATTACTTACAATACCACCTAGAATTAACCAGTTTAATTTCTCACAACTAAAATTTTTTTCTGAGGGCTTTTCATAAAGTTTAGTGTACGATTGGTTTTTCTTTTTGTATTTCAGTGAGAGGTGCTTTTGTGCCATGTACTGTCCGTAGAATCCATACAGTGTGAAAACAGGCCATTTGGCCCATCAAATCCACACTGATACTCCAAAGAGCATCCCACCCAGGCTCAGCCCCCTGCCCTATCCCTGCATTTCCCAGGGCTAACCCACCTAACATGCTTGTCATTGGACACAACGGTCAATTCAGCATGGCCAGTCCACCCGACGTGCACATCTTTGGGCTGTGGGAGGGAACTGGAGGACCCAGCGCAAACCCACGCAGACACAGGGAGAACGTGCAAACTCCAAATCCCAGGGTGGGCTCGAACTCAGGCTCCTGGTGCTGTGCAGTAGCAATGCTAATCATTGTGCCACCATGCCGTGATTGGAGTAGGTACAGACTCCTGTTTCTGTGGAACTGCTGCTGTGTAGGTTAGCGCTAATAGGCTCTTAAAGCAATCTTTACAGCTTCCCACCCAACCATCAATCCTAGTTCCTTTTTCAAGAAGATCTGAAGCTCAACCAAAGTTGAATGGGCTAGAATGACAGCATGACAATGTGTGACTGTTGACTGATGTAAGTCTAATGCCAGTTGATGGTTATGCTAGTTTATCGCAATTTTCTTTTAAACCTAAAGGAGTTCTTTCATCTCCCAGGCCCGCACTTTGTTCCTGCCTCGGAGCACCAGTTGCGTGAAGAAATCCTGGCTAAGTTTCTCGTTTGGTTAATGGGCACCTATGTGGTACAACTGCTCAAGTCTTTCTTCTATGTCACGGAGACAACATTCATGAAAAACATGCTTTTCTACTACAGAAAACGTGTCTGGAATGAGGTGCAGAGGATTGGAGTACGGTGAGGGTTAAGCTGTCGTATCACTGTAACCTGAACCAGTCTGGTTCTAAAACACACGGTTTAAGGACCTTTCTCTATCTGGGATCCTGTGATGATGAGACTTGTGTGTGAGACTGTGTGTGTGTGACTGTGTGTGCACATGCTTATGAGACTGTGTGTGTGTGTGTGTGTGTGTGTGTGTGTGTGTGGCCATGTGTGACCGTATGCGTGTACGTGCGTGAGAGTGACTATGTGCGTGCGCGTGAGTAACTGCATGTGACCGTGTGCGTGAGCAAGTGACTGTGTCTGCGCATGAGTGACTGTGTGCATGTGTTTCTGCGGTAGATGAGCTGAAGCTGTGATTCCTGTTGGAAGATTAGAAGACGAGAAATTTTCTAATGAGGCCCCTCAAGCTTGCTCTGCTGTTCGGTGAGATCATGACTGATCTGGTTGTAATCTCAAATCCGCATTCTCAGCTACCCCTCATTACTGTTCAGCCTCGCTCGCTTGATTTTCATCAGGAATATGCCAACTTCTACTCAAATTGTTCAAAGACTCTGCTTCCACCTCCTCTTCAGGAAGAGAATTCTAAAGATTCATGACTCTTTGAGGTGCAGAAAAATCTGTCACATTTTTGTTTGAAACGGTGATCCCTGGTTTTTACAAGGTATCCTCCTAGTTCTTGATTCTCCCATAAGGCGGGGGAAAAATGTCCTCTCCACCTCTACCCTGTCAAGTTGCCTTTGGATGTTATGTGTCTCAATAAAGTGGCCCGTTCCTGTTCTAGTCTCCAATGGGTACCATCCTAGTCTCTCCAGCCTTTCCTCAAATGACAACCCGCCTGTTCCCCAGGGTTATTCTGGTAAACTTTCTCTGAACTGCTTCAAGCATGTTTAGATACTTCCTTGATTAAAATGCGAAGAACTAAGAAAGAAAACCTATAATGAACGAACAAATCACGAAGCTGAGTTTCACAGGGAAATCTGCAAAACATTATTTTTCCCAAGCTAATCATCTCCTTCAGGAGATTACTTTCTTGACTAAAGGCTACATGTAGCTCTATTCTACCTTTTATACCTTCAATGATGTCTTAATGGGCCATGTATCATTTATGTTTAAAGGTAACCCTTTAAGGTAAAATAAAATAACATTTAATTAATTGATAAAGAAGGTTTAACAAACTTAAATTTAAGAAGTTTGAAACAAAGTAATGATTAACGATACGGAAGAGAATCATCTGTTTGTTGAGAAATGAAAGGGAAATTGGAACTACGGGAGAGCATGTAGAGAGATAATGTAGAAAGAAATAATAATTTTTCTTAGCATATTGTGTATTGAAAGAATGATCAAAGATATTAGATTGCTCAGCGTGTGGACGAATTCAGTGTGATTTGGGATGGGCTCAGTGGCTAGCACTGCTACCTCTTAGCACCAGGGATCCGGGTTTGATTCCACCCTCGGCCAACTGTCTGTGTGGAGTTTGCACATTCTCCCTGTATCTGTGTGGTTTTGCTTCGGTTTCCTCCTACAGTCCAAAGATGTGCAGGTTAGGTGGATTGGCCGTGTTAAATTGCCCGTAGTGTTCAGGGATGTGTAGAGTAGGTGGGTTATAGGGGGATGGGTTTGGGTGAGATGCTCTGAGGTTTGGTGTGGACTTGTTGGGTCAAAGGGTCTGTTTCCACACTGTAGGGATTTGAGTTCAATGTTTCAAAGAAGATTTATGTTGGACACATTATTGAGGTTTATAATATCATGGGGCGAGGGTATGTTTGGGTGAGTAGCCAATGTCTTTTCCCTGGGTGGTCGAATCCAAATCTAGGGGGAGTAGGTTTAAGGTGAGAGGGGAAAAATTTAAAAGAGAAACTGAAAAACTGCAGATACTGTAAATCAGAAACAAAAACAGAAGTTGCTGGAAAAGCTCAGCAGGTCTGGCAGCATCTGTTTTGGGTTGAGTGACCCTTCCTCAGACTTAAAAGAGATCTGAGGGGAAACTTGTTCATGCCCTGGTGCTTGCATAGAACGAGCTGCCAGAGGAAGTGGTGGCAGCTGGTACACTTACGACATTTTAAAAGCATCTGGGTGAGTAAAAGAATAGGAAGGGTGTGAGGTATGTCGGCCAAATGGTGGCAAATGGGACTAGGTCAGATTGGGATGTCTGTTGGTATGGGCGAGATGGCCCGAAGGGTCTAATCAGTTTGTCTCTCCACAGATGCTTCCATACCTGCTGAATTTCTCCAGCATTTTCAGTTTTTATTCCAAAATAGCATGTTTCTTGCAGGGAAAACAAACTATAACTGAAAAGTTTGCTTAATTGTGTTTAACCATTATTCCTTAAGTCAGGGTGCTTTTATGTTGTACGTTTAGCTGTTAAAAATAATTTAAAACAGATTTATAAAATTCCTTGGGTTCTAGAGGACGTGGTGTTAATGTGACAGGCTATGTAATCCAGAGGTCCAAACCAAAATTTTAGGTTCAAATCCCACCACAGGATTAGTTTAAATTCAAATCATGGATGTCCCAGTAACAATGAGTAACTATTGTCAATTGACATAAAAAGCTCTCTGGTGCACAAATGTCCTTATAGGGAAAGAAATCTGCCGTCCTCACCTGGTCTGTCCTCCATGTGACTTCAGGCTCTCAGCTGTGCTGAATAAGACACTCAGTCAATGCACAATTAGGGTTGGGCAGCAGATGCTGACCTTACCAGTGATGTCCACGTCCCATGAAAGAAAAGGTTAGATAAAAAAAAGTAAACACAAAACATGAGAAGCATTCAGCAGTGATAATGGGAACTGCAGATGCTGGAGAATCTAAGATAATAAAGTGTGAAGCTGGATGAACACAGCAGGCCAAGCAGCTTCTCAGGAGCACAAAAGTTGACGTTTTGGGCCTAGACCCTTCATCAGACAGGGAGATGGGGAGAGGGTTCTGAAATAAATAGGGAGAGAGAGGGAGGTGGACCGAAGATGGAGAGAAAAGAAGATAGGTGGAGAGGAGAGTTTAGGTGGGGAGGTAGGGAGGGGATAGATCAGTCCAGGGAAGATGGACAGGCCAAGGAGGTGGGATGAGGTTAGTAGGTAGGAGATGGAGGTGCGGCTTGGGGTGGGAGGAAGGGATGGGTGAGAGGCAGAACAGGTTAGGGAGGCAGAGACAGGTTGGACTGGTTTTGGGATGCGGTAGGGGGAGGGGAAGAGCTGGGCTGGTTGTGTGGTGCAGCTTCAAAATCTCCCCTTCCCCCACTGCATCCCAAAACCAGCCCAGCTCTTCCCCTCCCCCCACTGCATCCCAAAACCAGTCCAACCTGTCTCTGCCTCCCTAACCTGTTCTTCCTCTCACCCATCCCTTCCTCCCACCCCAAGCCGCACCTCCATCTCCTACCCACTAACCTCACCCCGCCTCCTTGACCTGTCCGTCTTCCCTGGAATGAAATATCCCCTCCCTATCTCTCCACCTATCTTCTTTTCTCTCCATCTTCGGTCCGCCTCCCCCTCTCTCCCTATTTATTCCAGAACTCTCACCCCATCCCCCTCTCTGATGAAGGGTCGAGGCCCGAAACGTCAGCTTTTGTGCTCCTGAGATGCTGCTTGGCCTGCTGTGTTCATCCAGTTCCACACTTTATTATAGAGGTATTCAGCAAGTCAGTTGGCATTGGAGAGAGAGAATCAGAGTTATTATCCCAGTCCTGTGACCTTTCGTCAGTTATTTTGTTTATGTGCTACACACTGTTTTAGTAGTGTCACTCTATAAATGAAAGCTGATGAAGGATTTTTTTTGTTGTTTTGGTTTGCAAACCGACACAGGAATCACTTCGCTAAAGTACAGCTGCAACCAATCTCGAGCAAAGAATTGGAACAGAAATGGCAGCAGAAAACCTTCTTACCCCCTTCTAGCTTACGCTTTATTCCCAAGAGAAATGGATTGCGACCAATAGTGAGGATGCGGAACACGGTCGCACCACCGTTCTCCAGGAAAGTGAGCAGTTTCCGGAAGGTTAGTAATAATTTTGTGCGGACCACACTGCAGACAAACCTAGAATACCTCTGCCCTGACAACATTCGCTCTTGGCTTTGTGACACTTTTAATTCCCTTGGAATCAGATGGTTTTGGGTTCAAATCCCACACCAGAGGACAGATCTGAAGCTGGGGCTTTGGTGCAGGACCGAGGGGGTGCTGCGCTGCTGGAGGTGCTGGCGCTTGGCCGAGCTCCTGCTTGTCCTCTCTGCGCAGTGTTGGAGATCTTATTTGTAAGAAGGGAGGGATGTTCTTGCCAGTGTGCTGACCATTGTTTATCCCTTGAGGAAAGTCACTGGAGCAGGGTCAAGAGTCATGGACTACATCAAAGACTCTGTCATGCGCCAATCTGCTCATTCATTTCCTGTGTTAACATGGTGACCACATTTCAGAAGCACTTTTAGGCTGAAAAGCACTTCAGGATGTGCCCCATCGGCTGGCGTGAGCTGAAGCCACCCCTCTTGAGACCTGCTTTCAGCTCAGTGACAGCTAAGTGCCTTTTTGTCAAATCCTTTGATGATCGCCAACTTTAGATACATGTAAGTCGTCATTGGACAAGCATATGGACATACATGGAATAGTGTAGGTTAGATGGGCTCAGATTGGTATGACGTCGGCACAACATCGAGGGCCGAAGGGCCTGTACGGTGCTGTAATATTCTATGTTCTATGTTCTATCTCTTTGTGCATTTCCTTTGCAGCTCCCTCTGCCTCGTTGCCCTGCATAAATTCCCCTGAATCTAGGCTCAAAGCCAACTGACTCTCCTGTTCCGGCCCTACTGATATCGGAGCAGAGCTGGGGAATTGAGTGGCGTGGAGCGGTAGGGTCAGGCCTGGGGCTGGTTAAGCCAGGCTGTCTCTGGTGTTTGTCCCTATTGAAATAATGTGATCTGGGCTGTCATACTGATAGAACAGGTCATTTATCGCTATTGCCCTATCAGGAAGGAGTGTTTGGGCCCCGGCCTGTGGGAAGGGAGAGGGTAAAAGGACAGTTATTGCCTCCTTGAGCAGGTTGGATTGACTGGAACTATTGGCTCTCCCTCTGTGTGTCCCTGACCCCTGGCCCAGGGAAGGGCATTGCCAACATCCTCCTCATTGGGCCTCCAGCCAGTAGTTGCAGAGCTCCTGGCACAGTCTGCAATGTCAGTCTCTCTGGAGGCCCAGTCATCATGATCTTCCCCTGCAAATCAAGTCCAAAAATGGACAGCAGCTTCGACTCTTGTTAACTGAGAAGGATTATGGAGTGCTCTGGTCAAATGAGGCCACTCGCAGGCTCTCCTTGACGTTCTGCCCCTGCTACCTGACAGCAGGCAGGCTGTGATACTCACCAGCAGTTCCACCTCAGACCCACTCCTTATACAAACCGAGCAGCCTGTGCCCTCACACTTTTGCTCTCAGTAACACTCCAGCTCTTCCCCATGAAGCTTCCTGCTGGGGTGAAGCTAACCTACAGGATGTACAGTTCAACCTGTGCCTGCCTCCTGTCCACAACTAAGCTCTGGCATCAAACTATTGCTGGCTGGGCCAACATTTATTGCCCATCCCCTGTTGCCCTTGAGAAGGTAGACCCAGGGGTGCGTCCCAGGTGAGCCAGTGACGGTGAAGGAGTGGTACTCTGTAGGATGTGGAGTTATGACTCCTCCTTTGATGCATTCAACAGTTTTTAAAAATTTAAATCTTTGAAACAGATCCAACGCTCAGGCTCCCAGATGAAGATCCTGTTTGGTGTGCTCAATTATGAATGTCAACAGAATCCAGCCCTAATGGGCTCTTCAGTCTTCGGCCTTGACGCTATATACAAGGCATGGAGGGAATTTGTGTTGCAGAGCTCGAAAGCTGGAAAACTGAGAGGGAATCGTCCTTATTACTTTGTGAAAGTGAGTTTAAGATCCTAATTCAGATTAAATGGTGTTTATTTTGTTATTTTGTTCTAATTGCCGGCAGTGAGGTGACATCTTGGTGGGGATTGACTTAGTGCACTGTACTCCGTGTACAGCATGTGAATTTCTGAAGTATTTTTATTTGTTAACCTGATTCTGTTGATGAGAAGAACATCCTGATGCTTCCCTTGGTCGTTACAACCCTTGGACTTTCAGGTAATTTGCTCACTGAATGAAGAGCTGGTGCAGTCTCTCAAAATTGACACTGTTCCTTCTGCAGTTGAGCCACGCTCAACAGAAACGTCCTGGGTTCAATCCCCGACCTGTGCCAAGATCGGGCATCAATACAGGCACTGCAGTTTGTCACTGAGGGGGTGGTCAATAAGGGCACCTTATTGTGGTGCATTAGAGCAGAATCAGACTTGGCAGTTATCTTTTCCTGGGTGACAATCTGGTCTCTTGTTTCGTATGCGGAAGAGATACTGGAATCTGAATCAGACCTGTGACAGTTACAGGAGGGAACTGGAGGAAAACGCAACATCTGTATCTGCCTTTTAACTGCACAATTCATTTGATCTCACAGTTATTTAAGTCCTTTTGACACGGTGGCTCAGTGGTTAGCACTGCTCCCTCACAGCGCCAGGGACCTGGGTTTGATTCCACCCTTGGGCGACTTTGTGTGGAGTTTGTATATTCTCCCAGTGTCCATGTGGGTTTCCTCCGGATGCTCTGGTTTCCTCCCACAGTCCAAACATGTGCAGGGTAGGTGGATTGGCCGTGCTAAATTGTCCAGGGATGTGCAGGCTAGGTGGATTAGCCATGGTAAATATAGGGTTACAATGATAGGCAGTTTCAAAACTATCTAAGAAACAGTTGAGCACATGGACTACCATTAAACAGATCTCTTTAGAAGAGCCAACAACCTGAATCTTCCTTAAGAACAGCCTCCTGTTGCCCTTAACATAGCAGAATGTTCAACGTGCTTTGCAAGCCATTATCAAAGCAGATTTGGCAGGAAGTAGCAGGGTGATGACCAAAAGCTTTGTCAAAGAGGTAGGTTTTAAGGAGGAGAGAGAGGGTGAGAGAGTTTGGAAGAAATTCAAGAGATTAGAGCCTGGTTAGCCAAAGTTTTGGCCAGCGACAGTGGAACCATGAAATTCAGAGTTGAGCAAGAGGCCAGAGTTGGAGGAGTGCAAATACCTCTGAGGGTTGGAGGACTGGAGGAGATAGCAGTGGAAGGGAGTGGGGCATGTGGAGGAACCGCAGAACGATTTATAAACAGAATTGAGCCTGACTGGGAGCCGAGCACAGCAAGCGACGAATGAATCTTTGATGCTGCAAATCAGCCCTACAGAGACGGAATCTTCGGTGAACTCAGATTTATTATTAGATGGGAATCTGGCCAGAAGTGCATTGGAATAGTCATGTTCAGGTGAAACAATGACACCGTTCAGAGTTTCAACAGTAGATGAGCTGAGACAAGAGTAGAAAGCAAGTATTAGAGCCTGTATTCATTTATAAATCTGACCAGTTTTAAGTGTTTCCAAGGACACTTGAAAAATATCCAACCTAAAATCAAATCCATCCATTTTTCTGGTGTTGCTGGTGAGCACCTTAAAAAATGGTGATTGTTGACTTACTTATCACGAATTTAACTAATTTTAGGCGTCCTTATGACCTAAGTAGCATTTGTCAGTTAGTGGTAATACTTTTTAAAAATCATTTTTAAAATGTTTCTATCCATCCAGAAGGTGTAGGAATGCTTTCCTAAGCTCATCAGTCTCCATTCTGTCCTCTTGGAGCAGTAAGGACTGCAGATGCTAGAAGCTAGAAACATTGACTTTCCTGCTGCTTGGATGCTGTCTGCCCTGCTCGCTTTTCCAGCTCCACATTTATTGACTCTATTCTGTTTGCCCCCTCTTCCCCCTTTAAGAATTATTGTCTTTGTATAACAACTTGTAAACTCTCCTAGAATGCTCAAGAGCTCCTCACAATCAATTAGTTTCCAAGCGCAGTCCATTGCTGTGCAGGAAAATACACCCGATATTTTGAAGCCTCATTGAGATTAATGACCAGTTCGCCTGCTTTCCTTTGTGGCAGAAAATAGGAGAATTCTCAGCTGTTCATCAAGAGTATCACAAGATCCTTAACAACCTTTGCAGCACAGGAATGACAATAACAACAGGATTAATATCTTTCTGAAGAACTTATAGAAACATGGAATCATACACATACATAGCTCAAGACACCAGCGTTTTCATATTTTAGATGAGTTAATATTTAAGCCATTGAAAATGTCTATAAATGTGAAATTTCTCATTTGAAAAATTAAAATTCCTTAACAAATATTGAGGTCAGAAAGGATGCATGTACTTTAAACTTTCAAGTATTGGCAGACCATGACGTTATAGAAGTTGTACTCAATATTCATGCATATCACATTTCCAAAGGTGTGAAGAGTCCCAAAACCAAAGTGGGAGGATGACATTAAACTGTGATCTCACTGAGGGATGGAGCAGGCTCAGTAGATATTCCTGTCCTCTACCCTAAATTCCAGGTTGCCACTTGCTTCATCTCTTGACATTGGCTCCTCTGATCTTGGAGGACCCCCACACCCATAGCTCCAGCAAGAAGCACAATTTGCTCATTGGTAGAAGCCTCAGTTTGTCTGAACGTCTGTGAGTTCTCTGAAACGCACAAGTCTGTGCAGTACCTGGGAAACCCCTACGGAACACTTGGCTTGCTGTGCAGGACATCTAAGCAGAGCTCTGGCTGAAGCACCCTTGATACTCTCTGTTGCTGTCATCTCCCACTCACAACTGTCCAAAATATCCCAGTTCCTCTAATCCTGCAGTTTTGTAAATTCTCAATGACAGTTGTTTGATCACTGGTGGTCAGGCCTTCAGTTATGTAGGCCTCAAAGATCTGAATACTCTTCCTTACATCTCTCTGCCTCCCTATCTCTCTCTCCTTCTATAAGGCACTTCGCAAAATCTATGTGCAAACCAATCTGTTATCTCCTTAAGTAGCTCGGTGTTATATTTTGTTTCATGACGCTCTTGTGAAATGTCTCAGGATGTTTCTGAACTTTAGGAGCTGTATAAATGTAATTTTATTGTGGCTGGTGGTTCTTGGCTTCGTCCTGGCTACGTTCTGCTTTTATCGCCTTTTTGGCTTTTTCTGAACCTATCAATCACAATAATCATTTCCAGAGTGCTTGCGGTATTGGGAACAAAACCTCTGCTTGAAGTTCTTCATCCCCCTGGTCCTCAGATATTTCAAGTTTCTTACCCCTTCGGCTTTCCCTCCTGAGGCCTAAGCTCACTGTTGGTTATTTACATTGTCTTTTCTTCTACTTCCAACCTCATGACGTTCCCATACAATATAGCTACCAGAAAACCAGTGGTGCCTCAAAACTGAATGGTGTTATGAACTTGCATGTATTTTAATTTTAGGTTTGTACAATTAAAATAAAAAAAAAACGTGTAACTCGCTAACTTTTAGTGAGGTGCTCCATTGGTGTTTTGTGGCTGTAAATTACCAGCTTTGCCTGCTGCTGTGTGTTATGCTCCAAGTGACCCTTGACCCCATCTGACCTGGCTTGACCCGATCTGCCCACATCCCACATTGTCTGACTGAAACCTGGAAATCTGCGAGTGACAGAATGACCTTTGTCCCAAGGGTGTGGTATTTAAGGTTCTGTGCCTGCAGACATCTCAATAGTGTGCTTTGTGGTAGTTCAATATAATGTCAAATTTTTTCTAAAATTATTTTTAGATGCACACTAGGAAAGCAGTGAAAAGAAGAAAGGATGAAATTCTGTTAATGTGCCACTGTGCATGCTGGAAACACATGCCAAAGCCTAAGAATTATTTTTGTAGGCCTGTTGTTTTAGAGTCAAACCTGGCAGTCGCTTTGTGCGTGGACGACAAATGAAATCATTGTCCATTTAATGTGTTTTGTTGATATGTGAAGGAAGAATATTGGACAGGGATTGAGGAAGATGCCCTGCTATCCTTTTGAATAATGCAAGAGTAACATAAATGCCCACCTAACCAACTGATATGATTGCAGGTGAGCATCTGCCTGAAAGACAGGCATAGCTGACAATGCAGGATTGACTCAGTGCTGCATTGAATTATCATGTGCCTTGAACCCATAACCTCAGCACGGTGCTGGCCAGGCTGGGTGGCCAGATGGAGGATTGCACAGGAGAGTCAAACATCAAACATTTCTTTTTGCAGGCAGACGTTACTGGTGCCTATGACACCATTCCTCATGCCAAATTAATGCAAGTGGTTTCAGGAATACTGAATCCCTCCATGCAAGACAGTTACTGCATCCGGCGTTACACCAAGGTTTGGGTGGATTCCAGTGGACAAATTCAAAAATCTTTCAAAAACCAGGTACCGACTCACTTCTGTGTGTTGGCATTAGTTGAGTGTCTGATGACTGCTTCAAAATAATTGGGATTATTGTTAAATTGCTTATCCTTGACTATGTTTCATGTTCTGTGTTTACGTGGTACCCAAAGCTAAAATGAATGTTGAAACTTAAAAAGATCACTTTTGTTTCTCAAAATCACGTTATTTGCCAGTTTCCTACGTAGTACTTGTGGAATTCACGAGAAATGTTACAGCAGCTAACCCAATGATATGTGAGACTTGATTTGATCGGAGTGGAGGGGTGGGAGGGTGAGGGGTGCCTATTTATAGGGCAGGTGAGTTTGGAATCATGCAGACAATCACAGCTCATAAGGTGGCTAGCACTGCTGCCTCACAGCATGAGGGTCCCAGGTTTGATGTCAGCCTCGGGCAACTGTCTGTTTGGAGTTTGCACATTCTCCCCATGTCTGTGTGGGTTTCTTCCAAGTGCTCCAGTTTCCCCCTACAGTCAAAAGATGTACAAGTTAATTGGATTAGCCTTGATAATGTGGGGTTATGGGGATAGGGCGAGGGTCTGGATGGGATTCTGTTTGGAGGGTTGATGCAGCTTCGATGGGCCAAATGGCTTCATTCTAAACTGTAAAGATTCTGTGATTCTATGAAATCTGTGCATATGTTCTTGTCTCAGTGAGTCGTTTAGTTTTCTCTAATTTACTCCCAAACTTCTGTTTAATACTTCTGACCCATTTAATAATGCTTTTTGCAAGTGGACATCTAATTGTCTTTTTAAAATAGTTCATATGAGCTCTTATTTTTAATTCATTCAAGGGATAAAGCTGTCACTGGCTATGTCAGCATTTATTGCCTATCCCTAATTGCCCAGAGGTTAGTTGAGAGTCAATCACATTGCAGTGGGTCTGGCCCCACATTTAGGTCAGACCAGGCAAGGATTGCAGTTACCTTCCCTAAAGGCTATGAGTGAACCAGACGGGATTTCCTGACAATCGACAAATCGTCATCAATAGACTGTTAATTCCAAATTTTAATTGGATTCAAATTCAACCATCTGCCCAGGTGAGATTCAAACATGCCCCGAGAGCATTTCCTGGATTTACAAACTATTGATAACGCCACTAGGCCATCGTCTCCCCTTATACTCAATGATAGTTTGTGACTAGGAATTTCATGATGTGAAGAGTTCTTTCATAATCTCATTTTAAATTTTTGTCTTTCTTAAATTTTTG
This sequence comes from Stegostoma tigrinum, assembly GCF_030684315.1. Classification (NCBI taxonomy): domain Eukaryota; kingdom Metazoa; phylum Chordata; class Chondrichthyes; order Orectolobiformes; family Stegostomatidae; genus Stegostoma; species Stegostoma tigrinum. The sequence goes on along the minus strand of NC_081355.1, from coordinate 13,874,595 downwards.
CATATATTTGGATCATTACCTCAGCTCTAATGCCTAAACCTCTGATCTTTTTGTGTATCTGTGCCCCTGTATCTTTTTTAATGGTTTTGGCCTGTTTTCTGAAGTAAATTCCCATCTGTTCATGTTATCATATTTTCACAGCTGAGTTCACTAATCACAGAATTTTCACCCATTTGAAATATCTGATCTGTCGAATTGAATATTAATTCACTGTTCTGCCTGATGTCTTCCTGATTTGTAAATGTGCTGTTACCCTGCGTTAGTGTTTTATTCTGTTACCTACCTGCCTCACTAACACAGCTTTTATGCACTTTTTAAGGATTACTTAGCTCCTTTTCTCACCGTCACACGTTACTGTGTTCAGGTTTCCACAATGAAGGATCTGTTACCAAACATGAAGGAATTTGTGTCCCACCTACAGCAGGAAGCCTCTCTGCAAGACACTATCTTCGTTGAACAGGTGAGATATCAATGATGAAAGAGTCATACAGCACAGAAACACGCTTCAGTTCAACTCAACCATAATCCCAGACTAAACTAGTCCCACCTGCCTGTGCTTGGCCCATTTTCCTGCAAGCATTTCTTATTCATGTACTTCTCCAAATGGCTAGTCCTGATGAAGGGTGTAAATCTGAAATGTCGATTTTCCTGCTCCTCTAATGCTGCCTGACCTGTTGTGTTCCTGCAGCTCCACACTGTATCAACTTATCCAAATGGTAAGGTACACTCCTTGTTGTTGCCTTTCTTTTGCCTCAGCAGAAGGAGATTGTCTCAGACGAATGTTATGTTTCTTTCTTTGCTCTTTCAGTTTTGGAAACATTGACAAATGTATGCGTTATTTGATTGAGCTCAGAAGAGTTCATAGGCATGTCAAACCAGTCTTTCCTGTGAAACTGTGCTATACGTATAACTGTTTTCTCTTTCGCTGTTCTCACACCAAGTCACATACGAGTCAAACAAAGCATTTGCTCTTCTGTTTCTATCACAGGGTTTTTCTGGAGCAAGGCATAGTCTGAAGAGTGAGGAGTATTGCTCCATATAGAGCATGACTTCACCACTCTTAATATCTACCGTAGGTGTATGAGAGGAATTTCCAGGCTGATAATTTCCCTGTTTGACCGTGTTAGAAACACACTTTCTGTTGCCAGCCCGTCCTGGAGTGAGACTTGAGCTGGGAATTCCTGAATCAGTCACGGGAGCACTCTTACTGCATCACAAGACCTCCCAAAATATAATTAATGAGTGACTCTAAATTTCTATCCATCAATGTACTTTGGTCAGTCTAATCCATACCTAATCCTCCTTGCTGAGATCGTTGAAAGATGGACTGAAATGAGAATTTTGATGCAGTGGTGAGGTTTATAAATCCTTTATCAGATGTATTCTTGTGTTGTTTTCAGGGTCTGACATTGAATGAAAGCTCTGGGCAGGTGTTCGGTTATTTCAAGCAAATGATTGAGAACAGTACCATCAGAATTCGGAATAAGTAAGCAGCATTTTCTTGCAATTTTTCATCGAGAACTGATAAGCCACCTCCACAACCATTCGAGAAATGCAAGTCTATAGAAGGATGCATTTTCACTGAAGAATATTTTTCAGTCACCAGCAGGTGGGGTCTGTGTTCCGCTGCATTATTTGTCTCAAATGTGTGGCTTGCAAACGCCATATCAGAGATCGCACTGAGAAGTCCCCGTTCTCGAGTTTTATTAGTTATCAAAGTGCTTTGAGACTAATACATTGCAGCCTCAGAGCATTTTGTAGAACTCCAGCCATGAGAATTATATGCATGCTTTCACCTCATATCCATGCTGAGAAATCCTTACATATACTGTCTGCATGTAATGACTGCGCCATGACTGTGGACCAGTGCACCATTAGGGATGGGAATGAGCTGTTTGCACTGGAAATGCCACTTGTAGTTAGCTCCCAGTCAATGTGAAATGTTACCAGAGTGTGCACAAATATAGGCCAGAAGACACTAATCCTGGCAACATCTATGAATGAGGTGAGTTCAAATACAAATGACAGTCCATGTTTTGACTGGAACAAGAGAACTTTGGTTCTCATGAATGTTTAGACAATGTGCCACACAGATCACTACTGAAAGAGCCACGATGAAGGTAAGGTAAAGTCACCATAGTTTTACTAGACCACAGGGCTGCTGCCACAGCTAGTGGTGATTTAATCTACAGGTCACCACTCTCGGTAACCTGAGAGATTGAGAAGGACAGTGGTAATTTCAGCTGGTGCTGAAATATGAGCCCATGGTGTGGCATGACTTTGCATCACAAACTGGGTGACCAGCCAACTGAGCTAACTGAAGTCCACCCTCCCAGACCGGATCCTATTAGGACAAATTAAATTTGGATTTAATATATTTATTTGGGTCGTGTGCCAAAGTACAGTGAACAACTTTGTTTATGAGCAGTACAGGCAGATCGTAGCAAGCGAAGACATACAGATCTCAAGGTGCTTAGACAGAGTGAAGCACATAGGTTATACTGCACAGGAGGTGAGCGAAGCAAGATCGACAGTAACAAGATCAAAATAAAAACCGCAAGAACAGCAGAGGCTGTAAATCAGGAACAAAAACTGAAGTTGCAGGAAAAGCTCAGCAGGTCTGGCAGCATCTGGGAAGAAAAAATCAGAGTTAATGTTTCAGGTCCGGTGACCCTCCCTCAAGCTCTGGGAGATGTGATGGCCTAGTGGTATTATCACTGGACTGTTAAGCCAGAGATCCAGCCAATGTTCTGGGGACCTGGGTTTGAATCCCACCATAACAGTTGGTGGTATTTGAATTCAATAAATATCTAGAATTAAGAATCTAATGATGACCATCCATTGTCGATTGTTGGGAAAACCCATCTGGTTCACTAATGTCCTTTAGGGAAGGAAAGTGCCATCGTTACCTGGTCTGACCTACATGTGACTCCAGACCCACAGTAATGTGGTTGACTGTTAACTGCCCCCTGGGCCATTAGGAATGGGCAATAAATGCTGCCTGTCCAGTGACGCCTGCATCCCATGAATGAATTTTTAAAAAATTCTGATCATTATGCAGAGATTTTTGTTAAGAGAAACCTGTTTGTAATGCATTTACAAGAAAAGAATGCAATCTGATGTCTCTGTTTGCAGATACTATGCTCAGTGTTGTGGGATCCCTCAGGGCTCTCTTCTCTCCACTTTGCTGTGCAGCTTGTGTTATGGCGATATGGACAAGAAGCTCCTCAGTGGAATTCAGGAGGATGGGTAAGTGACATCAGTAATTATAAAGGTGCCAAGTTTAAAATGTTTCACATGTTGCTAATCACTTGCTGTGGAAAAAGCTGTTTTGTCTTCGGTTAAGGTTATGACTTTTCTTCCAGTGATTGGGCATGTTTCTTCCCTCCAGGTTGATGTTGCGGTTGGTTGATGACTTCTTGCTGGTTACTCCTCACTTAGCGCACGCCAAAAGCTTCCTAAGGTATATCAGATAGAGCAAGACATCCCTTTGATGGGAACTGTAATGCGGCTTCCCTGTTCAGCATTCTGTGCAGCACAAAGCCAGTGGTGGAACATCATGTCCACCATTTCATCACGGTGTCTTCGACAGAACTCGTCATTCAATATAGTTTTTAAAAGTTTCACCCTTGTTTCCAAAGCCTTCCGTGGCCTCCCCTGTTTCTGTGACTTCCTGCAATCTGATAGCACCCCAGGATCTTCATGTCTCTCCAACCTCTTAATCTTCTCTGATATCTGTTCCTCCACTGATTGCGGTCGTAGCTTCAGTTACCAAGGTCTGGAAAGCCTGCTGTCTGTCTGTCTCCTCCTCTGTTCCTTTTAAGTCACCCTGTAAAACCTACCTTCCTGACCAAACTCTTGCTTAGTGGTCCTTGTGCATGTCCCGACGTGGTTGTGTCAAATTATCCCTGTCGGAGTGTTTAAACATAGAAATGTTAAAATAGGACCGTGAGTGGGCAATTCAGCCCTTCAAGCCTGCTACTCCATTCATTATGATCATGGCTGATCCATCTCATTAGCATGTTCTGACGTTTCCCTGATATCCTTTGATCCTTTTAGCTCCAAGTACTGTGCCCAACTCCTCCTTGAAATCACATAATGTTTTGACCTTGATTGCTTTCTGTGACTGAGAATTCCACAGGCTCACCACTCTCTGGGTGAAGAAGTTTCCCCTTGTCTCAATCCTAAGTAGTTTACCCCATATCCTTAGACTGTGACCCACTGGTTCTGGACTTGCTTGCCATTGGGAACGTTCTTCCTACATCTACCCTGTGTGGTCCTGTTAGAATTTTTAAAGTTTTTGTGAAATTCCCCTTATTCCACTGAACTCCATATATAATTCTAACCAATTTAACTTCTCCCTGTACATCAGCTCTGTCATCCCAGGAATGAGTCTTTGATGCAAGGACATCTTTCCTCAAATAAGGAGAGCAAAGTTGCAGCCAATATTTCAGGTGTGGTCTCACCAAGGCTCTGTACAATTGCAGGAAGAAATCCTTTTAGCCACTTCAAAGAAGTACTATAAATATGAGCTTTTGTTGGTGAAAGGGTTTAAGCTTTCCTTCAGGGAATGGATTATAAATATCAGTTTACATTGACTCATTAGTGTTCCACTGCACCAGAGAATTTCATCCCATTTTGTGGGTTTCACAGATCTAAAGGAGGGAAAAATGCTTCTATTGCGTACTGCTTTTCACGATCACTTAATGTCTTGTGGTATTTTACAGCCAATGAAGTACCTTTTGAAATGTTTTAATTTAAGAAAGTTGGGGCTAGTTTGCGCACAGCAAGCTCCCACAAACAACTATGTGTGTGGCCGTTTAATCTGATTTTAATGTTGCGTTGAGCAATGAATGTTGGCCAGAGGATAATCTCATGCTCTTCTTAGAACTAGCGGTGTGGGATCTCCTACATCCACCCGACAGGGCAGACAGGACCTGAGCCTACAGACAACACCTCTGACAGCACAGCAATAGTGCCAGCCTTGATCTCCTGGAGTAAGATTTGAATCTGAAACTTTGCACATCAGGGGCATGAGAGCCACCAGCTGAGGCTAATAGAGAATGTACAGTATTGCTTTCTGTTGCTGTGAGCTAGTGCTTTGGAGAGCTCACACTGAACAAGTATTTATTTCTGTTTCTTAACGGTCCAGAATACTGGCTGCAGGGATCCCAGAGTACGGCTGTTTCATCAACCCCCATAAAACAGTGGTCAACTTTGTTCTTGATGAGAACCTTCCGGGCTGCAGCAAAACCACGTCATTGCCGGAACATTCTCTCTTTCCTTGGTGTGGTCTACTCTTTGATACTCAGACGCTTGAAGTCTATGGTGACTATTCCAGGTAGGAGCTGTCTCTTCTCATGTATGACTGGTCTCACGAGCACAGTTCCTTGAGCAAAAGTTAACACGCTGTCATACAGTTGGGAGCAGGTACTGAGCAGTGACCCAGAAAAGGAGGGGATCGAAGACTTTTGAAGCAACTTCTTGTTGGCAGTTACTAAACGTGAACTAAAGAGCAACTGACAGTTCCTCTAAGATAATAAAATGTGAGGCTGGATGAACACAGCAGACCAAGCAGCATCTCAGGAGCACAAAAGCTGACGTTTCGGGCCTAGACCCTTCATCAGAGAGGGGGAAGGGGAGAGCGTACTGGAATAAATAGGGAGAGAGGGGGAGGCGGACCAAAGATGGAGAGAAAAGAAGATAGGTGGAGAGGAGAGTATAGCTGGGGAGGTAGAGACGGTGTAGGCCAGTCCAGGGAAGACGGACAGGTCAAGGAGGTGGGATGAGATTAGTACGTAGGAAATAGAGGTGCGGCTTGGGGTGGGAGGAAGGGATGGGTGAGAGGAAGAACAGTTTAGGGAGGCAGAGACAGGCTGGGCTGGTTTTGGGACGCAGTGGGGGTGAGGAAGAGCTGGGCTGGTTGTGTGATGAAGTGGGGGGAGGGGACGAACTGGGCTGGTTTAGGGATGCAGTGGGCGAAGGGGAGATTTTGAAGATGATACCATTGGGCTGCAGGGTTCCCAAGCGGAATATGAGTTGCTGTTCCTGCAACCTTCGGGTGGCATCATTGTGGCACTGCAGGAGGCCCATGATGGACATGTCATCTAAAGAATGGGAGGGGGAGTAGAAATGGTTTGCGACTGGGAGGTGCAGTTGTTTATTGCGAACTGAGCGGAGGTGTTCTGCAAAGCGGTCCCCAAGCCTCCGCTTGGTTTTCCCCATGTAGAGGAAGCCACACCGGGTACAATGGATACAGTATACCACATTGGCAGATGTGCAGGTGAACCTCTGCTTAATGTGGAAAGTCATCTTGGGGCCTGGGATGGGGGTGTGGGAGGAGGTGTGGTGGCAAGTGTAGCACTTCCTGCGGTTGCGGGGAAGGTGCCGGGTGTGGTGGGGATGGAGGGCAGTGTGGAGCGAACAAGGGAATCACGGAGAGAGTGGTCTCTCCGGAAAGCAGACAAGGGTGGGGATGGAAAAATGTCTTGGGTGGTGGGGTCAGATTGTAGATGGCGGAAGTGTCGGAGGGTGATGCATTGTATCCGGAGGTTGGTGGGGTGGAGTGTGAGAACGAGGCGGATCCTCTTTGGGCGGTTGTGGCGGGGGCGGGGTGTGAGGTACCAATGTGGTATACTGCATCCATTGTACCCGGTGTGGCTACCTCTACATTGGGGAAACCAAGCGGAGGCTTGGGGACCGCTTTGCAGAACACATCTGCTCGGTTCACAGTAAACAACTGCACCTCCCAGTCGCGAACCATTTCAACTCTGCCTCCCATTCTTAAGATGACATGTTCATCATGGGCCTCCTGCAGTGCCACAATGATGCCACCCGAAGGTTGCAGGAACAGCAACTCATATTCCGCTTGGGAACCCTGCAGCCCAATGGCATCAATGTGGACTTCACCAGCTTCAAAATCTCCCCTTCCCCCACTGTATCCCAAAACCAGCCCAGTTCTTCCCCTCCCCCCACTGCATCACAAAACCAGCCCAGCCTGTCTCTGCCTCCCTAACCTGTTCTTCCTCTCACCCATCCCTTCCTCCCACCCCAAGCCGCACCTCCATTTCCGGCCTACTAACCTCATCCCACCTCCTTGACCTGTCCGTCTTCCCTGGACTGACCTATCCCCTCCCTACCTCCCCACCTATACTCTCCTCTCCACCTATCTTCTTTTCTCTCCATCTTCGGTCCGCCTCCCCCTCTCTCCCTATTTATTCCAGAACCCTCACCCCATCCCCCTCTCTGATGAAGGGTCTAGGCCTGAAACGTCAGCTTTTGTGCTCCTGAGATGCTGCTTGGCCTGCTGTGTTCATCCAGCTTCACACTTTATTATCTCCAGCATCTGCAGTTCCCATTATTTCTGACTGTTCCTCTAAGTTGGGAAGTGAGATTGAGAATGTAATTTTAATGGGGGAAAGCAATTGTTTTATGCCTGAACAGCAGTTTCTTTACCTGCACATTTGATAGTTGAAGAACTGAGGCACTTTCTGTTGTCAGCCAGTTGCTTTTTTTACAAGTTGGTTTGACAGATTAAATTTTAATTCAGAGTATGTATAAATAACAGTGTAAATTGGCAACAAGGTGTGGAATTGGCGCATACATTTATATGCTGGATTCATCTTTAAAATACATGGTTTTGTATCTTTTATTTTTCCACAATATTTCTCCAATTAAGAAGCTCCAGTTAAAATCCCAATGGATACTTATAATGAGTCAATATTCAGCTCTCTCATTACCTTTCTCAGTGTTTCAGAACTGTGTATCAATAACTGGTCCTGTCGTCTTAATACATAGCGACATCTCCATGTACAATTGTAATCAGCATTCGTAATCTCTCCCATGCCATGAATGTAAGAAGGAAGATATGAATTAGGAGCTGTGTTTAGCCATGCAGCCCTTTGAGCTTGCTATACCATTCACCAAGATCATAGTTGATCTGATTATTCCACATTGCTGCCCCTGTGATAACCTATCACATCCTTTCTCATCAAGAATCCATCTACCTCTCCCATCAACAAATGAAGAAAATCAAACATTCCTGCTTACACTGCCTTTTGAGAAAGAGCGTTCCACATACTCCTGAACCTCTGTGAGGCAACCTTTCTCCTCCTCTCTATGTTGAACAGGTAGCCTCCAGTATTTAAGCAGTGACCCTGAATCCTAGATTCTCCTACAAGAAGAAACATTCACCTTGTTAAGACTCCTCAGGGTCGGTGTAAGTTTGAACCAAGTTGCCTCTTTCTCAGCTCCAGTACTGTTCAAATCAGGAGGCGCAACATTGCAACATTTCGATACTGACATAACAGGCCAGTACATATAAGAGGATTCCAGAAAGGATGTTTGTGTCTCCCACTGTTGGTTATGATTCTTAATCAGTTGAAAAACAGCTTGCTGACAACTATATAAAACAATCTATCTCTCCAAACTATCCTTCTGTAATGTCAAGAGGCAGATTTATCTATTTTCCCTGTAAGCTTATTTAACTATTGGGTTGTTGCCTAATGTTTTGTCATTAGTGAAGGTGGTGCCTCAATTATAACCTCAGGTCAAAGCAGATACTTCTGATTTGCGAGTAGATTCATCGATTTTTTTTTAACTCAGGTTCAATCCCTGCTGGGAGCATTGTTGTACCCAAAAAAAACGCAAGATAACAATTTTCATCCTCCTATTACTAAAATTGCCTGAGATGCATGTTCTGAATGCTCCTGTCCTTCGCCCACTGGAATACCTAACTCAGCACTCTTTGGCTAAAAGTTACAAGAAGCTTCCTGCCAATTTGGGAAGGTTCTGACTTGCCTAGTCCTATACTGTGTCATGCTGCCGTCTTGCTGCTGTCCGGGGTATGTAGTGTTGTCTCGCCTTGTATCCCTGCTTCCTTTCTGAAAGCACTTCTAATTAAGTGAGGCTTTAGAGAAGCGATTTCCCACAAACTTCAAAGCATATTTTCTTTGACATTAAATAAACATTTAAAGTTCATAAGAACTGGCAGCTTTCTTTTCACATCATACATTTGTGTGGTCTCACTTCTTTGTGTTATCAATATGCGTTTAATGTTTAGCCTAGAGAGAGGACTGAATGATCCTTGAAACTTAATAGGACATCTAAGTGTAAATAACGATTACTTTGTTGACTATTCCTGTGTTCAGAGTGCTGGTAATGATTTCCCTTATCTCTGTGCTAGGACTTTGGTTAAAAGGCTCTATGCTGATTTAAGCTTGATTTCTTTTTTAGTTTTGTTTTGTTTATTCATTCATTCACAGGATAAGGGCGCCACTGACCAGGCAGCGTTTATTGCCCATCCCTAATTGTCAGAGGACGGTTAAGAGTCAACCACATTGCTGTGGGTCTGGAGTCACATGGAGGCCAGACCTGGTAAGGATGGCAGTTTCCTTCCCTAAAGGACATTAGTGAACCAGATGGGTTTTCCCAACAATCGACAATGGATTCACAGTCATCATTAGATTCTTAATTCTAGATATTTATTGAATTCAAATTTCACCATATGCCGTGGCAGGGTTTGAACCCAGGTCCCCAGATCATTATCTTTGTCTCTGGATTAACAGTCCAGCAACCACTAGGCTATCAACTACCCTGAGGTCTGATATAAAAATCCCCTTTCTGCAAAGCTAATTATGGCCGTATCTCAGGGGTGAAAACTACTAGCTTGTTCAAGAGCCCTTTGGATTTTATCAAAGACTTTTTTTGAGTTGGTGGAAAGGGACATATTTTGGTTCCATCACTTTCAGCTTTCTTAACTTTTCCATGTTATCCATTGCTACATTGACAGCCACGCCTTCAGCTGCCTAGGTCCTAACAGAAAAAAAATCTGTCACTTGTTGGGGAAGTGATGGTGCAGTGGTATTTTCGCTGGACTATTAACCCAGAGAACTTGGTTTGAATCCCACCATAACAGGTGGTGGAATTAGAATTCGATAAATATCTGGAATTAAGAGTCTAATGATGACCATGAATCTGTTGTCAATTGTTGGAAAATCCTATCTGGTTCACAAATGTCCTTTGGGGAAGGAAACTGCCATCCTTACCTGGTCTGGCCTCCATGTGACTCCAGACCTACAGAGCTGCACTTTCCTGCTATTGCAGTTGATGAGGATGTAGCAGATTTTGTATTGCAATTAAGTAGCTGTCACATTCGTGAACATCGCTGGTGTGTCACCTGAGTTAGATAGAAATCAGTGATTAATTGGGGACCTAGAGAACACTGTCTGGAGCTGGAGGAAAATTAATTGCAGGAAAACTGTCTTAATTGCACATAGAGATAATGGGAACTGCAGATGCTGGAGAATCCAAGATAATAAAGTGTGAAGCTGGATGAACACAGCAGGCCAAGCAGCATCTCAGGAGCACAAAAGCTGATGTTTCGGGCCTAGACCCTTCATCAGAGAGGGGAATAAATGCTGACCTAGTGACGCCCTCAACTTATGATTGAATTAAGAAAAAACTTGCCCCCTCAAAAACCCTTTCTCTCCACAACCTCTTTGCCTTGGAGGTGATGTTGACGTGAAGCAGGCTCAGAGGGCCAAAGGCCTGCTCCCGGCTTTTATGTTTCTATGCGGCTCAGTAGGATGTTGGTTGATAATGCACCTGTAAAACAACTCTTGGGTTTCCTCACTATGTTAAAGGTGCTATCTAACTGCAAGTTGTTGTTGTACACTGTGAACTGCACAGATGCCTTCCTTGTCAAAAGGTGTCCTCTGAGGTTCATCAGCATGAAAAATGTTAAGGCTGGCTTGTGAATTTCACATGAAGAGCCTGTAGCTTCTCTACATTATTCCCGGGCTGCGCAAAACAACTCCCATTCTCCCCTCGCAAACCCCCCCCCCCCCCCCCGCTCCACCCCGGCAGTACGAACCCATCATCACTCACCCGGACCTGGGTTCCTGGGCTGACCCTGAGCCTGAGCCTTCAGTAGATGCAGTACCTGGTGGCCGCCATTAGCTCCCCGCTCACGTAGTTGAGCAATATGACCATGACATGGAAGCGCCAGAGTTGGACTGGGGGGGGGGACAAGGTCAGAAATCACATGACACCAGGTTATAGTCGAACACGTTTATTTAAAATCCCAAGCTTTCGATGCGCTGCCCCCTCATGATTAGGGCTTCCCTGTAAAAGGGGTAGCTTGTAGTAGCAACCGATAGGCATCACAAAACCCCCATCATCCCCATGAGAGACTACAATTAAATACTGAGCCAGCAAAACATAATGTGATAACAATAATATGCTTGATTGTTTACCTAAAGAAACATTAGCTTTACAGAGCACGCTGTGTTAAACAAGGCACTCCCTTTTACATTTTGTCTGTGATTGAAACTTTTTAGATGAGGAAAACCTTGAAAAGAAATTTGTTATTTAACTTTCAAACAGTCAAGAATAAGTAAAGAAAGTTAATTATGCAAGATTGCCAGTAATTGAAAACAGTAATAGATTTTGACTCTATGTTCAATGTTCTGAGCAATACACAGTATAGGATACTGGCTAAGTAATTTCATTTCTTTGCTATTTAGCTATGCAAACACCTCCATCAGGTCCAGTCTGACTTTCAGCTGTCGTTCAGAAGCTGGGAAGAATCTGAGGAGGAAGCTACTGGCTGTCTTGAAGTTGAAGTGTCATCACATTTTCCTGGATCTGGAGGTGAGAGGTGATGTCCCTCGTAGTGAGTACAGATTACATGTGAATTTTTTTTTGCTTCATTTCCATGGGCTGCACTTTCCTGCTATTGCAGTTGATGGGGATGTGGCAGATTTTGTATTGCAGTTAAGTAGCTATCGCATTCATGAACATCAATGGTGTGTCACCTGAGTTAGATAGAAATCAATGATTAATTGGGGACCTAGATAACAGTGTGGAGCTGGAGGAACACAGCAGGTGAGGCAGCATCAGGGGAGCAGGAGAGTTGACGTTTTGTGTCGGGACCCTGCTTCAGAAGTGTTCCTCCAGCTCCACACTCTGTTATCTCTGACTGCAGCACTGGCAGTTCTTACTGTCTTTGAGTGCATTAATTGGGGGCCTGCCCTCTCTTTTTGTCTCAAACGATTGTGTTCAGCCCCAAAAACTTGTGAGGCAGCTTTGCTTCTTGTTCACCCCTGAAGTGCATCCACTTTTGTTTTGGATCAACCCCCTTGTGAGTGATTCAGTTATAAAAAGGTCTGTGTATAAATGTGATTTGAGTTCCTCTGTTTGTTCAGGATCTGATGGCCACTTATAGCTGCTGTAGTCACAACTTGTTCACAAGCTCAGCAATAAACTCACCGTGCTGGGTAACAGTAATTGGGAGGGCACCATTTCCTGAATTTTTTCAAGAGAGATCAATATCTTGAGAAGCTCGGGCCAGATGGAACCTGACAGCAGCGTCTGGGCCAGTGATGGCTTAGCCTGGTCAATCATCTTGCCAGCTACAAGTTGGCTGTTGGTTGAAGGATTGTTGGAGCTGCAGACATGCTATAATAATATAGAAAGTTGGAACAGGAGTAGGCTATTCAACCCTTCGAGAGTTTAGTATAATCGTGGCCCATCATCGAGTTGAGTTCCCTGTTTCCACTTTCTCCCCTGTTACCCTGAGAGTCTTCCCTCTGGGCTTCCCTGCCACTCGGGTGGGGTTGTCCCTCACCATTCCCTTTGGCCTACAGGGAGGTGCAGACTATTAGCAGAGTGTGATGGTGCCAAAGGCCCCATCTGTAGTCTGACAGGAACTTTGGAAGCTTGTGGAAAAGGTGGAACCCAGATGTTGATTGTTGGAAGAGTGGTTTCTGACAGAGTTGTAATTGTGTTGTGTGGGTTGGGGAACTTTGTTGTAGGGCATAGAGCAGACAGCTTTCAGGACCAGGTGCAGTTGTTGGACAGTGCCTAATAGAGGGCAGGGACTTCCTGGCTGGCTCAATGTTGCTATAACGATATGGCTTGCATGTCAAAATGGAATATGCTGGATGTTGCTGCCCAGTGACTGTTTTCTGGCTAATTAGACAGCCTTGCAGCCTGTAGTAAGATTGAGTCTCTCTGTCTGATAAATCCAGTCCCTCCCTCCACTACGGACACTCTGTAGCAACCGTGTGCACTATTTACAAGATGCACTGCAGAAATTCACCAAAGATCCTCAGACAGCACCTTCCAAACCCACGACCACTTCCATCCAGAAGGACAAGGGCAGCAGACATATGGGAACACCACCACCTCCAAGTCCCTCACCATCCTGACTTGGAAATATATCGCCGTTCCTTCAGTGTTGCTGGATCAAAATCGTGGAATTCCCACCCTAATAGCATTGTGGATCAACCCACAGCAGAAGGACTGCAGCGGTTCGGGAAGGCAGCTCGCCACCACCTTCTCGAGGGCAACTAGGGATGGCAAGAAATGCTGGCCCAGCCAGTGACGCTCGCTCCTCAAAATGAATAAAAAAAGACACTTGCTTGTTGGGCAGTTGATAACTTTAACAAAATTAATGAACCGTGTGCAACATTAATACAGTATGGTTCTCACGGGTAATAACAGTAAAGAGATGAGAAATTCATAACAAGAGTTTATAATTGGAAGTGATGGCCACAAATCAATATCAGTGTCTCTGTTTGTTTGTTTATCCTTTGTTTTTGTCCAGAATTCCTCTTCCCAAGATAAGCAGCTCAAATACTCACTTTTTCCACATTACATGCACAGAAACCCGCAATCGTTTCTGTGATCTCCACTGTCCCGTAAACCTATGTGACATTACAATGCCAGAAAAGCCGAAACTAGAATGTTTAGTTAATCCAGTATCACATAAATGAAAACAGACATTTGTGCATCCCTGCACTGCTGCTACAAACTGTTGGAGAGTTAAAACATTTTGATTTGAAATGAATTCAAGATAATTGTTTAACATAATGGTAAAACACAATTGCAAAAGTATTTTGGCTTTCTAAACTTCATCATTAGCAGAAGCAAACTTGAGATGGTTTCTTCCTGCAGTGTTAGGTGAAGCGCGCCTAGATACATACGTTCTTTTTGACCTTCCCGCAGTGTAACTGCCCAGAGATTAAAATAACTTGAATTGTTGCTACAGACTTTAAGTGTGGTGGGGTGGGTGTTGTGTACTGTATAGACAAGTATAAAATTGATGATCAGCTCAAAGACGTTTTTAATTCCTGCAGGTTAATACATTGAGAACAGTTAACATCAACATCTACAAGCTATTTCTTCTCCAGGCTTACAGGTACTTCGCAAAAACTTGCGGTCACTTGATTATTTTTGGGTGGTTTATAACAGCACATCACAAAGGGACATATGGTTCAGAATGTCAGATGATAAATGAGCCCTTGAGTTTATTTGAGTTTGAGGGTTGTTTACATGCTTTGCCTTTGTGGAGTCATAATTAAATGTGCCCATCCACTGGCTCTCAACTCAAGATCTTTTTAATTCAAATGATTTGTATGCTGTGTGTGGTCTAATCCTTCGTGGCACCAATAAGATGGTGTGTCGAATTTGTTCCCAACATCCATTTATGTCGAACGCATGAGGAAATATTTTCATGTGAATTTCTAAAACGTTCCAATTTGGGAAGTGAAATGAGATTGCTTCCTGATAAAAGTAAGGTGGAATCCAGTGAATAATCTGTGAGTTAGCAAATAATGCCACTTTGCTCTGATACTCCGATCTGTACTGGGCAGGGTTAACTCTGTAATCTGCTGTGCACAGGAATACATCTTGCTGAAGCCCCACACTCACCCGTCACTGCCCATTCCACCCTCAGCAAACACACCACACCCCCTAATTGCCCATTCCACTGTGCCACATACACCCCTTCACTGACCCCCTTAAAGATAATAATGGAATTAATGTTTCATGTCAATGATGATGTTTCGGCAGAAAGGCCCTCACCCTCAAATACTAACTCACTCTCTCATCAAGACCTCATGATTATTTACACTGTTTCCCTTGTATGTAACATTAGCCACATCTTTATATCACCATGATCCCACGCAGCCATGGCATATCTTCAAATGTCTGTACATTGTTTACCTTCTTTAATTGTTTACCTTCTATATAGCAAGACGCTATTCTTGTGTCATACAATATTTGCCAAATTGTGTTTTTGGATGTGAATTCAGCAGGAATTTAAGCATACTGAGACATGGCTGGAGCACCTAACACAAAGGAAGATGGTTGTGGTTGTTGGAGGTCAGTCATCTGACCTCACTAGGACATCACTGCAGGAGTTCCTCAGGGTAGGGTCCTTGTCCCAACCACTTTCAGCTTCCCCCATCAGTGACCTTCCCGTAATTGTAAGCTCAGAAGTGGGGATGCTCGCTAATGATTGTTTGCACAACATTCAGCACCACTCTCAACCCCTCAACTACCGAAGCAGTTAGTGTATAAATGTAGCAAAACATGGACACTGTTCAGAATCAGGCAGATAAGTGGCAAGTAACATTTGTGCCAGGCGACACCCATCTCCAATAAGAAGGAATTTAACCATCGCCTTTTGACATTCAGTGGTATGGCCGTTACAGAATCTCTCTCAGCCAACGTCCTGGGGATTACCACTGACCAGAAACAAACTGGACCAATTACAATAAATATCGTGCCTGCAAGTGCAGGCCAGAGGCCGAGAATATTGAGATGAGTAACTTGGCTCCTGTCTCCATAATTCCTCTCCGCCATCTGTAGGGTGGCACGGTGGCTCAGTAATTAGCGCAGCCTCACAGCACCAGGGACCTGGGATTGATTCCAGCCTTGGGTGACTGTAAGGAGTTTAAAAGTTCTTCCTGTGTCTTCATGGGTTTCCTCTGGGTGCTTCGGTTTCCTCCCACATCAGCAGATTAGGTGGATTAGCCAAGCTAAATCATTCTGTTTTATCCAAGGTTATGCAGGCTAGTTGGATTAACCATGGGAAATGCAGGGTTAGAGGGATAAGGTGGGAGGGTGGGCCCTGAGTGGGATGCTGTTCCGAGGGATGGCATGGATTCTATGGGCTGAATAGCCAGCTTCCACACTGTAGGCATTCAATGAGGAACAAGTCAGGAGCATGTTGGAATAGTCTCCACTTGTCTGGATGGGTGTGGCTCCAACAACATTGAAAGCTCTATACCTTTCAAGACAAAGCACATTCACCTTCAGCATGTACCTTCACCATCAACACAAGGTGACAGCAGTGTGTTCCGTCTGCAACGTGCGCTGGAACTACTCATTAAGGCAACTTGGATGGTGCCTTCCAAACCCAAGGCTTGTGGCACCTTGAAGGACAAGAGCCAGCTGCTTGGGAATACCATTGCTGCAATAAAAGCAAAATATTGCAGGTGCTGGAAATCCAAAAAGAAACACAGAAAATGCAGCACACCTAGCAGCATCTATGGAGAGAGAAAGAGTTAACGTTTCGAGTTTGATGTAATTCTTCTTCAGGGCCGTTCTGTTTCGAAGCCAGACTCGAGACGCTAACTCTGCCTCTCTCTCTGCAGATGCTGCCAGAGCTGCAGCATTTTCTGTTATTATATGCCCTCTGCAGGCTCCCCTTCCAAGCTACACAGCATCCTGACTTTGAACTCTGACACCCTCTCTTAACTATATCTGAGTCTAAATCTTTGAAAGCCTTTCCTTACAGCATAGCGGACTTATCTTTACTTCAGGTACAGCGACAGTTCATGAAGGCAACTTCTTGCCAACTTTTCCAGGGTAGTGTGTGCTGGGCAGTAACAGCTGGGCTAAGCAGCAATGCATACATCCCATGAATAAATAAGGAAACAATGTGCAGAGTCTTTATTCATTTACAGGATGAGGGCGTTGCTGCAGCATTTATTGCCCATCCCTGATTGCCCAGAGGGCAGTTAAGAGTCAGCCACATTTGCTGTGGGTCTGGCGAATCATGTAGGCCAGACCAGGCTTCCTTCCCTAAATGACATTAGTGAACCAGTTGGGTTTTTCCTAACAATGGACGATGGATTTACAGTCATCATCAGACTGTTAATTCCAGATATTTTATGGAATTCAAATTCCACCGTCTGCTAGGGCGAGATTCCAACCTGGGTCCCCAGACATTATCTGGGTCTCTGGATTAACAGTCCAGCAATAATACCACCAAGCCATTGCCTCACCTAAGTTTTCTTCTTAAGCTGCAAAGTGAGGGGAGACCCTCCAGAACAGAACCAAAGCATAGGACATCCACAATTACTGAAGAATAAAAACCTTGCAAAGAAGTTGAAGTACCTGATTAGGGAGTAGTGGCAGCAGAAATAATATTGGCAGGAAGATTTAATTTCAGAGATGGACCGAATAGAAAGTAAAATCGAGCATTCTAGCAAAATGATTCTTCACCTTCTGGACTTGCTCAGCTTCTGAATCCGTCAAGACACTGCTGTACGGAATTGGGAGTGGAACCGATGATTTTATTGCTCTCCAAGGGGTAAAAGAAGCAGAAGACACATACAAAGAGGTACTGAGAGCCTTTGACAACTATTTCAACGTCACAGCTCATGGAAGCCTTGAAAAAACAACATTTAACAGAAAACTACAGCCTCCAGGTGAACCTCTACAGACTACTGGAGATCTTCCACTGTGGTGACTTATTACAGATCCAATTGTTGTAAGCATTGCTAATGAATCCTTGTCAGATTTATTAAGTATAAAGAAGACAAGGCTTTCAACAAAACCGATTTCAGACAGTGAGTAAAGCAAAGGTTCAAAGCAAAACTAATTAATCATAAGGGAAAACAGACCGAACGTCATCGAAGAGACCTTCAGAATCCATTCAATTCTTAAGGTACAGGAGCGCAAAATATACATGTGATAAGCCATTGCAGTGGTTAGGACATTTAAAGTCCTTGCCAATACTTTGGAGCAAAGAGAACTCACAGGATTGAACAGTGCCTAGTTGTTAATACCGAATGCTTTTAATATACAGCATTAGGTCATTTTTAGGAAATGTGTTGAGTGGGATATAGCCACAGAAAAGCAAAACAAAACTGAACAACTGCCCACACGGCATTAACTGAGACAGAGAAGTCTCCAGTAGAAGACAAACCCAAATTTTGTCAAAGGAGATTAACGACCCAGACCAAAGACTTTGGTGAGCTGATCCTGTGATGAATTACAAGTTAGACTCAGGAGTAAGTGTCACAGCCTTATCAAATAGTGAGCATTGGCTGTTGAGGATAAACTGTTCACAGCTGTACAAATTCAACTACATGGCCATAGTACTTACTATCAAAAACACGCTACACGTAACTCTTCAACACCAAAAACTAGAAAACCAATACATATTTCACAGCTGTGAACTCTCCCTTCCCAACTTCAGCATTTATACCAACCTGTTCCTGGCTACAATCAGTTCTGAATAAGGGTCGCTGGACCTGAAGTGTTAACTCTGCTTTCTCTCTACAGATGCTGCAAAACCTGCTGAATTTCTCCAGCAATTACTGTTTTTGTTTCAGATTTCAAGCATCTGTAGCTCTTTGTTTTCTGTTTAATGCCCATTTATCAATTTTTATTAATAACATTCTCAAAAAACTCCAACAAGTTAATCAAACCTAATTTCTCATCAAACATACACATAAGCAATACATTTAAGAGGGACTATCTCTGGTACAGACAGGGAGACTAAAGGTTACACAGTTAAACAGTCCCTCAAATCCCTGAGGTATTTGATTCTTAACCTGGGGCCATAGTTGTTTAGTGTTTGATTTGTCTCCTCAGCAGTATTGGAATCTGTCAATATCTTATGAGTTCTTGATGAATGGTACCTTGCCCAGTTTGCTTTTTCAGTGAATGCTGTATTCTTAGATCATGAGTGGAACGGGCAAGACAACTGTTGTTGTCACAAATTAATTTTCCCTTCTCTTTGCCCTGCTGCTTAAAAACCAGCTGTTGAAATATAGTTCAGTTTGTATTCCTGAGTATAGCTCCACGGTCCTTCCAAGCTGGCTAACCCTGCAGATGAACATTTCACCTCCCAATATGTGAAATTATCCTACACTTGTGAATTAAAATAGGAGATGAAAATTTCTTAATGTTGACTCAGATGCTTAATTTTGCCGTTTTTAGGTAAAGATGGCAATTTCGCAGTGGACAATTTTGTTTGTTCCACGTGGGTCCCTTGAAGCCTGCCTCAGTCAGATGACCACTGTAGCCAGTTCAGGTCCATGTTTCATCCTCGATTAGCCCTTGAAAGATCTCAGGTATAACAGTCAGGGTGGAAGTTAAAATATGATATTCCATTTTAACAATCACCATAACACACTGAATGTATAATGTGAACAGTTAGCAGAAAAAAAACATGGGGGTAAGGTGTTGGAGTGGTCTGATCAGCCATGATCCTATTGAATGGCAGAGCAGACTCGAAGGGCTGAATGGCCTACTCCTGTTCCTGTTTCTTCTAGAGATATTGTGTATGTGCCTGGAAGGACCTGAAAGGTTTAGCATTTGATTGAGTACAATAGAGGCATCACCCATTGCAATGATACCATGTTTACTAGGTGAGAGAGTAAAGTAGGACTTTATGTGAGACAGCCCCAACGCTGTGCCCTCCCAACAGACCCTGTGGTAACAAAGCTTGTTCTTACAGCCTGCAGTCTATTGCATCTCTGCAACAATTTACATCTTGTTTTCTCGACAAGACTCCTCGTTATGCCACAGGGTGTCTGCCCTCACACGCCTGCTAGATCATGTAACCCCAAAGGAACCCATGCACACAGAAGATATGAATGGTAGGGCACCCAGTATTTGCCTCATATAAAATACCGTTGACTTTGATCCTGGTGCTATGACCGGTGAGTTAACATTTTAGTCGATAGCAGTGAGTGTGTTGATTAACATTTCATAACACTATATAAAAAAAATACTAGTGGTTAACAATTTAACAGCTTTGATAGCTTTCCTGATAATTCACTTGAACTTTGTTAACGCTTAGGATGATACCAGAAATAGCACATTGCTCAAACAGCCTCAAATTCACTCAGGACCTTCATTGATTTTACAGTTTTCATGGATGTTCACAGTTATTTAATTGTATCATGATTGACTTGTAACATTTTCCAGACTCTGATTTTGTAAAATCAAAGTGCTGGTTGGATAGACTACCAGTGAGTTGGTGGAACAGGACTTTGTTTACATCAGTTTAACAAAGCAACAATCAACAAAGTCTTTGCGCCATTGAGTGTAAATATATAAGTATACAAACTAAGGAAGGTGATGGCCTCGTGGTTTTATCGCTTGATTGTTATTTCAGAGAACCCAGTTTGAATCCCAATATGTCGGAATTTGAATTTTAAAAGCAAAATCTGGAGTTAAAAATCTAATGATAACCATGAATCCATTGTCGATTGTCGGAAAAACCCATCTGGTTCGCTCATGTCCTCTAGGGAAGGAAACTGCCATCCTCACCTGGCCTGGCCTACATGTGACTCCAGACCCACAGCAATGTGGTTGACTGTGGTTGCCCTCTGGGCAGTTAGGGATGGACTATTAATGCTGCCTAGCCAGCAGCACCCACATCTCGTTAATAAATTTTTAAAAAACTTGCTTACTCGATAATGGTCAAGCTTCTATATTTCTAGGTTGGCCTTTTGTCTAAAGGAGGAATTTGCCAGAATTGGACCTTAGTTCAGATTTCTGAAAGGAAAACAAAGCCATGTGATGTTGTCTAGTTATGCTAGCCTAATGAATTTATTTAACTTATGATACAGCTTTTTAAAGTAAATCTATTTATTTATTTTGAGAAAAACATAAAACCACTCATGTGCCAGTCTTATTCCAATTAAGCCTTGTCTCCTAGCGAGCAACATTGAAGTGGCTAAATTTGCATTTAATGCCGGGCATTTGATGGGGAACCCTTGAAGCCAAGGTAGACCAAGCATTTCTAACACTTTCCATTTTACCTAAAGCTTTCTTTCTGTTGCCTTCAATTTCTACAGAGTTTATTTTGAAGTGGGACATGGAGAATGTTTCCTAAAAGCTGTTTGACTGTGCAGTTGCTCGGAGGTTTTACACATGCCAACCAACTGTCTGATGCTCCCAGCATTGACTTCTGGTTTTGGAGGAGACTGTCACGCACGGACCTGAGAGACCCGTGTGGGCAGCAGAGGGAATATTGGATGTGGGTATTGCTGGCTGAGCCAGTGGTTATTGTCCATTCCTGATTACCCTGGAGTAGTGCTGGTGAGCTACCTTCTTGAACCATTGTGGTGTAGAAACACCTACAGCTCTCTTAGGAACGGTGTTAAAGCATGTTGCTTTCCCCTGAATGGTGTTGAGCTTCTTGAGCATCTAGAGTTACACAGCCAGGAAAGTGGAGATTATTGATGAACAGTGGGTTACTGACTGCAGAATTCCCAGTCCCTGGTCTGTTTTTTTTTTGTAGCCACAACCTGTCTATGCCTGGTCTAGTTAAGTTTCTGGTCAACGGTAACCCCCAAGATGTTGACAGTGGGGCATTCAGTGATGGTCTTGAGATTGAATGTCAAAGGACGATGGTTAGATTCTGTTATTGCATGAATGTTACTTTATTCACATGTAGCCTTGCACCAGCCTCACTCATTAGGGCCAGCTGCAGATATTGGACAAATGGTACTGAACATTTCCATGAACACAGATACCATTTACAAAAGCACAGATACATTATGTGTTACACACACTATTTCAGACAGTTCAGCAAGCACTTAGCCAGCATTTAGCTCCTTTGAGGGATCAGTATCAACTAGGTGTGTAGAAGACTGTAAGAACGACCCTCCCAAAACAGCAAGGGCCATGGGACCTTTCTTGCCCAACAGAGAGATAAGGCAGAGCCTCAGTCAATGACTCATCTGAATTACAGACCATTCGCTTAGTTCTTGAGCCCCAAGATTGGACAGCACAATAAATGTTTGCTGGAGTTTAACCTCCTTCTGCAGGTCGATGAGAGAGACTTTAATTTGATTTTTAGTGCGGACGACCCAAAACCCTTTGACCCTGATAACGCCTGGCAACTACTTCTCCACACTGCAGTGCAGCATCAGAACGTCTTTCTGACCATCGACCTGTGGCTGTAGGTCATCTTGTTCTTCATAGTTAGCCACATTTAACTTCTGGCAGGGCTGAAATGTACTTTGTGAATCAGCAAAATTAACAGTGACTCTCCTAATGATCAATAAATACTGGGAGCCTTGCATTTCAGATAATTCCCTTTTATTGGGTGGAATTTATTCATTGATGGCAGTGCTCCATTATTTTTGAGAAGTGTGTTATTGATCCTCATCTGTTATCTAAATGCTACAGGAAATTATTTTCTTGAGTATCGCTGCAAGAAGTAATTAATTGATTACGAAGGCTTTCATAAGCATCTGAAAGGTTCTATAAAGACCAAAGTCTGCCTTCAATTGGTTGTACAAAACCAATCATGCAGCTACAAATCTAATTCAGTTTGCACAATTCCATTGTGCATTGCTGATATTTGTACCTAAAATAGATGTTGCACTTCAGAGTAATACATTGTGCACAGACGTGGTTGTGGTTCTCGGAGATCAAACATTATAACAGGAGATCCATACAGTGGTGTTCTGGCCTCTGTTATCAGTGACCTTGCCTCCGTCTGAAGGTCGAAAGTATTGTTCACTGACGATCACACAACGCTGGATACCATTTATGACTCGTTAGAAACCAAAGCGGTTTGTGTCAATAGAAAGCAAGCCATGGACAACATCCGGGCTTGGGCTGTTAAATGGCATATAACATCTCTGCCAGGCAGTGAGCATCTCAAATGAGAGATTATAATAGCAAGTTTTGAGAAGATTTGTAGCTCAGGTTGAGGTTCTGGATGTGAGTTTGCTTGCTGAGCTGTAAGGTTAGTTTTCAGACATTTTGTTGCCATTCTAGGTAACATCATCAGTGAGCCTCCAACGAAGCGCTGGTGTTATGTCCCGCTTTCTATTTATCTGTTTAGGTTTCCTTGGGTTGGTGATGTCATTTCCTGCATTGGTGATGTCATTTCCTGTTCTTTTTCTCAGAGGGTGGTAGATTGATTTGGAGCCAATGTGTTTGTTGATGGAGTTCCGGTTGGAATGCCATGCTTCTAGGAATTCTCGTGCGTGTCTGTGTTTGGCTTGTCCTAGGATGGATGTGTTGTCCCAATCAAAGTGGTGTCCTTCCTTATCTGTATGGAAGGATACTAGTGATAGTGGGTCATGTCGTTTTGTGTCTAGTTGATGTTCATGTATCCTGGTGGCTAGCTTTCTGCCTGTTTGTCCAATGTAGTGTTTGTCACAGTTTTTGCAAGGTATTTCGTAGATGACGTTCGTTTTTGGTCAAACTGGCAGAAAGCTAGCCACCAGGATACATGAACATCAACTAGCCACAAAACGACATGACCCACAATCACTAGTATCCTTACGTACAGATCAGGAAGCACACCACTTTGATTGGGACAACACATCCATCCTAGGACAAGCCAAACAGAGACAGGCAGAGACAACAGAGAATTCCTAGAGGCATGGCATTCCAACCGGAACTCCATCAACAAACACATTGATTTGGAGCCAATCTACCACCCTCTGAGAAAAAGAACAGGAAATGACATCACCAATGCAGGAAATGACATCACCAACCCAAGGAAACCTAAACAGATAAATAGAAAGCTGGACATAACACCAGCGCTTCGTTGGAGGCTCACTGATGATGTTACCTAGAATGGTGACAAAACATCTGGGAACACGCCTTCAAGCTCAGTGAACCAGCTTACATCCGGAACAAAGTAAAGACCCACTCTTTTGTGGACCGAGAGGAGGAGAGCGTGACTGTGTTGGAGGTGGAAGGAAGACGTCGGGTTGGCTGTGCACCCTTGCAACCGGTGGATATTAATGCTGGCTTCGGCCTAACGCTGGTTCAGGGGAGCAGCCAACCTGCAACGATGGCTGTGGCAAGTGCTCATGCCCCGGGTCAGGGGGTCTGGAACACCATCCGTGTTTCCGTGAAGAAGGTGGATGAAGGTGCACCTGTGGACCGCACCTTCTTCGTGAAGAGGGTCCTGTTGGACTGTTGCGGGTTCACTGCTGCGGACATTTACTGCCTGCAGGATTTCCCCGGAGGAGGTTTTTACGACGTGACCTTCAGGAGCGCCAAGCTTTGCGAGCGCTTCCTGGAGGGTTTAAATGAGAAAGGAGGTGAGGGCCCCCTCTCTGTACTGACCGCTGTCCTGCTGTTCATGATGCCAGTGCAGAGGAGCCGTATGGTGACTGTACACATGTACAACCCGCATGTGCCAGCAGTTGATGCCCTGACCTTCCTTGGAAGGTATGTGAAGGTGGAAGGGGACCTAACTGACAACATGGACCCCTTTGGCATCTGGACCAGTAAGAGGCAGGTCAGGGTGACGCTGAGGACGGGCTCGGACGGGAACGTCGTACACCCACCGTCCAGCTTCGCGATCAGCGGGAGCAAGGGATACCTGACCTATGCAGGGCAATCTAAAGTCTGCCATGCCTGTGGTAGGTCAGGTCACGTGGCGGCCGACTGCGAAGCCACCGTCTGCAGGGAGGAGGGACACCTTGCAAAGGATTGCCCAAAATAAAAACGCTGCAACCTTTGTGGGGAAGCAGGCCACCTCTATAGGGCATGCCTGCAGCGGGGGACCACCTATGCCCAGGTCGCCAGCAGGGGCATTTGCGGGGCAAGCCCCCTGGGAGGAGAGGAAGGCACCACCAGGCCCCTGCAAGGACCCCCCTAATGTGCAGGAGGGCCCAGCCCCGCAGGACGGACCTGAGGCCAGCAAAGCGCCCCTGCAGGCTCCCCCCCCCCCCCCCCCCCCAACAACCCAGAGTCGATGGAGGAGGCGACAGGTGACCCACGGGAGTGGACGACAGTCTAGAAAGCGAGGAGGAAGGTGTGCCAGCAGGCCCCGGCACCGCAACCATCAGGCGGGAAGAGGCAGCTACAGTGGGGCTATAAGAGGTCCTCCGACGAGGGAGATTTGGAGGAGGCCCGCCCAAAGTAGAAGCTAAAGATCTCCAGGGAGAATGAAAGCAGCACCCCGATTCTAGGTGACGGGAGGCATCCTGACTGTCCCTCCGACACCCAACCACGCGCCGCTGGGGCCCTGGAGGCCCACACCCCCCAGGTACCTTCAGGCGGGAAGGAGGAAACAGCATGTCCCCAGCCTGACCCAGAGCCGGACCCTCCTGCCTCCATACCCCTGATGGGGGGATGCCACCCGGAAGGCAGCGCGGATGGTTTCCTGAGCTCGGAGAGCGTCCAGCAGTTAGCCCGGGCAATGGGCATGAAGGGACAGATGGAGGGGCTGGACCTTGGACTCGGGGAGGGTACTGCGGTCACTGCCCACAATGGGGGTAGGTGTTGCGAGCATTAATGTGCGCAGCGTCAAGTCCACCGCAAGATGTGTGTCCACGTTGGCCTACCTGACCACCGTCAGAGCGGACCTCCTGTTTCTGCAGGAGTGCAGGATACCACACCTCAGCAGGTACAGGAAATGGTCGGGCGCCTGGACCTGTGGGCCTTCGATCTGGTCGGGGGGGTAACGACTGTTGCTCCTCGGGCCTGGCTATTCTGCTGCGGGGTGCAACTTCACCATCTCTCAAGTTCAAGAGGTGGTGGGGGGGGTGCCTCCTAGTGGCTGACGTCTCCTAGTGGCTGACGTCACCTACAGGAATGCTCTCCTGAGGCTGATCAACGTGTACGCCCCAGCGGTACGGAGTGAGCGGTTGGCCGTCCTGCAGCGGCTTCCACCCCTGCTGGCTACGTCCAGGCCGGTCATCCTAGGCAGAGACTTCAATTGCATCATCAATGCAGATGGAAGATCCGGCGTGGGGACAGCGGGTGGGGGGAGTCAACTGGACGTCACGTCCAGATTCCTGATGGCCACAGTGAAGGACGCCAAGCTGCTCGACATCTTCAGTACCCCTGCAGACGGACCGCAGCGGAGATACACCTGGTCACGGCCAGACGGGTCTATCTGCTCAAGGATAGACGTCCTGTTTGTGTCACGGGCGTTCTCGGTCAGGTCCACCGGCGTCGAGCCGGTATTCTTCTCTGACCCTTGCCTCCTGCTGGCTGACTGTCACTTACAGGACGACCAGCAGGCCGGCAAGGGGACGTGGAAGCTCAACACGACTCTGTTGACCCCAGAGAACGTCGAGGAGCTTAAGAGGGAGTACGCTGGTTGGAGAACCGTGAAACCCCTCTTTGAGTCTCCGGGCGACTGGTGGGAGACGGTGAAGAAGAACATCAAGAGGATCTTTGTCCTCAAGGGTGTTCGGAAGGCGAGGGAGAGGCGGGAAAAGCTGTCGCGACTCCAGAAAAGGGTGCAGAACCTGTTCCTTCTGCAGTTGATGGGGGTCGATGTCACAGAGGACATCCGCGAGGTGAGGGGCCAGCAAGCCTCGGTCTTCGCCGCGGAGGCCTCCAGGATAATCTTCCGGTCCAGGGTCCGCTCCGTGGAGCAGGACCAGACGTGCTCGTGTTTCTTCTTTCAGAAGGTGCACAAAGAGAGCTCTGTGCTTAGCCGGCTGAAGGAGGACGATGGCTCGGTGACGTCGTTTCGGCCCGACATTTTGAGGATCAGCAGATCCTTCTATGCCGGACTGTACGACGCGAAGCCCACGGACAGCACAGCCTCCGAGTCGTTCCTGTTGTCTATCACGGAGATCTTAGACGACGGCACGAAGGAGTGGCTGGACCTGCCGATATCCCTGGACGAGCTGACCAGAGCCCTCAAGTCCTTGGAGAGGAATAAGACTCCCAGGAGTGACGGCTTACTGGTCGAGCTGTATTTCGCTCTGTGGGACCTGGTCGGCCAGGACCTGCTGGAGGTGTATGATAGTGCGCTTCGGGCAGGGGAAATGTGCAAGTCCATGAGGAAGGGCATCATCACCCTCATTTACAACAGGAAGGGGGAGAGGGAAGAAATTAAGAATTGGCGTCCCATTTCACTATTGAACGTGGACTACAAAATCCTGGCCAAGGTCATAGCCAACCGGGTCAGGTCTGTCCTGGAGTCGGTGATTCACCCTGACCAAACCTGTGCTGTGCCGGGCAGGAAGATCGCTGAGAGCCTCGTGCTCATCAGGGATACGATCGCCTACGTACAGGACAGGGGGGTGGACACCTGCCTCGCCAGCTGAGACCAGGAGAAGGCCTTCGACAGGGCCTCTCATGCTTACGTGAGGGACGTCCTCTCCAAATTGGGGTTCGGGGAGGGCATCCGCAATTGGATCCGGCTGCTCTACACCAACATCATTAGCGCAGTCTCGATCAACAGGTGGGAATCGGACAGTTTTCCCATGAGATCTGGAGTCAGGCAGGGCTGCCCGCTCTCTCCTGCCTTGTTCGTGTGCTGTGTGGAGCCCTTCACCGCATCCATCAGGAAGGACGTGAGCCTGAAGGGCGTGACTATCCCAGGCAGTGGAGGCCTTTAGGTCAAGACCTCCCTGTGCATGGACGATGTCGCCGTCTTCTGCACCGATCGTCGGTCGGTGAGTAGGCTGTTGGACATCTGCGGCCACTTTGAACTGGCCTCGGGTGCCAAAGTCAATAGGGGTAAGAGCGAGGCCATGTTCTTCGGGAACTGGGACGACCGCTCCTTCATCCCCTTCACCGTCAGGACAGACTACCTGAAGGTGCTGGGTGTTTGGTTTGGTGGAGCTGGGGTGTGCACTAAGACTTGGGAGGAGCGTATCACCAAACTGAAGCAGAAGCTGGGCAGGTGGACGCTCCGGTCCCCCTCCATCGTGGGTAAGAACCTGGTTGTCAGGTGCGAGGGGCTTTCGGTCCTGTTGTATGTGGCGCAGGCCTGGCCTATTCCCTGGACCTGCGCCGCTGCGGTCACCCAGGCCATCTTCCAACTCTTCATTTGGGGGTCGAGGATGGACCAGGTCCGCAGGGACACCATGTACAAAGACCTGGAAAATGGGGGAAAGTGCGTACCGAACGCCTCCCTCGCCCTGACGGCTACCTTTGTGTGCGGCTGCATCAAGCTGTGCGTAGATCCTCAGTACGCAAACACCAGGTGTCACTACTTACTGAGGTCCTACCTGTCCCCGGTGTTGCGAAGGATGGGCCTGGCCTCGTTGCCGTGGAACGCTCCGAGTAGTTGGACCGTCCCATACTACCTGTCCTTCGTGGAGAAATTTTTGAAAAGAAACACCTTTGACCACAAGGCCGTCAGGCAGTGGTCAGCACGTAGTATCCTCGAGACCCTTCGGGAAAAGGAGAGGTCGGATCCTGTTGTGTGGCTCCCCACGCAGACTGCCAAAGTCGTTTGGCAGAATGCCTCACCGCCAGAAGTTTCAAACAAGCACAAGGACATTGCTTGGCTGGCGGTGAGAGGGGCTCTGCCAGTGACATCCTTTATGCATGTCCAGAATCTCTGCGCCACCACACGCTGCCCTCCAGGTGGCTGCGGGGGGGACGAGACTGTCGATCACCTCCTTCTGGAGTGTGCCTATGCGCAGGAGGTCTGGAGGGGGATGCAGTGGTATTTGTCGAGGTTCGTCCCGAGCAGCTCCGTGACACGCGACTCCGTGCTCCACGGGCTGTTTCTCGGGACGCACACCGAGACCAACGTCAACTGCGCCTGGAGGACCATCAATGCGGTGAAAGACGCTCTTTGGTCTGCCCGCAACTTGCTGGTCTTCCAGCTGAAAGAACTGACCCCGACCAAGTGTTGCAGACTGGCGCACTCCAAGGTCCAGGACTACGTGCTGAGGGACGCGCTAAAGCTTGGGGCAGCCGCCGCCAAGGTGCGGTGGGGAAAGACCACCGTATGAAACCCCTCGTCCAGAATAGAAAAAAGGGCCCTATCTGGTAACTGGGCCCAGCTGGCGCCTTCCCCAACTGGTCAGGGGGCCAACGGGGACTGTGTGGGGTGACGACTGCCGGGGTATTTTCTTTGCTTTGTTTTCTTTCTTCTTTGTTTTGTTTTTGCCTTTAGTTGGTGTATGTACCCCCTCGGTAACCCGGAGCAGCTTGCATGACCGGGTAGGTGTATAAATGTTTTATTTTTTTGTACATTCTATGAATAAAGTATATTTTTTCAAATAAAAAAAAGTGACGAAACGTCTGAAAACTAACCTTCCAGCTCAGCGAGCAAACTCACATGCCGAGAGATTATAATCTTCTCATCTTGACGTTCAATGGCATTACTAATGCCATATTTTTCCACTATCAACCATGTGAAAGTTACTACTTGAGGGATATACAATGCCAAAGGAGATTGACACAGTAGACCTAGAAAGGATGTTTCCACATGTGGGTCAATCTAAAGTGAGAGGCCATTGTTTTAGGATGGGGATAGTGGACTTCAAACAGGTGAGGAGAAATGACCTCTCTGAAAGGGTTGGGCAACTGTCATTTACTACCACGGAGTGCAGTGGATGCTAGGACATTGAGTAAATTTAAGAAGGGGATAGACAGATTATTAATTATTAAGGGGTTATGAAGAGCTGGTACGAAAGTGGAGTTGAGGCCAATTTGAGATTAGCCGTGGTCATACTGGGTGGAGGAGCAGACTCGAGCGGCTGAATTACCTACTGCTGCTTCATGTTCTTATGTCCAGACAAGGTACTGGACCAGCCATTTAAATACAGTGGCTACAAGGTCAGCTCAGAGACTAGGAATTCCACAGTAAAGATCTCCCATTTCCAAAAAACTTGTCTGCTGTCTACACAAGGCACAAGTCAGGAGAGTGATGGATTACTCTCCACTTTCCTGGATAGGTGCATCTCCAACAAAACTCAAAAATCTTGCACCACCCAGAAAACAAAGGAGTCTGCTTTACTGGCATCCCATCTACCATCTTCAACATTCATTCCTTCTCACGATTGATGTGCGGTCACAGCAGTTTGTACTATTTATGTGATGCACTGCTCCTGAGGCAGCATTTTTTCAAGCATTCTGACCGCTGACAGCTAGAAGGACAACAGCAGATATATGCAAGTTCCCCTCCAAACTACTCTCTGTCCTAGCCTGGAACCATATTGCTGCCACTCCTTAAATGCCAACATCCTGGAACTCCCTCCCTAATGGCGTTGGGATTTTTCTTCAACAATTCAACTGCAGCAGTTCCAGACAGCAGCTCACCACCACTTTCTCCAGGGCAGTTAAGGATGCACGATAAATGCTGCCCACGTCCCATAAACAGATAAGACAATTAATATATTGAGATTTCTCTGTGGTGTAGTAAAACAGGGTTGGATGAGAGTTGTGAAAAGGAAACACACTATGATTATTTGCATTGCTCTCAGATTCCATGCTTGTGTTCTACGACTCCCATTCGGCCAAAAAGTAAGAGACAACCCGTCGTTCTTTCTTGAGGTCATCTCTGATATGGCTGTTTGTTGCTACTCCATACTGAAAGCTAAAAACCGAGGTGAGGTTTTAATCTTCAGTGTTGGTGGTGGGTGGGAAGCTGGTAGTTAAGCTAGCCACTAGAGAATCCTCATAATGTGGGAAGGTTATATGTTACTGTGTGTGACACTGCACTTTAAAAAACTGCCTCTATTTGGAGTTTACACATTTTCCCCGTGTCTGAGTGGGTTTGCTTTGGGTGCTCCGGTTTCTTCCATAGTGCAAACGTGCATGTGAGGTGGATTGGCCATATTAAGTCGTCCCCTAATGTCCAGGAATGTGTATGCTAGGTGGACTAGCCATGGGAAATGTGGGTTTGTGGGGAGGTGGGTCTGGATGGGATGTGCTTCGAAGGGAGGGTGTAGACTCGTTGGGCCAAGTGACCTGCTTCCACATTGTTGGCATTCAATGATTCTATTGGAGAGGCCTCACTAATGTCATGTAGAATCTCACCACGGCTTTCCAACTACTATACTCAAAAGGACTGAGCAATGAAGTTAAGCATGTGAAACATCTCTTTAGTTATCCTGGCTATATGTGATGCAAACTTTAAAAAGTTATGAACCTGCACCCCTAGGTCCCTCTGCTCTACAACACTACCCAAGGCCCTACCATTAATTGTACAAACCCGACCCTCGTTTGTTGTGGATAAATGCAATACACTTCATTTATCCAGATTGAACTCCATCTGCCATTTCTCAGCCCATTGAGTCATTTGATCAAGATCCTTTTGTAATCTTAGAAAACCTTCTTCACTGCCTGCAATGCCATCTATTTTGGTGTCATCTGCAAACTTACCAACCTTGCCTTCTATATTCTCATCCAAATCATTGTTATGAATGATGTTTTTATTAGAATTTACATTACATTCAATTTCTTTTACCCCCAGGGATACCTCTAGGATTCAAAGATGCAGCTGGTCCTTTTCCTTATGAAGCTGCCCATTGGCTTTGCTATCAAGCTTTCACTGTGAAATTGTCCAATCACAAGGCAGTTTACAAGTGTCTACTGGGACCCCTGAGAACCTGTAAGTAAAGGATGAAGTTGCTGCAGTCCAACTGGACCATACAGCTACACTCATAGAGACAACTGGTGTCGGTTTAACTGAGGGTCAGCACAGCTCAGGCAAGGGGAGAGGTTGAGAACCAAATGCTTGACAATAATCTCAATCAGTGTGGGAATTGAACCCACACTATCAGTGTCACTCTGCATTGCAGACCAGCTGTCCAGCCAACTGAGCTAACCAATCCATAGGTACTGTTTGATAAAACGTTCACATTGACTCTTGAGGCAGCAGCTTGCCTTTGTATAGTTCTTTTCAGCAATCATTTGGAAAATATGATGGGCATGATCTAAATAATCAAGTTATGCACTAAATTGCATACTCTACTGGGTGAAAGTAGGGTGTGCACAGTATTATTTACAAAATGCCTGTCAGACACCGGAAATCCATTATATGCTGTAAGCTGCCTTGTTTATAATTGATAGACTAGATAGAGAGTAATTGAGAAAGGCCATATAATAAAACTAATAAGCACAAGAGAGATGACCAAATTGTGTTGCCAATTTTGGCAACGAAAATAAAACGTGAAATGCATCTGCCAAATCATTTGTTTGTTCCTTGTATGACGTTGTTTTTCATTCCTTTTTAAATTTCCGTTCTTTTTCTGAACTGCTTTTAACTGGCTTCATCACAGTGTTAGCATCTTGCGTGCAAAAGGAAAACTGAGAGTTGTTAAACTCGAGTGAGTGTGAGGTTTCCATAGTGAATATGTAACCCCTAAGTTCAGCTGTTAAAAATTTATAAAACGGTAATTTACTGGTGGGTCCATAAATAGGCAATTCTGTGTGAAAGAACTGTACTTATATACTAGTGGTTTTCATGACCTCTGAGCTTATCAATGTGTTTTACAATCAATGAAGTACTTTTTGGAGGGGATGGGAGTGACAGACACTGTAATAAAGCCCCTAATGTTGACAAGGAAAGGGCATCAAAAAAAGGGCCAGGGTCCAGACAGTGGCAGGAGGTGGAGAGCAGGTGGCTGCTGGGTGGGTTGGGGAGGTGCTGGGGAGGATGCCTGACTTCCACCTTGTCTCTGCAGGCTACTGCAGTCCCACTGATTATATCACCAAATGTGACCACAAATAGCTGTCCTGCCCACAGCTGAACTGAGCCCAAAATCCATCCCCCCACCCCAGAGCTATGCGCATGTACACTTAGAGACACGTGGTACACACACATACAGAGACAAATACACCATGCACGCACAAACACACACACACAGCGGGAGCTTGGACCAGGGGCCTGTCGGGAAGCCGGTAAGTCACTGTTTTTGAATCTTTAAAAAGCTTACCTCGTGAATAGGCGGAGGTACGCTGAGCAGGAGCCGACACGGGGCTGGTGAGTGAGTGAGGTAATATATTTTTGTGGTTGCGTTACCCGAAACAGTACCCGGGTAGTGTCTTCCACCCATCCTCCTCCTCTAACCAAAAAAAAAGGTTCTGTGTGCCTGATTGGTAAGGTAACAAATTTATTTTTTATTCTTTATTTTTTAAGCATTGGGAATTTAGAATAATGGGAACGGAGGTCTGGGCAATTCAATGTTCCTCCTGCAGAATGTGGGAGGTAAGGGTCACCACTAGTGTCCCTGCTGACTACATCTGCGGGAAGTGCACCCAACTCCAGCTCCTTGAAAACCGCGTTAGGGAACTGGAGCTGGAGCTGGATGAACTTCGGATCATTCGGGAGGCAGAGGGGGTTATTGAGAGGAGTTACAGGGAGGTAGTCACTCCTCAAGTACAGGAAAAAGGCAGATGGGTTACAGTCAGGGGACGGAAAGGGAACCGGCAGGCAGGGCAGGAATCCCCTATGGCCATTCCCCTCAACAATAAGTATACCGTTTTGGATACTGTTGGGGGGGACGACTTACCAGGAGAAAGCAGTGGGGCACAGGTCTCTGGCACAGAGTCTGTCCCTGCTGGTCAGAAGGGAAGGGGGAAGAAGAGCAGAGCATTAGTCATTGGGGACTCCATAGTTAGGGGGACAGATAGGAGGTTCTGTGGGGGACGAGAGAGACTCACGGTTGGTGTGTTGCCTCCCAGGTGCCACGGTTCGTGATGTCTGTGTTTTTGGGATCCTTTAGGGGGAGGGGGAGCAGCCCCAAGTCGTGGTCCACATTGGCACCAATGACATAGGTAGGAAGAGAGATGGGGATTTAAGGCAGAAATTCAGGGAGCTAGGATGGAAGCTGAGAGCTAGGACGAACAGAGTTGTTGTCTCTGGTTTGTTGCCCGTGCCACATGCTAGTGAGGCGAGGAATAGGGAGAGAGAGGAGTTGAACACGTGGCTACAGAGATGGTGCAGGAGGGAGGGTTTTGGATTCTTGGATAATTGGGGCTCTTTCTGGGTTAGGTGGGACCTCTACAAGCAAGATGGTCTTCACCTGAACCAGAGGGGTACCGATATACTGGGGGGGAAATTTTCCAAGGCTATTCGGGTGGGTTTAAACTAATTCAGCAGGGGGGTGGGCACCAAAATTGTAGTTCGACTATAGAAAAGGTTGAGAGTAGGGTGGTCCGAAATAAAATTTCAAGGAAGCAAGATGGCACCGGCAAGCAAGAAGTTGGTTTGAAGTGTGTCTACTTCAATGCCAGGAGCGTCCGGAATAAGGTGGGTGAACTTAGCAGCATGGATTGGTACCTGGGACTTCGATGTTGTGGCCATTTCGGAGACGTGGATAGAGCAGGGACAGGAATGGTTGTTGCAGGTTCCGGG
The DNA here is from genome assembly GCF_030684315.1 of Stegostoma tigrinum. Lineage (NCBI taxonomy): Eukaryota > Metazoa > Chordata > Chondrichthyes > Orectolobiformes > Stegostomatidae > Stegostoma > Stegostoma tigrinum. Next base: position 13,840,514 of record NC_081355.1, on the reverse strand, counting down.
ATTTAGATGTTTCAGTAAGAACAGAGAAGATGGTAAAAGAGGGGGAGGTGTGGCATTGTTGGTCAAGGACAGTATTACAGTTGCAGAAAGGATGTTTGGGGACTCGTCAACTGAGGTAGTATGGGCTGAGGTTAGAAACAGGAAAGGAGAGGTCACCCTGTTGGGAGTTTTCTATAGGCCTCCGAATAGTTCCAGAGATGTAGAGGAAAGGATAGCAAAGATGATTCTTGATAGGAGTGAGAGAGACAGGGTAGTTGTCATGGGGGACTTCAACTTTCCAAATATTGACTGGGAACACTATAGTTCGAGTACTATAGATGGGTCAGTTTTTGTCCAGTGTATGCAGGAGGACTTCCTGACACAGTATGTAGATAGGCCAACAAGGGGCAAAGCCACATTAGATTTGGTACTGGGCAATTATGCCTGGCCAGGTGTTAGATTTGGAAGTAGGTGAGCAATTTGGTGATAGCGATAACAATTCTGTTATATTTACTTTAGTGATGGAAAGTGATAGGTGTATACCACTGGGCAAGAGTTATAGCTGGGGGAAAGGCAATTACAATGAGATTAGGCAAGATTTAGGGAGCATAGGATGGGGAAGGAAACTGCAGGGGATGGGCACATTAGAAATGTGGAGCTTATTCAAGGAAAAGCTCCTGTGTGCCCTAGATAAGTATGTACCTGTCAGGCAGGGAGGAAGCTGTAGAGTGCAGGAGCCGTGGTTTACGAAGGAGGTGGAATCTCTGGTCAAGAGGAAGAAGGCAGCTTATGTTAGGATGAGATGTGAAGGCTCAGTTAGGGCACTTGAGGGCTACGAGGTAGCCAGGAAAGACCTAAAGAGAGAGCTCATAAGAGCCAGGAAGATACATGAGAAGTTGTTGGCGGATAGGATCAGAGTAAACCCTAAGGCTTTCTATAGGTATTTAAGGAATAAAAAATGACGAAAGTAAGATTAGGCCAATCAAGGATAGTAGTGGGAAGTTATGTGTGGAGTCAGATGAGATAGGGGAAGCACTAAATGAATATTTTTCAACAGTATTCACTCTAGAAAATGACAATGTTGTCGAGGAGAATACTGAGATACAGGCTACTAGACTAAGTGGGATTGAGGTTCAATGTTGTCGAGGAGAATACTGAGATACAGGTTACTAGACTAAGTGGGATTGAGGTTCACAAGGAAGAGGTATTAGAAATCCTTCAGAGGGTGAAGATAGATAAGTCCCCTGGGCCGGATGGGATTTATCATCGGATCCTCTGGGAAGCCAGGGAGGAGATTGCCGAGCCTTTGGCATTGATTGTTAACTCGTCATTGTCTACAGGAATAGTGCCAGATGACTGGAGGATAGCAAATGTGGTTCCCCTGTTCAAGAAGGGGAGTAGAGACAACCCTGGTAATTATAGAGCAGTGAGCTTTACCTCAGTTATTGGTAAAGTGTTGGAAAAGGTTATAAGGGATAGGATTTATAATCATCTAGAAAAGAATAAATTGATTAGGGATAGTCAGCACGGTTTTGTGAAGAGAAGGTTGTGCCTCACAAACCTTATTGAGTTCTTTGAGAAGGTGACCAAACAGGTAGATGAGAGTAAACCGGTTCATGTGGCGTATATGGATTTCAGCAAGGCGTTTGATAAGGTTTCCCCACAATAGGCTATTGTACAAAATGCAGAGGAATGGAATTGTGGGAAATATAGCAGTTTGGATCGGAAATTGGCTTGCTAAAAGAAGACAGAGGGTGGTAGGTGATGGGAAATGTTCATCCTGGAGACCAGTTACTCGTGGTGTACAGCAAGGGTCGGTGTTGGGTCCACTGCTGTTTGTCATTTTTATCAATGACCTGGATGAAAGCGTAGAAGGATGGGTTAGTAAATTTGCAGACGACACTAAGGTCGGTGGAGTTGTGGATAGTGACAAAGGATGCTGTAGGTTGCAAAGAGACATAGATAAGCTGCAGAGCTGGGCTGAGAGGTGGCAAATGGAGTTTAATGTGGACAAGTGTGAGGTGATGCACTTTGGTAGGAGTAACCGGAAGGCAAAGTACAGGGCTAATGGTAAGATTCTTAGCAGTGTAGATGAGCAGAGAGATCTCGGTTTCCATGTACACAGATCCTTGAAAGTTGCCACCCAGGTTGACAGGGCTGTTAAGAAGGCATACAGTATTTTAGCTTTTATTAATAGAGGGATCGAGTTCCGGAACCAAGAGGTTATGGTGAAGCTGTACAAAACTCTGGTGCATCCGCACTTGGAGTATTGCGTACAGTTCTGGTCACCGCATTATAAGAAGGATGTGCAAGCTTTGGAAAGGGTGCAGAGGAGATTTACTAGGATGTTGCCTGGTATGGAGGGAAGGTCTCACGAGGAAAGGCTGAGGGACTTGAGGCTGTTTTCATTAGAGAGAAGAAGGTTGAGAGGTGACTTAATTGAAACATATAAAATAATCAGAGGGTTAGATAGGGTGGATAAGGAGAACCTTTTTCCTAGGATGGTGACGGCGAGCACGAGGGGGCCATAGCTTTAAATTGAGGGGTGAAAGATATAGGACAGATGTCAGAGGTAGTTTCTTTACTCAGAGAGTAGTAAGGGAATGGAACGCTTTGCCTGCAACGGTAGTAGATTCGCCAACTTTAGGTACATTTAAGTCGTCATTGGATAAGCATATGGACGTACACGGAATAGTGTAGGTTAGATGGGCTTGAGATCAGTATGACAGGTCGGCACAACATCGAGGGCCGAAGGGCCTGTACTGTGCTGTAATGTTCTATGCTGTGCATGAATGCACGCACACGCAAACACACACGCGTGGAAAATCACCTCTGTCCCATTTGAAGTCTAAGCCAGGGACCAGTGACTGGATCTGTGTTGTATAGATATGGACTGTGTGCCATGTGGCTCACCCCTTTAAAAGTGACTTGGAAGTTAGACACCCCACTTTTAAAATCAAAGTGAAAAGCTGCAGTTCAGTTTGTCTGATAGTAGTAAGTGCCTGCGTATTGAGGAAAAGAAGGGCTTTATCCAAGTAAGTATAAAGTGTTGTTGTAAAGTTTTATGTGCAGAAGGAAGTTTCCTTGTTTCACTCTTAGTTTTAAAATGCATTTAGTGTGGAATTCAGGAGGTAAGGAGATGGCGGGGGAAGGCAGTGAGAGGGCTGGGTACAGGAGAAGTACAGTGTTAATGGTTTCTGTAATGGCCCCTTCTGTGTAGGTCTCTAGATGTGTTCGACTGGTTCACAAGGATAGTTAGGTATCACCTTCTCAAGTGTATCTGGGGATGGGCACCAAACAGGAAAAAGTATTGATGTATGTAATGAAACCCAAGCTATTCCGTTTGTAAAGAAGTTGCTATTTCAACTCATAATCCAGTTTGTTGTGCACATTGTGACTGATGTTTACTTTTCATTAAATGCTGTTTCCACTGACAATTAAGCTTCATTTTGCTGCATTTAATTCAGTAGAGATGTCTGTGAGTTTACTTACTGAAGAGGTGAGATGGTACCTAATTTCCTTTTTTGTGACATCATTTGAGTTAAACATTTCCCTGTGCACTTCCTCCTCCAATAACAAGTGCGGCCTTACTGCAGAGCTTGAAATTTCCACAAATCAACTGGCTGAAAATCTCCAGGAAGCCTTCAGCTTACAATGAAGCATTGTATGTTCTTCCTTGCTATGTCCATTCTTTTGTTTGTTTCTCTGTTCTAGCTCTGCATATTTAACCTCTTCATCAAATAGGCAAATTTACTTTCCTAGATAAAAACCAAAAGAACTGCGCATGCTGTAAATCAGGAACAAAAACAGAAGTTGCTGGAAAAGTTCAGCAGGTCTGGCAGCATCTGTGAAGAAAAAAAACAAGAGTTAACATTTCGGATCCAGTGACCCTTCCTCAGAACTGTTTTGCGTTCCTGTTCTGATGGTACATTTCATTTCTTTATTTTGAGATTAACTTCCTTTTCGAGCAAAAGTTGACATTGAGAAATGCGTAAGAAGTTCTACTTTTGCAGCAGTGAGTACTAACCTTGGAAACATATGTTGCAGTGCCTTCTCACAGTGCTGCTTTTAAGAGAGAGTACAGTGATCAATATTTGCAGCCAGCATTTCACATCACTCGTGGAATATTCTTAGTTCATACAACACATCAGGAGTCCTGGGCTGGTTAGCTGAGGCAGCAGGATGGTTACATTGCGATGCAGAGTGAAACTGGCAATGTGGGTTCAATTCCTGTGCCCATTGACATCACCGTGAAAATCCCACTTCCTCAACCATGCCGCTAAATGAGGGTATGGGTGGCCACCAGCAGTTATTTCTGTCTAATGAGAACGTGGTCCTATGGGTCTGTCATGAATATACTGTGTACAGTTTGGCCTTATCCAAGGCTGTGTGTAAATGGATGAGAAGCACTTCAGAGGAGATGAATGGCTGGGTTGTTCTTTTGAGGAACGGGGTTGGACAGGCTGTGTTTATATACAGGGAGAGATGACTTGATTGAAACAAATAAGATCCTTGACTGGGTGGGTGTGGAGAGGGTGTTTCCTCTTGCCAAACTCTTGTGGAAGAATCTCAAAATGGGGCCGCTGCTTAAATGTCAGGGGTTGCCCATTTAGAACAGAGATGAGGAACAATATTTTACCTCTGAGGGCCATGAGTCTTTGGAACTCTTTTATTTTGTCCTGAAAAGGTGATTCAAGCAGATTCCTTGAATATTTTTAACAGATTTGCTAAACAAGGGGGTGAAAGGTTACCAAGGTGTAGGTGAGAATAGAGATTTGAGGAACAGACTGCATGGCCTAATCCTGCTGTGTGTTTGAATGTTGTCTCTATGTACACGTGTTTAGTATGACATGACCATATGATTGTGAGGTACCTGTTTTTACTGTATCTTTTAATGCAGTGTCCGTGGTCTATAATTGTGGGCTCTTAACAGTGTCTATTGGATGCAGTAGGTGGAGAGTCTCACTGACACTCTTTAAATTTAGCAGCTTTCCATTAATGATTATAAGTGAGGTGTTGGGCACAGTTGGGTAACAGTCACAGAAGGCAAAGGGCAATGCTCTATGGATGTTTGTTTTTTGTGGCTCGAAGTTTGCTCCCAGTGGATTCTGCAGGGCTCAATACTCACTCCAAGATAATAAAATGTGAGGCTGGATGAACACAGCAGGCCAAGCAGCATCTCGGGAGCACAAAAGCTGACATTTCGGGCCTACCGAAACGTCAGCTTTTGTGCTCCTGAGATGCTGCTTGGCCTGCTGTGTTCATCCAGCCTCACATTTTATTATCTTGGAATTCTCCAGCATCTGCAGTTCCCATTATCTCTCAATACTCACTCCCTTGGCTTTCAGGGTGGATCAGGGATTTAGACTTGAATGTAGGTGACACAATTAAGCCGATTTGAGGCATGATGCCAAAATTGAACGGCAGGTCAAACAAGTCGAACAAATACACAAGAAATACAATACAACACAATTTAGTACAGCAACAGGCATTTCGGCCCACCGAGCCTGCATTGACAACTAATCCTTATTTTGACCCGCCACTCATTGCCCATGCACAGTTTCTATCCCTCTCCTTGCCTCCTGTTCGTGTCTATCAGGATATGTCTTAAATGTTGCTAATGTGCCTGCTTCCACCACCTTCACTGGCAGTGTGTTCCAGGGCTCCCACCATCCTCTGTGTGAAAAAGTTTCCCCTCACTTTTCCCCTAAACTCCACAACCCCCCACTCCCCTCATCTTGAACCTGTGCCCTCTTGTAGTTGACCTTTTCACCCTGGGAAAGAGACATTTGACTGTCAACCCTACATATGTCCCCCATTGTTTTGTAGACCTCAATCAGGTCGTCACTCAACCTCCATCTTTCCAGTGAGAACAATCCCACTTTATCCAACCTCTCCTCCTGACTAAAACCTTCCAGTCCAGGCAACATGTTGGTAAACCTTCTCTGCACCCTCTCCAAAGCATCTATGTCCTTCTGATAGTGTGGCAACCAGAACTGCATGCAATATTCCAAATGTGGCCTGACGAAGGCTTTGTACAGATATGACTTAACTTGCTAACTTTTGTATTCGATACCCCGGTCGATGAAGGCAAGCGTGTTGCCTGTCTTCTTGACCACTTATCCACCTGTGTTAGGATACAGAGAAGTGTGGAGGGGCAGAGGGACTTGGGAGTATACATCCACAAATCGCCGAAGACCGTAGAACAGGCGATTGAAGTGATTTGCTCTGTTGGATGGCAAAAAACTCTGTTTTGGGCTGATGAATGAAGTGAGAAGATGCAAACACTATTAACAAAGTGTGGAGCTGGATGAACACAGCAGGCCAAGCAGCATCTTAGGAGCACAAAAGCTGGCGTTTCAGGCCTTCACCCTATCTGATGAAAGGTCTAGGCCCGAAACACCAGCTTTTGTGCTCCTAAGATGCTGCTTGGCCTGCTGTGTTCAACCAGCTCCACACTCTGTTATCTCGGATTCTCCAGCATCTGCAGTTCCCATTATCTCTGATTCAAACACTATTACCTGCTTTCAGAGCTGTTGTCAGTAAAATTAAGATGTTCTGAAGATATAGACCGTAATGACAACTGTTCAGTGCCTTCCGGTTTATGGTTCCAAATATTCCCACCTCATTTTTTAAAATAAATTTTTATTAAAGGTGTGCAGATTTGGATTTTCAGTTTGCATAGCTCAGCAGGCCTGGAAGCATCTGAGGAAGGATCACCAGACCCAAAATGTTAACTCTGATTTTTTTTTTCTTCACAGTTGCTGCCAGGCCTGCTGAGATTTTCCAGCAACTTCTGTTTATGGTCTGGATTTTTTTTTCCTCAGTTTGCATGTTAGCTTGACCAGAAGAACAGTTGTATGTGAATAAAGGTAAAGTCACGATAGTCTCACCAGGCTGTGGGGCTGCTGTCTCATTCGGAAGAGACTACTGATGGTGGTTGAAACTGATGGTCACTGTGTCTCAGGTGAAGGCAGAGATTGAGAGGGTGAACACTTCACTGTGACCTTAGTGGGAAGTGAGCCCATACAACTAGGGCCACCCTGTATTGCAAACCAATTGTCCTGCCAACTGAGCTAAACCGACCCCACCACCCCCCCACCTGAAAAGGGAATCAAAATATTTTTCTCAAGGTATACAAACATTGAAAGAGTAGTAAGAGGTAGGGTGGAACCAATTACACCCCTGCTCATTAAAGCAGAGGGTGTGACCAAAGTACTAAGTGAGGACTTTGCGTTTATTGGAAATGGATGTTATCAGAGAGAGTTATTGAGGTACTGGATAGGCTAAAATTGATAAAGCAGATGTTGATCTGGGTTATATCCCATTGATACGAGTACAGCTGCCAAAGGAGGTAAAGGTTTTGTTGTGGGGATATATTTGGGGTAAGTGCCAGCGGTCTAGAGAATTGCTACATCCTTGTTCAGGAAGAATTTTAAGGATAGTCCAGTTCCTAGAGGTCACTAAGTTTAATGTCAGTGGTGGGGAAGCTTTGCAAAGCAATAATTCAGAACAAAATTAAGAGCCATTTGAATGAGTGTTGATTAATTTAAAGAACACCAGCTTTGGTGGAGGCTGGGACAGAAACACATTTTAAATGGCTTGTTTTCATTTTAAGGCAGGGCCGAGTTGCAGCAAATTCTACCTCCTGACACAGTCCAGCTGCTGCAGTCTATAACCCAACCAGAGCTTCATCAAGATTTTGCTGCCGTCATGGATTGAAGTGAAACTGGTAAACAGCATTAGAATGTTCATTTGTCTACAAGCTGAGTTGTAAAATCATACAATACAGCAGCTAGTTATCTGGTCCACTATGCTTGTGTTGGCTCTTGGCAAAAGTTATTCAGTTAGCTACAATCCCTTGTCCAGCCCTCAGTTGCCTCCTTCGAGTGTTTATCTAATTTCTCTCTGAAACATTGACATCGAGCATTTCCTAGGGCCATTATAGATCTGCATATCTCATTACTTAAATATGATTCACCTCATCATACCTCTAGTCCATTAACAAATTGAACAAAGTCTGTGTTCTCTAGTAAATGATTCCACCACTGGAAATAGTGGAATATAATTTACTGTATAATAACCTTTCATAGTTTTAGACACTACTATTAAAATCTCATCTTTCTCTGCCTGAGAAAGAGCAAGACCAGCTTCCTGTAGTCCCATCATTGCACTGAAGTGCTGCATTTCTGAAACAAATATGTTACCATCTCCTCCATTCCCCCCAACACCCCCCCCCCCCCACCCCCAAAATCTTGAAATTTTTCTGAAAATGTGGTGCCCAGAATTGGACACAGCTGACACCAAATTTTTGTAAAGGTATTTTATAACGCCCCTGCTTTTGACCTCAGTACTTCAGCTCATAAAGTCAAGATTCCCATATTTTGTTTTAAAAGTGTTGTTACTTTCCATGTGATGTGGCAGTCTCCTGGCAAGGACAGCGTGTCTTTCCCATCTCTAATTGCCCTTGAATGGAGTTATTTTGTTCGGTCACTTCAGAGGGTGGGGCTTAAGAATCAACCAAATTTTGCTGTGGCTTTTTCCCCAGTTCTTTGTAACCACAAATATTACACTTTGAATCCTCCCCTTGTTTGAACCAGGTCCCTACTGTTGTCACTGTATGGTAATCCTGTGTGGTGATTCATACCTCCACCTTTTTAAACACCCATGCACTCTTAACTCATCCTGCTCCATCTAGTGATTTCCCACTCCACCCCCTGATCCACTGCTTGTTCCCTTTGGATCCCAATCCTCTATGCATCTGATACTCCAATATGCACTGTGTTAGGAAGCAACAAAAAAATTGCTTGACTGACAAGTTGCTGAACTGTTGGTTCATTAAATGCACACTTATTATTACAATAATTCACACCCCTTTTTCTCATTCCTGTTACTAGGAAATACTTGCATATGGAAATGCTGGAATGGGAAATACTGGAAGAAATCAACCAAGAAATTGAACTGATAGTGCTAATTTCTTGGCAGTACATTTCATAGTTTGCACGCTATTATCAGAATCCTGAGATCACCAGATGAGGCTCCCCTGTCATCTGCTAGATCTTAAAATTTGTATTGTGCTCATTGACGTTTGTTTTTCTTCAGATCATTGGTAAGTGGTGACATTTGCAGAAAAATAGCAATAATACAAGCTTATCAGTAAAGAAAACTTACAATGTATTTTCTTTTTTATTCATTCATGGGATGTGGGCATCACTGTCCAGGCCAGCATTTATTGCACATCCCTAATTGCCCAGAGGGTGGCTAATGTCAACCATATTACTCTGGGTCTAGGGTCATTTATAGACCAGACAAATTAAGGATGGCAGTTTCCTTCCCTGAAGGACCTTAGTAAACCAGATGGGCTTTTCCTGACAATCATCAAACTCCTAATTCCAGACTTTTATTGAAATCAAATTCCACCATCTTTCATGGCAGGATTTGAACTCAGGTCCCCAGAACATTCCCAGTGTCTCTGGATTAACAGCCCTGCAATAATACCGCTAGGCCATTGCCTCCCCTTCCCTGAGTTAGTTTGCTCACAATCATTAAGAGTTGGCTTCCATTTAGTCAGCTAAGGTTGAGTGCATCAAATGGCTGGATTTCAACAAATTGGCATTGGACAAAAAGCACATCTGATAGTATTACAGAGGAGGCATAATTACCCTGAGCCTTGGGCAGTGCCCTTTGGAATACATGTCAGCAGTTTGTAAAAGCATTGCTGATGGATCTTCCATGGCCTTCATTATTCAAGCTTGGCAGTGTACCAGTGAATGCCTGGTTAGCTGATAACAAGTACAGAGACAGCCTGAACTGGTATCTCTTATAGAAGGCCTTAACCAATCACACTTCAGTTTATCTTTGGCACCCCCCCCCAGCTATAATATAGTTGCGGTATAGGGGGCGTGACCAGTAAAGTAGTGTGACAATGTTTGTCATTTCCTGTCAGTTATCTTCCCCCAGAGTCCAGCAGAGATGCGAGAGAACTTTTAGGTAAATTTAACACCGTTTTCTTTCTTTTTTTGGAATACAAATGAGTTGTTTTTGGGAATAATCACAGTCCTTGATTGACGCATGTATCTCCAGTTAATGATTTGGTTAACCTTTTCAATTGTGTCAGTGTTTAAAGTCATCCACTGAGATATTGACGTTTATTGCTCAACAACAATAACAGATACCAGTTCGAAAGGTTAGGAGCTAAACAGCCGTAGGCATGAACTTCAATTGGCCGATGATCAGTTTTGAAGATAAGGTTGAAAGAATTGATAACGTTGAGAGAAAGTGCAGTGCTCCTGGGTTTCAGCTGCAGAGTGTGGGGACTGGAAATCCTAGTGCCTTTGGACTGTGCACTTTGTGGGTGAAAATGTCATGATTACTGCCTTCAAACATCGACAGAAATATGTGACCTTCTAATGGTAATTGGCAGTCATAAAAGGTCACACAGCTCTGTATCAGATGTTTTAGTGAATGAGCGCTGCATTTCTGAAACTTACCCACAACACATTAATCCAGAATTCGTCATCATCTTTGACTGTGGTGAATCAGTTTTCATTGTTAGATAACAAAGTGTGGAGCTGGATGAACACAGCAGGCCAAGCAGCGTCTTAAGATCACAGTTGCCATTGCTGATGAGATTTAATTAGCTCCCACAGTCAGGATATCTTCACAGTTCTTTCCGATGAAATAGACTTCATGGGACTTGATAAATTTGATGTCTTGTCTTCTCACTAAACCAGAAATGAAATGGGATTGTGGCCATTGCTATTCTTATTTTAAATCAATAACTCCCATATTAATATGCAAAAATAGGAATTGCTGGAAAAGTTCAGCAGGTCTGGCAGCATCAGCGGAGACAAATCGGAGTTAACGTTTCTGTAGTTCTTTTGGCTTTTATTCTATATTGATAAGTATCACCTGTAATGTAGAAAGATGCCCCATCGTTCCCACTGGTGGGAATTGGCCAAAAATGAATACCTTAATGGAGTAGGAGCTATTGGCAAGAATGAGAGAAGTGCGTAGTAAGGTTGGAAAAGAAAAACAAATCTAAGTATTGAATTGAATGTTACATCATGGACAAATGATCTTGCACAACATTTACCATTTCATTTGATTCTTTGAGACCACCTGCATTTTAAAGTTGTCGGTTTGCCCAGCAAGCAATTGTCGTTTTAAATTCACTTGTGGGGAATATGGGTGTCGCTGGCTGGGCCCAGCATTTATTACCCACCCCTTGTTGCCCTTGAGAAGGTGGTGGTGAGCTGCCTTCCTCAACCGCTACAACACTGCTGTGGGTTGACCCACAATGCCATCGGGGAGGGAATTCCAGGATTTTGACCCAGCAACAGTGAATGAACAACGACATATTTCCGAGTCAGGATGCTGAGTGGCTTGAAGGGGAATTTGCAAGCGATGGTGTTCCCATATATCTGCTGCCCATCTCCTTCGAGATGGAAGTGATTGTGGGTTTGGAAGGTGCTTTGAGGATCTTTGGTGAACTTCTGCAGTGCATCTTGTAGATATTACACACTGCTGCTATTGAGCATTGGAGGTGGAGGGAGTGAATGTTTGTGGATGCAGTGCCAATAAAGTGGGCCGCTTTTTCCTGGATGGTGTCAAGCTTCTTGAATGTTATGGGAGCTGCACCCGTCCAAGCAAGTGGGGAGTATTCTATCACATTCCTGACTTGTGTCTTGCAGGTAGTGAGCAGGCTTTGGGCAGTCAGGAGATGACTGGATGCCTAGCCTCTAACCTGCTGTTGTAGTCACTGAATGATATGGCTAGTCCAGTTCAGTTTCGGGTCAGTGGTATTCCCCAGGATGTTGATAACTAGGGAGTCGGTGATGGGTGTACTATTGAATACCATGGGCTGGTGGTTAGACTGTTAATCATTGGAAATGATCATTGTCTGGTATTCGTGTGGCACAAATATTACTGATCACTTTTCACTCCAAACCTGGTAAATGTCCAGGTCTTCCTGAATTTGAACGTAGACTGCTTCAGTATCTGAGGAGTTGCAAAAGGTGCTGTACATAGTGCAGTCATCGGTGACCATCCCCACTCTAACCTTAAGATGGAGAGGAAGGTCACTGATGAAGCAACTGAAGATGGTTGGCTCTCGGACACTACCCTGAGAAATTCCTGGAGCTGAGATGACTGACCCCCAACGACCATGACCATCATTTTAAGGTGTCAAGCTTGACTTCAACCAACAGAGAGCTCCCCGCTGCCCTTGCCCCTGCCCCCAACATCACCATCTCACCCCACCCCCACCCTTACCGATTGATTCCAGTTTGCTAGGGCTCCTTAATGTCATGACTGATCAAATGCAGCCTTGTTGTCAAGGGCCAATACTCTCACCTCCCCTCCAGGGAATTCAGCATTTTTGTCCACGTTTGAACCCAGGCGGCAATGTGGTAAAACTAGCAGAACCTAAGCTGGGCGTCAGTGAGTAGGAGCTGCTTGATAGCGCTGTTAATGACACCTTCCATCACTTTACTGATGATCGAGAATGGACTGATGGGGCTGGGTTGGATTTGTCCTGCTTTTTGTGTACAGAACATACCTGGGCAGTTTTTCACATTGTTGAGTAGATGTCACTGCTATAACTGTGTTCTCAACCAGGACAGCAGCAAGTTCTGGAGCACAAGTTTTCAGTATTGTTACTGGAATGTTGTCAGGGCCAGTAGCCTTTGCAGGATCCAATGTCTCCCACTATTTATTGATATAATGTGCAGTGAATCAAATTGGCTGAAGACAGGCACAAATGATACTGGGGATCACTGGAACTACAAATTGTGTCTAGTCATCTCAATGGGCTGAATGGCCTAATTTCTGCTCCTATAGCTTATGGTCTTACAAACAGTTGTAGTAATGTTGTGCTCACTATGTGCCGATGAATACAGTTTAAACAAATGTTAACAGTTCATGACTTAGAATTCTTAGTATTTCTTCTGTAAATCTGGAGGAAAGTAACATTCCTCAGTTTTGGACCCACCTCAGCCATTTGTAGATGGTGCTAGGAGGGGTAGGGCAATTGTTACCCTCATCAGAGAGAGTATGGCCAGAAGATAGAGCTTCCCTCTTCTTCACCTGGAGGAAAAACCAAGGAATAATGCCTTGAAACGCTTTTATGCCTTGAAACAGGAAACTATCTGGGACTATGTGCCGAGGAGCGCACTAAAGCTTGAGGCGTCTGTTGCCAAAACGCAGTGGGGGAAAACCATTGTCCAAGGTCTTTCTGCCAAAATGTAATGAGGATTTGTTACATTTCGAGGTCCCCTCATAGCCTTAATGGGAATGTAAACAGTTTCCTTTCACATTTTGAAAATGCCTCCTATTGTTGCAACCAGATTGAAGCTTCAATGAGGAATGTCAAAATTCAAGTGCATTTTCTGCAAAGTCTGTATGGGTTTGTTTTGTACTTGTACTTATTTACATTTTATGAATAAAGTATATTTTTGAAATTAAAAAAATCATACCTGGATCATGATTGGGACAAAATTTAAAAGAAAAATGAAATACCTTTGGGCCAGTATGAACAGGCTCAGAGATAGTAGGAACTGCAGATGCTGGAGAATCTGAGACAACAAGGTGTAGAGCTGGATGAACACAGCAGGCCAAGCAGCATCGGGGGGAGCAGGAAAGCTTACATTTCGAGCCTAGACCTTTCTTCAGGAAAAAAAGCTTTTGTGCTCCTGAGATGCTGCGTGGCCTGCTGTGTTCATCCAGCTCTACACCTTATTATCTAAGAACAGGCACACTTGTGTGTGATTTTCCAGGAAAATGCCTTTGAAATCCTTTGATTTGATTGCATTTTGCGGCTTCACTCCTCTGGTGGGTGTCTTCAACTTATCACCTTGTTTATTAAAAATAAGTTAATCGGTGATCCAGAGTGAGGGTACAGTCGCAAACAGAACAAGAATAGCAGCCAGTATAATTTATAGCCTGTACTTTATATTTTACTGTTCGTACATTGTCTAACAGCAAAAGAACAGCTTTTTTTTCTTTTCATACATTTAGTAATTACTATGAAGCCAGCAACGGTGGCTTTCTTCTGCATTTTCATTAGTGTAAATTTCAGAGTTACCATTTGCATTCTGAATAATCCTGAAATATTCACACTGCAGGCACCACTTTACAAAGAGAGCAGTTTACTCCTTAAAATTGAAAACAGCAGCACAACATATCCTTCTTTAAAAAAGGAGCACTTTCAAAAACAAAACTAAAGCAATGAAATGAATTTTAAAACAAATTGAAAACTGTTTAATCATTTTTCATCATGGACTCATTAGCCCGCAGAGTCTTTATACACTAAAGTCCTGGAATAAATGTTAATTAGATATTGTTCATTTCAAGTTATGATTGATTTTAGGTGCATCAGGCAGTGAGATGTATGAATCTATCTATGTCCACATTACAAAGCACTAAAACTAAGTTACTGGAACATTTCTTAAAAAGGCACAGTGGCGTACATTGAGCTAAAAATCAAGGGTTTAATAATGAGATGAGGTGACACAAATTTATTAGCAGGAGCGGGATCAGTCTAAGAAATCAGAACCACGCCTTTGGAGTGTGAAATTAAGAAATTTATATGAACTCTCCTACAAATGGAGATTGTTGTTAAATCAATTACTGGATTTAACCTTAAAATTATTTGACTTTTGTTAAACTAATGTATTAAGAGATATGGCAATAGGTCACAAATTGACTATAGATTTACTGGATGGAAGAATAAGCTTGAGTGGTCTATTTTCCTTGCTTTGTGTGGCTTGGAAAGGTGGCGTTTAAGCCAAGGTGAACAAAAATGAATAAAATCCAACTGATGACTGTGCAAAGTGAAGAGGCATCAAGGGTAACTCTCACCTAATCTGAGAGGTGAGAGACTGCCATTATTACATTGGCTGCTCGATGTCACCTGACTATGCTACACATTGTTATATCCCAATCTGTACTTTTTAACTTTTCATTCTATAACTATCTTCTGACATTAATTTTCTTAAAGTTTATCAGGAAAGAGTGGGATTCTGCGGAAAGTTCATGATTCAGTTAGCCCCCCGACCCCTCGGGGGAATCTTCCTTGGGGACAGCAGGAATCCACACACATTGGGACTGGTCACAGAGCAGTGAGAGCTGAGAAAGAGAAACAAGGCCACGGTTGGTAGAGCAGATGGAATCATGGTTAAATCTATGTGAGGGACAGAGTGAGTCCGAGGCAAGCAGTGGAACTAGAGTTGTTCATGTTGGGGAACAGGTAGAGTTGAGCTTCTACGATAAGGAATTGAGAAAAATAGAATGGGAAGCTTAGGGGGAAAAAAGAGAAGAGGGAACATCTCAGAAAGCATTGTGTCCAGATGCACTACAGCATGGTATGGCAACTGCTCTTCCCAAGACAGCAAGAAGTTCGAGTTATGAACGCAGCCCAGCACATCATGAAAACTAGCCTTCCTTCCATTGACTCTGTAACACTTCCTGCTGCATTTGGGAAAGCAGCCGACATAATCAAAGACCCCTCCCACCCCAGTTATACTCTCTCTGCCACCCTCTTCCGTCGGCAGAAGATAAGTTTGAAAACACGTACTAACAGATTTAAGAACATGTTATCACACTTATGAATGGACCTCTCATACATTAGAGTTGATCTTTCTCTGCACCTTCTCTGTAGGTGCTATAATACTGTAATCTGCATTCTGTTCTATTACCCTGATGTACTTATGTAAAGTATAATTTGACTTGTTAGCACATAAAACAATACTTTTCACTGTATCTCAATCCATGTAACAGTAATAAATCAAATCAAATCAAATCCAAACAACAGCGCTAAGAAAAATGGATCTGAAAGCTGAAGCCACAGAGAAAAAGAGAGAAGGTAAAGCTGGCGGAGATGGGGCAGATCGGCCCTGAAGCTATGGTCCACACAGATGTGGAGAATCCTGGCAGAGGTTTGATGTTGAGCCAAGAAAATGTTCAAGGTAGTACAGATGCTGCGAGGCTCGAGGATAAAGGCGTGGAAGCTTTCTTCCTATCTTTTGAGAAAATAGTGACCCGGATGGAGTGGCCTCAACAAGACCTCTGGATTTTGCCTCTGCAGACCAAAGTTTCTGGAAAAGGGCAGGACGTGATTGCGTCTGTGTCAGAAGAGGCTCCAAGAGTTCATGAGAGTGTTGAATGGTGTCAATTGTGCAAAGGTGGATAAATGCAAATGGTAGTTTCCACAGACACAGGAATCCCTTATAGTTGAAAAGCATGGTTGTCAAAGGGATTCTGTGCTCTTTGCTTGTGCCTGCTGAGTTTAAATCTGACAAGGTGATAAAGTGCAGTGAGTGCAATAAATATAGAGGGCAGTACAACCAAGAATGCACAGATAAATACCACCCAACCCGTATATTCCTTTTCTTCCTTCTTCGGGAACTCCACCTGTTGGTTCAACGTAAATAATTAGAAAAGCTTTTTGTTTATTTTCGACAAAACTGCATCTCCCCAGAAACAGCAAGCTGGTTGGGCTATCACACCATTCATTGTTTCAAACTTAATGCCCTGACCTTTCTCCACGCCCCTCAATCCCTTTCACACATTTCAAACCCCAGTTGTTTGCACCGACAGCCTTCCCACTTGATCAGAACTCAATGGGTACAATCTTCCCAAGGCTGCGTTCCTACAAACAAGCGATCTTGATTCAATCAGCGTTCTGATTAATTAGGGTCAGTTAAGGACCCACTTAGAATCATAGAATTGTGACAGTGTGGGAGCAGGCCTTTCGACCCATCAAGTCCACACCAACCCTCTGAACAGCATCCCACTCAGACCTACACTTCCTACCCTATCCCTGTAGCCCTGCATTTCTCATGGCTAAACCATCTAACCTGCACATCTCTGGACTGTGGGAGGAAACCCACGCAGACACAGGGAGAATGTGCAAACTGCACACGGTCGCCTGAGGGTGAAGTCGATCCGGGGTCCCTGGCGCTGTGTGGTAGCAGCACAAACAACTGAGCCACCGTACTGCCCACTTGGAACAAAGATGCCAGCACAAGCAGGACTGAGCTCCCCCAAATGGCAAGTCATCAGGAACACAGAGGTGGCATCAAGCCACATGAATGCAAAGACCAGAGCCTGGGCCTTCAGCCTTCCCCTGAAGGGGTTCCGCCTCAACACTGTATCACTACAGGAGATACCGCTTCTGAATTTTTAACTTTTAGATCAGCTTCCATTTTTGAACACTTACCTTTCTGCCTCAGCAGTGCCATTTTCTCTGTGCGAGTGTGCTTTCAACCAACCTTTACTGCAGTCACTCTCTTTAGGCGCTTGACCTTAGAACCTGCTTGTTGTTTGTAACTGGACAGTGACCCTACTGGCCACCTCCCCAGAGAAAGCTGACTCACACAGGACTGCGACCCAGTGATTGCCCTGATTTCTGTAATTTTTCAGATAATTCCACCCCATTACTACTATTTCAGGATTTACTGGTTTTTCTACTTAGTGGTTCACATAATGTAACTAATGGTCTCATTAAAATTGCAGATTCAGTAAGCTGACTATTTCACACACACCGTTACTCGGAGTCCTAATCCATTTGTTATCTTTCCACCTCTTCCATCCTTCCCTCTGTCCCTAATGGTGGCAGAACCTTCAATCACTTCTGAGGTACTCGCTAGAACTTGAGACCTGAAGCCCTCCAACTTCTGAGGCTTCACTAAGCTCTAGTTAGGCCCCATTTGGAATACTGTGTCCAATTTTGGGCCCCACACCTCAGGAAGGACATACTGGCGCTGAAGTGTGTCCAGCGGAGATTCACACGGATGATCCCTGGAATGGTAGGTTTAACGTACGATGAACGGCTGAGGATCCTGGGACTGTATTCATTAGATTTTAGAAGGTTGAGGGGAGACCTAATAGAAACTTACAAGATAATGTATGGCTTAGAAAGGATGGATGCTGGGAAGTTGTTTCTGTTAGGTGGGCAGACTAGGACCTGTGGGCACAGCCTTAGAATTAGAGGGGGTCAATTTAAAACGGAAATGAGGAGACATTTCTTCAGCCAGAGAGTGGTGGGCCTGTGGAATTCATTGCCACGGAGCGCAGTGGAGGCCGGGACGTTAAATGCCTTCAAGGCAGAGATCGATAAATTCTTGATCTCACAAGGGATCAAGGGCTACAGGGAGAGTGCAGGGAAGTGGAGTTGAAATGCCCATCAGCCATGATAAAATGGCAGAGTGGGCTCAATGGGCCAAATGGCCTTACTTGCACTCCTATGTCTTATGGTCTAACTTACCCCTTCTGCTTTCAAAAGCTATGGTTTTATTCATGTTTTGATCGCCTATCCATGGCTCAGAGTCTGCCTTCTATCCGTTTATATTTCTCAATCCTATGAAAGGCTGGTAAACATTGCAGACACAATAAAAATATTGTTATTATGTGTTATTTTCACAATTCATTGGGTGATCTGCATCACACTACATGAGAGGGTGAGGGAAGCAGCACAGGAACAGGCCCTTCAGCCTTCAGTAGTATCTTTGATCAGGAAATGATATCTGTCTTTCAAGGAAAACTGCAGGCATCAGGGGAAGCAACCTGGGCAGAAGTATTCATTGTATGTCTCTTCCAAAAGCTAGTACACTGACAATAGGCAGAATGGCCCACTTTCCATGCTTTAAGATCCTCTGACAGTGGTGAATTTGATCAAAACAATCTCCATGCCTACAGATCATGGAAAAAGTTTGTTGGACAAAGCAAACATATGGATTCCAGTCTCATCCATGTAGATGATTGCTCATCCTCAAATGGTGCTTTGGGAACCTTTGGTATAGACTCAGGAGAACAATTTGAGGATGTTAGGAGGGGAAAGGAGGTTCAATAAGAGCTGGCCATTAAAGACATTGTTCTACTTTGGGTTTGAGGAATAGGTTGTTAGGTAGTGTTTTGCAAAGAGTGGAGTTGGCAGTTGAACCCAAGCGCCACTAATGATGCGGGATGGCACTGGGGTTAAAACAGGAAAAGGAGTGAACAGGGGTTTGGGGGAAGCAGGAATGATGTAAGAAATATGCTTTGAAAGGTATGAACACCTGCAGGGCCCTAAGTAAAATTGGAGAGAACGTGACAGCTTGGGGATAGGTCTCAATTTTAGGGAAAAGTATCCGTAAGTTTTTCCCAAGCACTGCTAAACTGTTAGCACTTAATCAGGAGTGTGAGAATGGTGCACTAAGCTGTAGAAGAGTCCATCTGTCCCAACACTATCCCAACATAAATTTTAATTGCTTTGTTTGAGCTCAATGAAACCATTGGCGTTATATCAACCAAAGTATTAGGGTTGGAATGCTGGAGTTTGTTTCTTTACAGAAGAGGAACTTGCAAATCGTGACATCTACCAACGAGGATGACAAGGGCAACAGATGCATGGAAACACCACCACCTGCAAGCCGCTCGCCATCCCGATCCTTCAGTGGTCCTGGGTCAGAATTCCGAAGCTCCCATTATAACTACATTGTGGCCGTGTCTTCCCACCATGGACTGCAGCAGTTCCAGAAAGTAGCCCACCACCACCATCTTCTCAAGTAATGTTTAGGCTTGGGCAATCAATGCCAGATTCACCAGCCTGTCTAAATCCCGCGACCAAATAAAACAAAAGAAGTGAACTTATGTACGAGTCATTGAGATGTACAGGACAGAAACAGACCCTTCAGTCCAACTTGTCCGTGCCGACAAGATATCCTAAATAAATCTAATCCCATTTGCCAGCATTTGGCCTATATCCGTCTGAGCCCTTCCTATTCAAATGCCCATCCAGATGCCTTTTAAGGGTTGTAATTATCCCTCCTCCACCACTTCCTCTGGCAGCTCATTTCATACAAACACTGTCCACTGTGTGAAAATGTTGTCCCATGGGTCCCTTATAAATGTTTCCCTCTCACCTTAAACCTGTGCCCTCTATTTTTGGACTCCCTATCATGGGGAAAAGACTTTGACTATTCACCCTATCCATTCCCCTCATGACGCTGCAGGGAAAAGAATAAATACCCAGCGTATTCAGCCTCTCCCTATAGCACAAACACTCCAACCCTGCAACGTCCTTGTAAATCTTTTCTGAACCCTTTCAAATTTAACATCTTTCCTATAGCAGGGAGACCAGAATTGCATGCAGTGTAGCAAAAGTGGCCTCACCAATGTCCTGTACAGTTGCAACATCGCATTCCCGACTCTTATTGCACTGACCAACAAAGGCAGGAAGAAAGTTTTCCCGAAATATTAAAAGAAAACGTTCAGGCCGTATTTCAGTATGAAAGGTACATACATAGTTGGGATCCCAGGCCTCATACGACAGGTCAGACTGAACCTCCATTGCAACAAAGGCCACAAAAACAGAAAACAGCAGTAAAGGGCTGATAAATCTCCAGGTCACCTGCCAGTAAAAGCTCGGTCGTCGACCAGTCATAAATTCCAAATCATCACAGAACCTGAGAAGAGAGAGGGTTTAATGTTCCCAACATGTTGAGCACGATTCCAAATTAAAACTGATAATTGGCTCGTTTGTTATCTCGTCACACATTTAATGAACCAACTTAGCCAATCGGGTGAGATGCAATGTTTGTTTGTTCCCTATGTGGTGAGAAATAACCCAAATTACCAGCATTGCTTGTTTTAGTTTCAGA
The DNA here is from genome assembly GCF_030684315.1 of Stegostoma tigrinum. Classification (NCBI taxonomy): domain Eukaryota; kingdom Metazoa; phylum Chordata; class Chondrichthyes; order Orectolobiformes; family Stegostomatidae; genus Stegostoma; species Stegostoma tigrinum. The sequence goes on along the minus strand of NC_081355.1, from coordinate 13,819,896 downwards.
AGTGGAAAGGACACAACAATTTAAGAAATAGAAGCAGGAGTAGACATTCAGCCCACTGAACCCTTCTGTCAGTCAGTACAACCATGGCTAACTTCAACTCTGATTTCTTGCTTATTCACAGTACTTTTTAATTTTTTGACAGACTAAAAATCTGCCTGTTTCAATCTTCAACATACTCTTTGGAGAATTCCAAAGGCATACACTTTGAGCAAATTCATTTCTCCTCATCTCTGTTCTAAGTGATTAACACCTTCTCCTAGGTCCACTCCCCATTGTTTCTGCTGGTTGAGGGGAATCTAAAACAATCTCTCAGCATCTGACTGGCCAAATGTCTTCAGAATTTAGGGTAGCTCAGTGGTTAGCACTGCTGCCTCAGCAGTGGCAGGGGCCTGGTTCAATTCCAGCCTTGGGTGACTGCCAGTGTGGAGTTTGCATGTTCTCCCTGTGTCTGTGTGGTTTTCTGCTGTATGCTCCAGTTTTCTTCCAGGGACGGTTACGTGGATTGGCCACTGGAAGTGTGGGGTTATGCAATTAGTCACGCTCGTTGGGTCAGGTTGGGATGCTCTTCGGAGGGTCAGTGTGGACCCGATGGGACAAATGGCCTCTTTCTGCACGGCAGGGATTTTAGAATCTTGTATGTCTCAATGTAATGGCTGAAAAACAAGAGCTACAAAGAGGAAAGAACGTAAGGATCCCTGGATGACTGGGCCAGCAGTTTAATCTGCAATAAAATAAATCTTCCTTGAGACCCATTGTGTGTCACTTATTTTGTAGGATGCATGCTTACTTTCTGAGGGAGGTTATGGGCCAAAATTACAAAAAGCTGGAAGTAAGCTGCAGTCCTTTGTGGATACAGAGTTTTGCCAAAGGTTTTAGAAGTTGCAAATGTTTGAGAAATGGAAGAAGCTGGCAATTGCAGACTAGCCAGTTTAACATCAGTGGTAGGCAAGCTGTTAGAAATAGGAATCTAGGAGAAATTTACCGGCCAATTTGACCATCATGGAGGATAACCAATGTGGACTTGTTGAGGGGAAATTGTGTTTGACAAGTTCAGTGGATTTTGTTTGATGAAGTAATGGGTAGATGAGGTGATGTGAGCAGAGGAGCTGATGTCGATTTTGACAGGTATTTGACAAAAAATATCAAAAGTTAGGCTTGTTGGCAAAACTGAAGTCAACTGGATAAAAGTAGCCACAGAAGAATGAGTTTAAAAATTGGCTAAGAAATAGGAAAGAGTGAGTTGCGGTGAATGGTAGTTTAACTGACTGTGGAGGCTTATACTCTGTCTCCCCATGGTTCAATCCTAGGACCACTGCTATTTCTGAGATAGAACAATGATTTGGAGTTGGAAGTTGAGGACATGTTGTGATATTGGGAAATGGAATACAACTGAAAAGTGGAGTAAATACAGAGGAGGATAATATTAGAACCCAAGGTGACATGGATAGGCTGGTGGGATGAATTGACACATGGAAGATGAAACTCAGTGCAGGAAAGTGTGTAAGAGAGATAATGGAAACATTCTGGTCTCCCTGCTATACGAAAGATGTTATTAAACTCGAAAGTGTGCAGATAAGAGTTACAACGATATTGCTGGAGTTGGACGGCTTGAGCTATAGGGAGAAGCTGAATAGGCTGGTACTGTTTTCCCTGGAGTATGAATGGCTGAGGGTGACTGTATAGAAGTTTACAAATTCATGAAGGGCATGGATAGGGTGAATAGCTAAGGTCTTTTTCCCAGGGTAGGGGAGTCCAAAACTAGAGGGCATAGGCTTAAGGTGAGAGGGGAGAAATTTAAGAGGGGCAACGTTTCCATACAGATGTGTATGGAGTGAGCTGCCAGAGCAAGTGTTGGAAGCTGGTATAATCACAACATTTAAAAGACATCTGGATAAATAGGAAGGGTTTAGAGGGATATGAGCCAAATGCCGGCAAATGAGACTAGGTTAATTTAGGATATCTGGTTAACACTCTGATTGAAAGATTCTGTTTTTGTGCTGTACAGCTCTTTGATTGTAAATGGTACAATATTAAAGTGGTTCAAGATTACAGAGAGCTCAGGCTGTTTGCACACAACCTTTTGAGGACACCAGCACATATTAATAAAGCAGTTAATAAAACCAATGGGATTTTGACCCTTATAAGTAGAGGCTGAGAGTACAAATGTCTGGAAATTAGGTTACACAATAGTATAAAACATCAGTTTAGCCCTGGCTGAAATCCTAGCTATGGATACCACACTTCAGTAAGGATGTGGCCGTTTTGGAGAGACTATGGCTCCAGGAGTAATAGATTGCAGTCACATTAATAGATTGGAGAAACTGGGACTGTCGTTTTTCTTGGAGCAGAGAAGGCCAAGAGCAGACTTCATGATTGTAAACTCACAAATTGCAAATGTGCATGCAGATTAGGAGCAGAAAAAGGCTATCACACCTTTCGAGTCTACTATGCCATTCAATAAGATCGTGGCTGATCTTTTCGTATTTTGAATTTGGCATTCCCATCGATTCCTGATAATTGTTGCTTCCCTTGTCCAATTAAAATCATTTTCAAACCCTATATTAAAAATGTTTGATGACCCTGCCTCCCTGAGGGAGAGTTCCAAATAACACAGCCTTCTCAGGGAAGAGAAACATTCTCCTCATCTCTGTCCTAAAAAGGTGACACCTAATTTTAAAACATTCACTCACCGAGGAGATATGTCCTTTCAGTGTCCACCTTAACAAGACCATTCAGAATCTTCCATACATCAACCAGGCTACCAAGCCTTTCCAAATTCTGAAGGAAACAAGCCCAGTCTCTCTAACCTTTCCTCATTTAGATAGACTAAATAAAGAGAAATTCTTTCTAATAGCTGAAGGATCAATATCTATAGGGGACTTTTTCAGAGCATGTGGGAACGATTAGGATAAGGGATGCTTTGTCTGAGAAGATGGTGTTTACAGACTCAATCATAACTTTCAAAAGGAAATTGGTAAATATTTGAAGAAGCAAATGCTTCTTGGATAAATGTTGCAGGAATTAGACGAACTGGATTGCACTTCGAAAAAGCCAGTGCCGGTTTGATGGGCTGAATGGTCTCTTCTGGGGTTGTGCTATTCTAAGACTGGACAGAGCAAGTCGAAAAGGAAATGAAACATCTTCATTTGCTTCAGATGTTAATCTTGAGTTAGTGTTTCACTTTCGAGTTGTGATGTTCCTAAGGATTAAATATTAAGTTGTTATCGCTCTTGGGATGAGCGTTTTTGGCATTTTAAATTTTTATTCTAGGTATCAGGGTTTTAAGGAACAAAAGAACAGTAATAAACCATTCGGCCCATCAAGCCTTCCCTGCCCTTCAATATGATCATGGCTAATTGAACATTTCAAAGCCTGTTACACATTCTGTCCCTGTTAATCATTAACTATTTAAAAGGCAAGTTCAGGGATATTGCCTCTTTCAACAGGAAGGAGTGCTAACAAGGAGGGTATGTTACAGTGCAACATTCCTAAGAACCTACTGATGGATGAATCAAAGGCTCCAGGAGTTGACAAGGTCTAAACAACCCATGGTTAAATGATATTATTGTGACACTTATTCCAGCGAGAGCTGTTTAAGGGGAATGGGATAAAATAGACATCTCCGATTAAAAAAATTAAAGATCACTGTTTGGAAACACCACCCAATTAAAGTGGTAAATAGTTACAATCTATTGTTACTTACTTGTGAAACCCATAAACATAAATCACCCCAATCAGTTCGAAGAATGCAATGATCAGAAGTGGCAAGGCAGTTCCATAGTTGTCAAAAATTGTCAGCCAGTAACTCCCAGATGCTGTTGTGAAAATAAGTGCTACTGAAAAGCATGTCAGGCATATTATGGCTAAAGAAGACACAAAAAAAACCAGTTGATTAGAACATGCACTGCCAAAACGCTTTCTTAGTGATGTTATTAGAGGAGCAGAACAACTAATTGGTAAAAAAAAAATTGCACGGGGTTAACCTGTGTCTGTGTTTGTTTGACGTTAAATGGATTGAGAAGCTGAAGGCACAAGTGTAAAGTGCTTTGAAAAAGAAACAATTGCATCGGATATTTAGGGTCCAGAAAGGACTTTCTGATATTGTGGTGGAGGTATGTTCAGTTGAGGGCATTTGTTTACATTTACATTTACTGTTTACATTTACATTGTAAATAGAAACCATTTCAGGCTTATGGGAAAGGCTCAGTACAGAGATGATGGGCCAAATGGCTTCCTTGTGTACCCTAATGATTCAGTGAAACTTCAGTGGAAAAGTTGGAAAAGTGATGTCAATGGTTTCCATGGTTGAAATTCATCCCTAATGAGTCATTGCAGCTAAATTTTAACTTTAGGAATGTACAGCAGATCTGTATAGCTCCCCTCCACCCTACAGGTGGGTAAACGGAAGATTTGCAATGCTTGGAATTGTGATAAAAATGCTGGTTATAGTGAACAGCATTGTGATTTTACTGATGAAAAAAATCTTGAGGAGGTAAAAGTTGTTTTTCACCTCAAAGTAAAGGCTCAACAGCGGCATGAAAGTAGGCCTCAGGCCTTAGTAACTGTTGCCCTGCCAGGCCTCCACAAAGACGGTGTGCCTTTGAAAGTAATTAGTGTCAAGTGCTATTTCCCGACTATCTGTGGCCTGATGGTAGCAAAAAGGGCTAAGTGGGGAGGTGGAGGGGAGGGAGAGGGAGACAGTGAGGCTGTTTACTTCATAACCATTACTTCATGAAAGAAACTACATCTATATCACACACTTTTAATATATAAGACTGCACTGGACATGGACCACATTCCCTTGAGCAGTCCGGATGGAATTTGTGAATCCTAATGTGGAGCAGGGTTCTTTTAGTTGAGGCGGTTTCCACATATTAGGCTATTGGGAACAATGGAAGAAGGCAAAAATCGACCATAAGATTAAATGAGAGCCCTCTGGCAAAGCAAATAGCGCTCATGGCGATAGTGAGAATATTTTAGCTCGGTCAGAAGTAAGATCATTCACAGGAAGATACCGTCAGAGGAGATAGATTCACGCTCATAACTCAAATTGTGACAGATTTACTAAATACTCTGTACGTCTTTTGCCTATACCTTCAGGAAGAATTCAGTCTTCAGTCAGGAAGAATTTCTGTGGACAGGTAGCTAGCATATGTTATTCTGATATTTAACAGAGGTCAAATTAGAACCAGGGAACTGCAGTGCCATCAGTTCTTCCTCCTCCACTGGGAGGACTTTTGAAGGGGAATTCTGAGGGATGCCCTGGGAACCAGAAGAAATCCTTGGAAATGTACAAAATGGATTGTGGAAAAGAAGATCACTTCTGAAGCAAGGAGCTAGGGTTTATGGTGCACAGATCATTCCAAGGATTCATGAATAAGGATTGAGATGCTGGAGTTAAAGCTAAGAGGGTGTTAAAGCAATTCATGATAAACCAAAGAAGAGCATTGTGTCATTAAACTGGCCTCCGGTTAGAATACTAGAGTACAGTGTCTAGCTGGGATTCCTCATAATGCGGGATGTATAGAGGCTATGGAAAAGGTTGAGAAGAGAGACATTAGAAAGAATCCAAGTTTATAGCATGTTGCATAGAGATGATCTTGACTGAGGTCTATGAAATATTGAAAGGACCTGCAGATTATCCCCGTTTAGCAGAAGATAGAGAGACAGGGAAGGAACATTTGGGATCTTAGGTGTCTGTTTTATCTCAAAGAATAATGAACCACACTGAACCCCAACCCCACATTTTGGAAAGTAGGAAAACTACTGGGACAGAGATTGCACCACAATGTAGTTAAGTGGTTATACGGGCAACACTGTCCATGTGAACTGTACAGTAGGAGTAACCATTTACCTGTAATCATTTCTTTGGGAACACATTTTGGGAACACCTTTAGATCTAACAGTGGAGTAAGGATGCTCACTACGTTGCCAGACATGGAAGACAGGCCCAGGTTGAATAGCATGCCGAAGAACAGAACCGCCCATACCTGAGATACAGGCATTCGAATGATTGCTTCAGAAAGAGCCATAAACGCAAGGCCAGTACCAGATGTACTCTGTACAGAAGGAATAAAAACAATATTGAATTTCTTCTGTCTTGCATGAGGAAATCAATAAGAACAATGATTAACATAAGATTTGCTTATTCCTTACCCTAAGACAGACTATTTCCCAGGTGCAACACCAATTTAATGTCCACAGACATTGTGTGACCCTGGGCAGGAGTGAGCTTTAGCTGCTGTGAGGTTTGGAGAAGTGGAAGGACGACTTCAACGTGGTGAGAACCTTTTAACCTGCAGAGTTTTGTTTGCTGAGCAAACACCTACCTTTTCAGGGCCTTTTTTTATTGCAGAGGCCATCAGGCCTGTCCGCTAGGCCACACCCACTAAAAGGAAACCCAAGGATTTACAGGGGCCTCTACACTGTTCCTGTTCAGACCCTCATCTACAGCAGGTATTGCTGCCTAGCAACAGCACAGATTAATCATGTGATCCCACCGGGGGTCATGACCCACTGTTTGGGAGTCCCCTGCGCTAAGAAGTATAACTGTTCTTTTTAAAAGGGTTGCTGTCATCTACTTTAGTTCTAGTACAGAAAGAAGACAAAGCTTTCCTATGCATTTCTTCACAGCAGTCTGTGCGCACACCTGCACTGTATCCATCAGTATGCTTCTGATAGCACGGTGCCATTGATGTACTCCTAATTTTAACTGAGCTCCCATTAAGTTTGCATTCCTGGAGAGAAGGGGTTTTGGATGTAAGTTTGCTCGCTGAGCTGGAAGGTTCGTTTTCAGATGTTTTGTCACCATTCTAGGTAACATCATCAGTGAGCCTCCGGTGAAGCGCTGGTGTTATGTCCCGCTTTCTATTTATCTGTTTAGGTTTCCTTGGGTTGGTGATGTCATTTCCTGTGTTGATGTCATTGTTGATGAAGAGGTTTTGACACTTTGATGGGGTTCAGCATTTTATAACCACATTCCTGGCCCAGAAGCCACTCTAATTAATACATTTAGATCCTTACTGTAAGACCCTAAGATCTGGGAGCAAAATTAGGCCATTCTGTCTAATGAGTCTGCTCCACTGTTCAGCCATGGCTGATGTGTTCCTCAACCTCATTTTCTTGCCTTCTCCTGTAACCCCTGATCCACTTCCTAATCAAGAACCTATGTGTCTCTGCCTTCTATACACTCAATTGCATGGCCTTCACAACCTTTTGTGGCAATGGGTCCTGCAGACTAACCACATTATGGCTGAAGAAATTCTTCCTCTCCTCCATTCTAAAGGGTCATCCCTTCATTTTGGAGCCATGCCTTTGGGTCTTCATCTCTCCTGCTAGTGGAAATATCTTCTCCAGGTCCAATCTGACCAGATCTGTTGCATAACTTTATGGTTTCCCACATTGTATTCTATCTGCCACTTCTTTGCCCATTGTCATAGCCTGTCCAAGTCTTTCTGCAGCCTCTCCACTTCCTCAACACCACCCATCACTCCACCTATCCACGTGTTATCTGCAAACCTAACAACGATGCCCTCAGTTCCTTTGTCCAGATCATTAATATGTAATGTGAACAGTTCTGGTCCCAACATGGACCCCCTGCAGAGCTCCACTAGTCACCAACTGCCATCCTGAACCCCTCGATTCCCATTCTCTGTCAGTCAGTCAATCCTCTATCCATGCCAGCACCTTGCCCCTAACACTACAGGCTCTTAATTTATTTAGCAGTCTCCTGTGCTGCACCTTGTCAAAACCTCAATGGATATCCAATTAGGTCATGCCTACTGACACTCCTTTGTCTAACTAGCTCATTGCCTCCTCAAAGAATTCTAACAGATTTGTCAGGCATAGCTTCCCCTTGATGAAGCCATGCTGACTCAGCCACGCACTGCCAAGTACTCTGTAATGGACCAATTACCAACAACCAAGGTCAAGCTAACAGGCCTATAATTTCCCATCTTCTGCCTTTCTTCCTTCTTAAACAGGAGTGTTACATTAGCTATTTTCCACTCCCCTGGGACTCTCCTTGACTCTAGTGCTTCCTGAAAGATCACCATCAATGCTTCCACAATCTGCTCAGCTAGGTCCTTCAGAACTCCTGGATATAGCCCATCTTGTCTGAGTGATTTATTTACCTGCAGAACTTTCAGCTTCCCCAGCACCTTCTCCTTAGTGATGGCCACAATACACTCACCTGTGCTCTTTGACTCTCTTGAAGCTCTGGTATGTTACTGGTGTCTTTCGCTGTGAAGACTGATGTGAAGTACCTATTCAGTTCTTCTGCCATTTCTTTGTTCTCTATTACTACTTCTCCAGCTTCATGTTCAAGCGGTCCAATGAGAACTCTTGCCTTCCTCTTACCTCTTGCTTTCCTTTTATGTATTCTTTAATATTACTAGCAAACCTAACTTCATAGTTCACCTTCCCTCCTATTTATTGCTTTTTTATTTGTCCTCTGCTGGTTTTTAAAGGCTTCCCAATCCTATGACTTCCTACAAATCTTTACCACTTCTTTTTTATGCTGTCTTCGACATTAAAATGCCAGCAATAATTGCCTCATCCTCCCCTCAATTGGGAAATGCTACAGATGTGGCCATAGCTGCAGGACCAGGCAAGGAAGAGAAGTTGAGCTGGGTCGAGGTGAAGGGTTGCAAACCTTATTAGACAAAGTGCTGTTGCAAGGGATCCAATCCCTGATCCTGGAGGTGAGCCATATTCCCAATGCGAACGGTCCCCAATCCCAAGATGAGGGGGAAGGGAGCATACTGTTGGATCAGGTGCAGAAATGGAAGAGGTTTTTGATTTCAAGGAATTGACGTGGGGAGTCCAGGGAGAAGCAATCCTGCTCCACGAGTGCACAAACAGGGGCACATCACTTTTTCTCAGAATGCTCCATGTCTCCCTTCTGTTGCTAGATTTCCCATGAGTTGGGAAACAAGGCCACTAGGGTTAAACATGTAAAAATGATTTGATACAAGGTTCCCAGCCTTATCATAACATTTAAATATCCAACATGCTGTTTTCATGCAGGGGTAGGCTGGAGTTAGGGAGCATCTCCTTTACAAGACACACAAGGTGGGAACAGAGTAGGGTGGATGCTGAGGTTAGAAAGCCTGCCTCCAATATAACAGCCCTGTTCTACACAGAAGTATTAAGCCCTTATCTTGCACCCTCAACCCATCTATCATGGCCCTCTATAAACACATGCCCCCTCCATGTCCACTCACTCCATATGTAGAGAGCCCATCAGCTGTATAATATCCTTGGGAAAGCTTTGAGATGGTCACAACTCAGTCAAAATAAATAATTCAAAAATAAGCCATTCAAAAATCTCTTCAAAATCTTTGACCCTATTAATGGTTGAAACATAGTATGGAAAAAATAATTTGCCTACACCTCATTTGAAATGCTGCCTCAATGTGCACTGAATAGCCACACTTGGCGCAATGCTGTAGAATGGAATTTGAACGTATGACCTTCTTCTTTAGAGGTAGGCAGCTCCCACTGAGTGACACCTGCTCCTCTGCTTTGCTCACAAATATGAAGAAGTTACACGTTATGCACAGTCCAAACTCTAACCTATTTCTCCCCATTGCTTTTCCTCCTATTTCCTGCCTTCTCCATCTTATTGATTGCTCCAATCACTCTCTAACTCTGCTTTTGAGCACACACATATTTTAGAAAGGTTGCAACAGTATCTTGCTGTGTGGGTCAGGAATACGACTAACATTGGCCTAATGTTCCTTTTACTGAGGGAGAATATGCAGGGTAAAAGTCTTAGAGATTCAAAGCATATGATGTTGCAACCTAATTACTTGGTTATGATAATTTATATTGCTTGACCTTATGGTTTATGATATTGAATGAACCTTTGACTTAGCTCCAGTCTAATTTCAAGGCCCTTACTAATTTAATCTTAAACATAAGGGAAAGACTAGCACTTAAAATGCACTTTCCATGACTACTGCACAGCTAATGTGTTTTGCAGCCAATGCAACACTTATTGACGTATAGTTACTATTACAATGCATGAAACACAGCAGCCATATTGTGCACAGCAAGCTCCCACACTCAAAAACGTGATTAAAACCTGATAATGATTGAGAGATAAATAATAACAAGATAAATATTACACAAACTGTCTAAATATGTTCATCAGTTTGGTTGGTATCATCATCAGAGAATCGCATAATAGTACAATGTAGGTAGACATTAATTGATTCTGAATTTGCATTTGTGAGGTGTTCAGGTTGAGGGTAGTTATTGCTTGGGAGCACATTTTAAATTTTTTTTAGAGATAGTGGGAACTGCAGATGCTGGAGAATCCGAGATAACGAAGTGTGGAGCTGGATGGACACAGCAGGCCAAGCAGCATCTCAGGACCACAAAAGCTGATGTTTCGGGCCTAGACCCTTTTCTGATGAAGGGTCTAGGCCTGAAACGTCAGCTTTTGTGCTCCTAAGATGCTGCTTGGCCTGCTGTGTTCATCCAGCTCCACACTTTGTTATCTTTAATATTTTGTCCTTGTATTCTATCCCAGCAGCTCAATGATGAAGCTTTGCATTGATGGTTCAAAGCCACCTCACATCACCTGTGCTTAAAGCTTAACAGAGGCACGCTGATCATTTACCAACCCGAGTTGGAACTGGGATGAAATTCTTCTGTTTCACGTGAGTTCCTTGCAGCCAGCAAGATGTGATCATAAAACCGTCCTGTGAGTCAGATTAAATATTTGATGAAGCAGTGGGAAGACTAATGAGGGGTTAGCCATTGGTGTTGTGTGCATGGACTTCCAAAATATGCTTCATTAAATAATAGGCTTTATGTATAATAGACTCGTTAGCAAAATGGAAATCCATGGGATTGAAGAGGGAATTGCTGCATGGATATGGATTTGGCTAAGGAGCACAAAGTAGCAAGTCATTGTGAAAGTTGTTTTAAAGACTAGAAGTTTGTGCTTAATGGTGTTCCTCTGCATTTGGTGTTCGAAACATTTGATACCTATTACTGATCGACAGCATAACTTCAAACGTTTTAGGAGACAGTAAATGCATTAACAATGAGAATGCTGATAACAAATTTCAGGTGGATATCAGCTGGGTGGCCCTCATTGAATGAGTTCTCTGACTGGGGCTGTTAATCTGGTCCCATCAGGGAGCCCTGGCTGACAGATACCACCAGGAGTGTCAGAGGTTCTGTTCACTCTGTGTACTGGCTCTCAGGAAGCCAGATCAGTGTCAAGGACTCTGCACATGGGTAACTTGGTGATGGGATACCAGCCTCAGTGGGATTTTTAACACCCGTTAGGCCCCTGCTTGAATATTTTTGACAGAAAACTTTAAAAAGCATGATAAAGGCTTAGAGAGGCTGCAGAGGAAATTTATTAAAGTGGTCCCAGGGAGAAAAGAACTTAGTTACACAGAGAAAGCAGAGAAACAGGGATTGTTTTCCTTAGGGAAGAGAAAGTTAACGGGAATTCATCAGAAACGTTCATGGTCAGAAAGGTAATAGGAAAAACTGTTTCTAATATCAGACAGTTGGTAACCAGGTTTAAGATAATTGACAAAAGAACCAGAGATGACATGATGAAAACTATTATTATACAGTAAGTTATTACGAATTTGAATACACTGCCTGAAAAGACATTGAATGCTATGTTAGCTATCAAAAAGGAATTGGATAAACACTTAAAAGTGGAGACATGTACAGGGTATTAGGGAATGAGCAGAGGATTTGGACTCAGAAACAAAAGCAGAAAATGCTGGAAAAGCTCAGCAGGTCTGGCAGCATGTGTAGAGAGAAATCAGAGTTAACGTTTTGGGTCGAGTGACCCTTCTTCAGAAACCGAAACATTGACTCTGATTTCTCCCCACACATGCTGCCAGACCTGCTGAGCTTTTTCCAGCATTTTCTGCTTTTGTCTCTGATTTACAACATCTTCAGTTCTTTCAGTTTTTATGAGGATTTGGACTAATTGGATTATTCCACCTCTTTATGTATTGTATCGATCTGTGATGTGAACACACAAACACTAAGCCTCTCTTCCGGTTCCAGGGTTGCAGACTTTATGAAACTAACTTAAAATAGGCAAACTTGTTGCTAAGGAACAATGAATAGAATTACCTGATCAAGAAAATCTTTCAGGACACAATTCTTCAGAGTAAGTGTCGAGATTCTGTCATGATGGGTAACATTTAGATCATTTATCCAACTAGCATAATTTTCTCGTGTAACCTTTCCATCCTGAATTTCAAATTCATTTGAAATGAGCAGTATATTCCTGTGGACAGAAATTAATGTCAGTGCACATACATTCTGTGATTGAGCAGCTGAAAGTCTAGCAAACCCCTTTCCCTCACCAACAACCCACTTAGCACAAATAATTGATGAAATAAAGAAAACAGTCAATCATATCAGTCAGTGTGCTGTTTATGAATGATATCTTTCTGTTAGAAGTGGAATTGCCAGCAGGAGACCTGATTGTGGCCATGACTTTGGAGAATGAGGAATTTATGGATTTTTCATTATATCCACCTGACTATCTAGTTGCCTGTTTCCTCCCCAATCTGGTGTGTCATTCAGCTCTCTCCACTCCATTGCCTCCAGGCCATATCATTTCACAGTTCCTCCATCATCTGTTCTGAGCTCATACCTTCGAAAGGGATGTATCTCATAGATTCATGTTTCCTCCCTCAGCCCATCTGGTCGAGCAAAACATGCTACTCAGTTCACTGACCTCTGTTTCAGGGAGCCCTCAATTTGGACACTGTCCAGTAAGTCTTCCAGAACTGATGTTAATCACCTTCCCCTCAAAAACCTTTCCTGAATCCTTCGGTCTTCACCAACCTATCCTACCTTTCTAAAATCCTTCAACATGTTGCTGTTGCCCAGACACAATGCAAATCCCTCACTTTGCTTTCCAACCTGGTCTTATAAAGTCATCAGCGACCAATGACGCTTATAGTGCCTAGATTTCAGTGTCACATCTTTTTCCATCTTCTTTGGCTGCATTGAACCTAGCACCATCTCTCCTCTGCAGTGTATATACTTTCACCCTTTTCTGTCCAACTTATAATGGCCTTAAAATGGTCAGAACTACTCTTGTAACAACATGCTGTCCTGTTCCACTATCCTCCCATCAGCCATATTGCAAAATTGCATCCATGGCCTCATTTCTTTCCATGATCTTCAACTAAAGTTACAGCTAGCAATCTGAAAAAAGCTTTCACAGAAATTTGACTGTCCAGGGTTTAAGGACCCAATAAGACTTTAAGTTAAGATCTTAAAGGCCATTTTAGGTGTTGGGTCTGCAAATCCTGCTGTGACATCAAGTGTTCTTCAGGGTTAAGGGAGGAAAAGAAAATTAGTGCAGGAGCGTAGAAAATTTACAGCACAGAAAGAGGCCATTTGGCACAATGTGCTTATGCTTCCAAAAAGAGCTACCAACCTAATCCCACTTCTCAGCTGTTGGCCTGTTGATATGTAGACTGTAGCACTTTAGGCACATTTCCCTTAGCATTAACAGAAAATATAATGTTTTTATATATACAGATATGCAAGGTTTTGAAGTATTACATTTTTGATTGAACCGACTTGGTTAATATGAAATTACGCAATATGTTGTTCAATTCTACTTACGAATCTAAGCAATCCCAGTAGGCTGTGGTTGCCTTGAACCCAAGAATGGAGAAGATGGGGATTGAAGCAAAAATAGAAGTAATGCTGTTGATAACACCTACAGCCACTGCATCCACCTCACAATCATTTCTGAAAAGCAGAAGAGATCCTTTTTTGAAACAACATCTAATTTTTTGTAACCCACTTTCTGTCCTTTTTGACCTTGTTTATTCATTCACAGAAACGTCTGGCAGTCAGCATTCAAAGACATTCCTATTCATTTGACTGCCTGGTCTATACCATGAAATGTTTCCTGACCAGAAAGGAAAATTATAACAGCCAGTATTATTTTCCATGCATCATAGCCTATATGCATCACTGGTGATGCCACCATTTGCTGTACATTCTGAATTATCTGTAAGGAGCAATTGGTGAGCTGCCTTCTTGAACCTTTGGAGTCCATGTGGTGCAGGGACACATGCAGTGCTGTCAAAAACAGAGTTCAGGGATTTCACCCGGGGAAATTGAAGGAACAATGATGCAGTGCTAGGTCAAGCTGGTCCGTGACTTGGAGGGACTTTGCAGGTGATAGAGTGCCTATCTGCTTGCTGTCCTCACCTTTCTGAACAATAGGAGTCACAAGGTTAAGAGGTGCTATCAAAGAAGTCTTGGCAAGTTACTGTAGTGCATCTTGTAGATGGTATACACTGCAGTCACAATGTGTTGATGGTGGAGGACATTACTGTTTAATGTGATGGATACTATGTAAATCACATGGGGTGCTGTGTTCTGGATGATGTTAGGCTTCTTGATCATTGTTAGCGCTGCGCTCATCCAGACAAGTGGGCAGTATGCCACTTCCCTGAATTGTGCCTCACAGATGCAAGAGAGAATAATGCAAACTATTAGGTAGTTTAGTTAAATGTTATGTTAATTCATCTCATCAATTCAATAGTTGAAATCCATTCAATGTGAGTGAGAGTTCTAGACTTGGTCCAGAGTATGACTTGCCATAGGAGCAAACCACAATAATTGTTTTTTTAAATACCAGCTTCGTTTCCATTTAAGAACATGATTACGCCCTTAGTCTCCGTTTGGAATGAAAGTCCTGTTAAAGTAATAAAAACCCAAAAGTTGCTTAATATTATGATCAGCTGATATCATCCATTTTATGTTCTGTTTGATAGATAGATCTGTAGTTCAGTGAATGAAGGGAGTGGACAGCAAAGTAGAGTTGAGGGCAAGGATTGACCATGATCATATTGAATGATGGAGCAGGCTCAAAGGGTCCTATGATCTTCTGTTGCCATTCTTTCATCCTTCTGTATAGGCCAAGGTCTTATTGAGTGCACCCAAGTGCTCGATTACCTACAGTGTGGATCTAAGGTCATTTTCTAATTTAGGCATTCTCTCCCAAACTGCAGCATTAACTGTGTTTCAATGGTAGAACTCTCACAGCTGAATCAGAAAGTTTTGGTTTCATATTACACTCCAAAGATGTGAGCACGACGTTTAGACTAGCACGTCAATCTGACTTTAAACCCAATAATTATCTTACCAATCAGACCAAAAACGGAGAAATTTTTCCAGTAACACTGTCAGTATTTATCCCACAATTAACAACATTAAAACAAATTACCTGGTTGTTTATTCTGTTTATGGGAGCTCGCTGTGCAGAAATTGGTTGCTTCACTTCTTACATTAAACAGTGACTGCATTTCAATAGACAATTGACTGTGAAATGTATTGGGACATCCTGACGTTGTGAAAGGTAACACAGAAGTTCAAATTATTTCCATAAATATAAATCCAATTGCTCTTCAATTCTACTTGCTAAAGTCAATATGATTTGGTGTGATCTGCAAGTGTAAATTGCGAACTTTCTCTTTTAGATAAACAGTATCAACAGTGAGAAGCTTGCATTGGAGGCTTGGGGTGTGATGAAGGCATTTGTGATGGGATGCAGTGCACTGGGAAACAGCCTCATCTAAAATAACCCATCTCAGATTTGTCGGCTGTTTCGTCTTCAACACCATGGCACGTCATTTTGATTCACAATCTCTCAGTTGGCACTTCCTTGAAAGATCGCTGGAATTTTGTGCATTATGAGATATTAACGTATGCTAGTCTAACACGTTTATAAGAAATTACTTAGTTGGCTGTGCTTTCTTTCATGGACATAGAAAAGTGGCATGAACATGATAAGCTAATGTGAAACAGTGTGCGCTCCAAGTTAACTCAGAGAAAGTCTTTAATTCTTGTAATATGCTCCTTTCCCTCTGGTGTACAAGTCCCTTTACTGAAGGAGCTGATTACAGGAAGTACTGTGATTACATTCATGCTTACTTTGGTGAATTATAGCTGGAGAATGCAATAAGTCCTCCAAAACCCAAAGACAATGAGTAGAAGATCTGGGTCGCTGCATCTAACCACACTCTTGGCTGGGTCAAAACATTCAGCTGGAATAAAACAAAATAGAATGAGAGTACAAAAGGCACTTGCTAGAAATAATCATCAGTCATTAATATCAGTTGTTATCATTAATTGCAGCTCCTCCAGGTCTTCCAGTGCCCAATTCATGGACACTCATTACAATCTCAAATGTAAAAATATAAGAGAGTAAAGTGTAAATCTGGAGACTTTAATCATGGCTTGTTAAACTTTACAAGTCCAAAATGTAGGCAGGCTTTTACTGGGATTTGTGACTAAACTCATAAAGCTTACCAGCACTGAGCAATGGATATATGATCATATGGTCTCACCTGGGACTCCAAACTAATGTCTTATGAAGAGAGGTTGAGTAGGTAGGGCTTGTACTCATTGGAATTGAGGAGAATGACAGGCAACCTTAATAAAACACACAAACTTCTGAGGGGCACTTGGCAGGGAAGATGTGGAAGACATTGTTTCCCCTTGTGATAGAGTCTCGGACTAGAGGACATCATCTCAGGATAAGGTGTCTTACATTTAAGACAGAGATGAGGAGGAATTTATTCTCTCAGAGAGTAATGAATCTGTGGAATTATTTACTGCAGGGGGCTGTCGAGACTGGGTCATAAAGTATATTCACGGCAGAGATAGTCAGATTTTTAATCACAAAGGGAATCAGGGGCCACGGGGTAAAGACAGGAAAGTGAAGTCAAGGACTATCAGATCAGCCATGATCCCATTGAATGGCAGACCAAACTCGATGGGTTGTAGGGCCTCAACGCCCATGTCTTATGGTTGATAACTTTCACCACAAGCCTCCTTCATGTATGAGGAATCTGCCTTTAGTGTGGTAAAAGAGTCTACAAAGGGCAGTTTGGTTTACACCATTTTCTTCCATGTTTTATGCACCAGACCTACTTATTGCCAACTGCTGTACCAGATTTGAATGTTAAGGGTTTAACTAAAGAGATACAACTGTTGTAAGGCTGAGTCCATCCCCCTCCCATCTAATAACATTTCATTGCAGGTCAGAATCTTAGCTTTCCTCTGGACGAAGCAACTTGTACAGCCCAGGTATTCAGGGCACTTGGCCTGGGGAGAGACTGAGAGAAATACTTGTGACTTCTTCAGTTGAGTTAGAAATTAAACAGTTAAGATAGAAATGGTACTTCACTCTTGAGTATCTGCAAGGTACATTGCTGGGGGAGAAAAGATGGACTGTTTCCTTTTGCTGTTCATGCTATGATTTTTCAAAATTGTCTTTTATAAATAATGTTATTTTCTTTTGTATAATAAACTTATTTTCTTTGTTAAAGATAAATTTGCATCCTCCTATGAATAAATTCATGGACTGACCACGATGGGAACAAAACTGCAAAAATAAAAGTTATAGTCTATCAAACCATGTTTCACTCTGAAATGTTAGAGTCCAGCATTACCATCGTCTGGAATCGTAGTAACAACTTTTGTTCAAGTTGATGTTTTTTAACTTGACTACTTTGGTTAATGCTGATAATCTCCTTCAAAAATATTCCAAGTTGTTGCTCCCAGCTTCTTCTTCCAAACCATGTCAAACATCTGCCTTGATTCCTCTTCCTAATCCCTCGTTCTGTTCTAGTTTGGTTGTGCCTTGGAGAAGGGCTGATAACAATTGCATGAGGCAAACACTGCCTTTTCTTTAACATGCTAAATTTCAATCCATAGCCCCTGTCATGATATGCAAACATTCTGGGGTCCCAGGTTCAAATCCCGCCATGGCAGGTGGTGGAATTTGGATTCAATGAATAACTGGAATTAAGAATCTAATGATGACTACGAATCCATCTGGTTCACTAATATCCTTCAGGGAAGGAAACTGCCATCCTTACCTGGTCTGGTCTACATGCGACACCAGACCCACAGCAATGTGGTTGATTCTTAATTACCCTCTGGGCAATTAGGGATGGGCAATAAATGCTGCCTAGTCAACGATGCCCTCATCTCGTTAATGAATAAACAAAACAAACTTAGCAAGGCCCTTTCATAGGGAATGGGGCTGAGATACAGCAGAAATGGAACTAGATCTTTGAACAGCCCTTCTCCTTTGCTCTGCCAATAAGTAAGCAACCATAGCCAGTGAACTCACACCTTTTGAAAGAAAAGTGTATTGTCTATTTAAAATAAAATGTAAAGGTAATGTAAGTACAACAGATTGGCACTCTGACACAAAGGAGACTTGTTTCATTGTTCACATGGGATGTTTTTGAGTGCCATCTCTTTCTGTATGCTTAGCTTTGCATCTTAATGCATGCAGAATGTAACTTATCATGGAGATGTCCCGAGGCAGCTCTGACACCCATAAGAAACAATTATATCTACTTACATCTGGAGTAATTAAGTAGGTCAAACCATGCATGGCCCCAGGCAATGTTAATCCTTGTACAAGGAGAATAACAAGTACAAGGTAAGGGAAAGTTGCAATGAAGTAGATCACCTGCAATAAATAATAAGTAAAACTTTAAATGATTAATAAAGTTTTCCCAAGACTTGAACATGATTATTGACCTTGGAAGTTAATGCTGGAATCATGCCTAGCTGTGCCTCTCATGACTAAATCTGTTCACACTTTGGGATGAGTGGGGGAACCACTTAATGATGCATCCAGAGATAGCAGGAATTGCTGATGCCGGAGGCTGAGATAACAAGGTGGTAGAGCTGGATGAACACAGCAGGCCAAGCAGCATCAGAGGAGCAGGAAAGCTGACATTTCGGGTCTGGACCCTTCTTCAGAAATGGGGGAGGGGAAGGGGACTCTGAAACAAATAGAGAAAGGCGGGGAGGCGATGATGGAAGGTGGATAGAGGAGCAGATAGGTGGACAGCAGACGGACAGATCAAGGAGGTGGAGATGAAGCCAGTAAAGGTGGTTGTAGGTAGGGACTTGGGATGGGGGTTAGTCAGTTGTGACGGAGGGGCAGATAGATGGGAGGGAAGACAGACAGGTCAAGGAGGCGGGGATGAGGCTAGTAGGTAGGAAGTAGTGTTGGGGGCTGGTCAGTGAGGTGGGAGGAGCGGATAGATTGGAGAGAAGATGGATAGGTCAAGGAGGCGGGGGTGAGAATGATGAATCCAGTTGCGTAAACCAAGGTTGGGTCCACCTCTGGTTCCACAGTGCACGTGGTAGCAGTGCCTTCCATCTATAAGATGTACTGCAGCAATTTATCAAGGCTGCTTGGACTGCATTTTCCTCACCTCTGACCCCAACCACCTAGAAAGACAAAGGGATCCACTGCATGAGCATGAGACCACTTGCAAGAAACCCTCCAAACCACAAGCCAACCTTAATTGGAATTTTGTTGCCGTGCCTTCACTGTCACTGGGACAAAATCCTGGAACTACACCCCACAACAGCACTGCAGCTGCTGCTATATATTAAGGACAGCTGTGGATCAAGAAGGCAGCTCACTATCTTGCAAAATATGTCCATAGCTAACATCTAGTCCTACTAGGACCTTCTTTGGGTAGATTTCTATCACTAGCCCTTCTACAATATTAATCTAAGAGACTTTCTCACATTAAGTGGTGAAGAATTAACCACTCATAGACCTTTGCCAGAAGAGGCATACGCTTGATGAACAAGTGGTTTACTACACAATAGTAAGATAACAGGCTACATTAGCTTAAGACTGGTTAACCACATTAACACAAGTAAGGGAAAGTGTTATCTTCTAAGTGAGACTAACTACATCTGTACTATGTGGCTACAGACTGTAAAACTGATATTAAAAAAATTATAACAACTGACTATATCCTCACCCGGTATGATAGGAACAGCTATTCTAAATCTTCTGAGTTAACCTATTCAGACCAATTGTCTGATACAACAGCCACCAACATCTTGAGGGCAAATTGGATTGGGCAATAAATGGAAGACTAGCCAGCAACATTGCCATCCCATGATTGAATTAAAAAAAACTCAAATGCTGTTTTTACAAAAGCTCACCTTCCCCATGGTTTCAATTCCTCTTATGATACAACAGTATACGATCAGCCAAGCAGCAGCGAGGCATATGACCAGCCTCCACTGTTGGCTGTCTTCGTTTGCAGTAATTTCAGGACTGATATTCAAAGTGTTTCTGTACCAGAAATAGTCCACTGGAGTGCTCTGCTCACACTCTTCAATAAAACCTGTAAAAGACGTGAAATAATTTGAGTAGAATTCTCCAAAGGCAAAGAGTCAAAAACATTGTGTATTGATGGAGGTTTAAAATAAAGTGGGCTTCATAATAGTCTAATAAATACAATAGCTACTAAAGAAGATCAGGGCTGGGAATTCTGTGGTAACTCTCCTCCCTAGATCCTGTCTACAATATATAAGGCATGTGGGGCTGTGTTTCAATAACAGTTGAGATCGGTGAGTGGCAAAAATAGCCTCCTTAGTGAGCATCCACAGTAGCATAGTTTGAGGTGGCAATGGAATCTGAAGATGGGCCTAGGCCTGAAACATCAGTTTTCCTGTTCCTCTGACGCTGCTTTGCTTGCTATGTTCTGGCCGCAGCTCTACACCTTGTTGTTACAGTTTAACAATAGGCTCTTTTGTACACAGTTTTTACATATATTAAAATTTTAGCACTACAGTGTCACATGGTTATATCCATTGTACACAGAAGTTTGTTTGAATCTACCCTGGGGAAGCAGGAGAAGGTTTAAGCACTCGTTAAATGCTGGCTGTTACTCTTGGTAGAACTAGAATGTCTCTCCAGTCTGAGCTTGCATAAATAAGAGACATTAGTTCTTTTGTCTTTATAAGTTAGTAATGTTAGTAAAAATACTAGACCTATATGATTTAAATAAGTGAAAAATCATACATGTACTAAATAAAAATATAGAGGATATTAAATTGATCTCCGGCAGCTGGGTCATGAGATTTCATTTACTATTACCAGTTTTAATAGTTCTTACACATTCACTCATACAGTTTCATGGAAGCACTGTTCTGGTAGTGAGTTTCTCGAAGTGGGTAGCAGACTATTTATTATGTATTTAATAAGTACATACCAGTGAAGGAAACTGTTTGATGTTCTGGAACCTATTCAGGTCCTGTGAGACAGTTATTAATGGTTAATTAATATTATAATCATCCCATAGTTTTGAGTGAGTTATGGAGATGTGATCGTGGGGATTGGCATTGTTCTGAGTGGGTTCTGGTATTAACACTTATTCAGGGGTAGCCTTTGATGGAGGAATGAGTCCAAACACTGCTTGCAGCACAGAGACGATAAGAATCAAAAGGTGTAAAGAAACAGTAATGGGTTAGAATGGATGTTTAATTAGTTCATCTTGTAAGAGTAAAAATGTTCTACAAAATCACAGTTTTAGGAATGAGTGAATGAAAACGCGTTATAGGAAATTTATTGCGCTAGTGAGTGAGTTAGTAGAGAGAATTATAATACAATATCTCACAGGCACAGTTCAGGATTACAATGTGAATATTTATCTCATTGAGTGTGGGTCCAATAATTCTCAAGGAGCTCGATACCATTCAGGAGAAACAGCTTACGTAATCAGCACCTCATCAACAGGCTTAAATGTGCTACCCCTCCACCAACGGCTACATAGTGGAAGCAGTATATATTAGAAGAAAGACCTATGGTAGCAAATTGCCTAGACTCCTTTGACAGCACCTTTTAATGTCATTACCTCTGCCACCCAGCAGGACAAAGGCAGAAGATGCTTGGGAATCCAACCACCCACTAGATCCCCTCCAAGCAAGAAGCTACTGGGTCACAATCCTGGAAATCCCTTCCCTAACAGTGGAAAAGTCTTTTGTTAGTACCAATGTGCCAAAAACATTTTTTAATGTCCAACATGCAAAACGTTGGCTCACTTTGAGTGTGGATGGTCTCATCATCCTTATGATCTGACAGGATATCTTGACCAGGCATTTTGCGAATATTATCTTTATGGCGTTTGGCATGTGCTCTTGATTGGCTGGAATACTGTACCTCTCAATATTTTGAAGTGGCTTCTCATGACATGAAGCACTTGGTTTGACCTTTGTTCTCCTATTCAGGTCTCCAGTGTCTTCTGGTGCCACATACCTTGCACACCGTAGGCACTTTCTGGATGTATTGCCCATCTTGCTTAATAACTTTGCCTGTAATAGCTACTGTGCCAACGGTGGACAATTAAGCATACTCTGGTGACTGTTGATCCATTATTATGGCTTCATATTATGTTCACTTTGTAGTAATGCTGCCAAAGTTTAATTTTTGGCTGGGTCAAAAATGTCATTGTCACTTCCACCACTATCATGAGCTTGATTGTTCGGCCAACTAGCTCTATTGCTGTGAAATTGCAAATACACCCCCTGTTTCTATGTCTACTTATAACATGGTCAATTTATGTCTTTCAGTTGTTGCCTCAGAAACAAATATTCCAGATGATGTATTCTGAAGTAAAATTTCACTTGCAATTGATTTCTAAGTGTTGATGATAATTTTTCCAGATTTTTAAGATGGTAGATGGGCAGACCTGATGCATGCAGTCAATGGAGATATTCATTGCCAGCAATTTTAATGCTAATGTTCAGTTTATCTGGTCTGGAAATAATAAAGTCAGAAAGCACAGACTGCGTGTTTTCAGAACAAAGTAAATTCAGATATCTGATCCAACATTTTCCATTTGAATATTGGAAATTTTGCAGTCATTTTGCAGCAGTTTTCAGGATTTTTAAAATGTATTCTGGAGCTCCTGACAGCCCCACAACTATTTTTCCACCTTTATTAAACTTATATTCACTCTGAGCTTTAGTGGCTACAGCCATAGTTAGTTATCGGTTATTGCTTGTTAGAAATGATGGCGCTCTTGAGCTCTTTCACTTAGTTTAACCCTAAGGCCTGTCCACGCAAGTGAGTTGGTGAGAAAATAGTGACAGGATTAAAAGCAAACAACGAATTGAAAAGATCTTTTTACAAACTTCTTCCAGGCTTTGGATACCACTCGATAGATTCTTCTTCCCAGCCCAGGCTGTGGCATTTTGGTTCAGCAGTCTCTATGATTTCCACTGAAAGTGGAGTCACCTGTTTAATTAGTATCAGAGATAATGGGAACTGCAGATGCTGGAGAATTCCAAGATAATAAAATGTGAGGCTGGATGAACACAGCAGGCCAAGCAGCATCTCAGGAGCACAAAAGCTGACGTTTCGGGCCTAGACCCTTCATCAGAGATGAAGGGTCTAGGCCCGAAACGTCAGCTTTTGTGCTCCTGAGATGCTGCTTGGCCTGCTGTGTTCATCCAGCCTCACATTTTATCACCTGTTTAATTACTGTTTCTGCTTAAACTTTGCAGGAAGTCTATTTTTGCAGATTTGAACAATCCTGGAGAGGCATGACGCTGGCTGTGGAGTGAAAGGCTGCCCTAGAATGGTGGTAGAGTGTGTCAAGTTCCTACAGAGCTGCCAGGATAACTCCCCGTAGTGATGCTTGATCGTCATTTTACTTTCACACCAGCTCCTTACCTCTGTTCTGTCCCTAATTCTGCTGAATCAAAGCATGCAGCCGTATGTTACGGATGGTGCAGTTACAAGTAAAAATCTTCAGTTCAAATTGCCACTACGTTAGACATGGTGTACTTAGGCAATAAAAATCTTCAGATACCACAATCTGCCACCATGTTTCATTTTTCTCTTAGCTTTAAATGTACCATTCACACACAAGGATTGTAAAACTATAATATGGGTTCGTCATTTGAAGATAAGACTATACACAGATAACATTCACAGGAACAGTATTGTTCCTGCTTCAGAGTGACTAACAACCCGTGGAGCTATTTCGTCATATCCTATTGATGATGGTGGAGATTGACTGTACTTTCGGATACACATCTTTAAAGATATATCCGCGTCATATCGCAAGAAGTGCTGACCATGCCTTTATGTTCAAAGGTAAAGAACACTCCCCAATATGATCAGGGGCCAAACTGAATTATTTGGCTAGGCCTATGCAGAAGGGCTAGTCTTTTTTACTGGGATATATACCTGGTAATGACAGTGCGCATTCATTGTCTTGGTCAAAATACGAAGCTCTCCACAAATGCTTGAATTTTATGAATTTCTTCCCCTGGGTCACTCACCTTCCATTGATCCAACCATTTAGTTTTCACCTCCATGCAGGACTTTTATAATCTCCAACCAATAAAGGAATGTCATTTGAGTCCAGGATGATGCAACCAAAGTTAGATACGAGATCTTATTTTTTGAGCGCTTTGCATTCTGGCAGATCTGGAAGCTATGATAGCTGATGTAAAAGTGACTGAATCATCCATTCCAGAAGGAGGCTACTTGGCACAACATACCTGTGCTGGCTCTTTCAGAGGCATTATCTGACCGGTCCCATTGACCTTTCATTTCCCCATCAGCCAGCAAGTGTGAAAATCTCTTCACATGTCTACATACTCACAGAGCAGGCCGTTCAGCCCTCAAATCTCCCCGAGCAGGCCACTATGTGGTTGATCCATACTGCCACTTTGATGTGCGTCTCTTGACATTCACATGGAACAAAGTTCAAACAATCTCAGTTTGCAAAATTTCAATTGACTCAATCAATTTTGGGTGGAGAAAGTTCCAGTAATCTACAGCTTTGTGTGTGGGCAAGTGTTTTTCAATTCACTTCGAATCACCCAGCACTGGTTTAAGATGCTGTCCCTTGTTCTAGACTCATTCCTAAAAGAACGATCTACTCTATTAGATCCATTATCAGCTGAAAGATTCTTCCTCAACCCGAGTGGATGCCAAACGTGTTTGTGCAACCTATGTACAAAATTTGACACCAGAATTTGGAAACAAAGTTCAGTTAGTGGCAAGAATCTTCTGCCTCTGCAGGAGGCAAGCGAGAAGTTGGGGGGAACAATTATTTACATTGTGTAGTGTCATAAGCGAATCCTACAACAGTCAGAGTTAGGTTCTGGGCCCCATAGTCAGCCTATTGAGATATTTTGAATCAGTCTGATTAGGCAAATTACAAAATGCCTTTTCAGCAGGTGGGGTTGTAACCACAGACCTCCTGGTTCAGAGATAGGAACTTCGCCACTGCGCCACAAAAGAGCCCCCAGTCAATGACACCTGGAGTGGGTGGGACATGGACCCAAGCCTCCTGGCTCGGAGTTGAGGCCACTACCACTGCTCCTAAGCCCCCCCATGAACTTTTCTACTCTGCTGCCAATTGAGGCCCTTAAAGGGACCAATGAAGAACCACTTGGGGCTCATCTGCCTACTACTGGGACTAATCTGTCCTGTCACCATGGTGCTGCTGAGCACCAGAGATGTCAGCCTCTGATTGGCTGGCAACCTCTGCCAGGCAGGACCTCGTCCCTCCCCGGGTCTTGATTCCAGGGGAAGACGGGCTGGTGGCCTTACCACTGTCTGATTGGCACATGATGCAGCGGGTCTTCACAAGAAGGGGTGATGTGGGCCTCTCACCCAGTCTCCGAGCAGAACCAAACCATGCCCACTCTAGCAATTTGCGATCTAATAAGGATCAGCATTGACAGCGAAAGCAAGTTAGCCTGCAAAGGTGTTCCTGAACTTAACAGACAACAAAGCTAGAAAGCATCTATCTGACTCATCACTGATTGATTGATTAAATGGATTTGTGTTTTTTTAACCTGTTCCATTGCTGTTTAAAGGACAGATTTTCCATGGGCAATGGTTCCTCGAATGAATGGAAAAAGTACCAGAGTATCCAGGCAAGGATGGTGTTGTAGTACATGGACACCACAAAGGAAATCAGCATGGAAGCAATGCCTGCAACATAGTAAATTACAGAAAGTTGATCAAATGGATTGCAAGCGTTTCTTCGATGACTTGTGCTAGAATGGTAAATTAAATGACCTGTAGAGAGCTTTAACCTGAATTGGGGATTAAAGATACAGGCATAAACATGCTGGAGTATTAATTGCTCTTGACATTAACTGATAAGCTGCATTTCAGAAACATGGGCTTTTCCCACACTTTGATGGTTATTTGCTTTGTACTGTTCACCAGCTACTGGCCAGTGAGCACCTAATTATACTCCTCGATGCTGCTGTAAAGGTTCCATCCACATGAGTGCATAACAGATGTGTAAAATGTTTGGAACATGTTCAACATTTAAGTCACATCTTTCAAGGAATTGGGGTCGACAGGTATTGAAATTGACAGTTTTCTATTTTTACAACAGAGCATCCCCAATGTAGTTACACAATTGGATAATCCGATACAGACTGAAAATCCTGAGGTAACCCAGGAATATGCAAAGTTTCTCAACAGCAGGTGAAGATTCATTGTTGTTTATAAAGTAGATCATTAGGATTTGAGAGTAACAAGGGACACACTTGGACCTGTACCAGCTTCTCTCCTTGGGGTTGTCTCGCAAAATTAATATCAAAAATAAAACCAAATGAGCAGAACGCAGTAGCAACTACCTAAGTGTGGAGTCGTATCATTTTTAAAAATTCATTTCAATTCATTGGGGAGGTGATGGCCTTATCGCTGGATTGTTAATCCAGAAACCCAGATAACTTTATGTGGATAGGAGGAACTGCCGATGCTGGAGAATCTGAGATAACAAGGTATAGAGCTGAATGAACACAGCAGGCCAAGCAGCATCAGAGGAGCAGGAAAGCTGATGTTTTGGGCCTAGACTCCTCTTCAGAAAAGTGAAGAAGGGTCTTTTCTGAAGAAGGGTCTAGGCCCAAGATGTCAGCTTGTCTGCTCCTCTGATGCTGCTTAGCCTGCCGTGTTCATCCAGCTCTGTACGTTGTTATGTAACTTTATGGGGACATGGGTTCGAATCCCGTCACGGCAGATGTGGAATTTGAATTCAGTAAAATACCTGGAATTAAGAATCTAATGGTGACCGTGAATCCATTGTTGATAGTTGGAAAGACTCATCTTGTTCAGTACTGCCCTTTAGGGGAAGGATGCTGCCATGCTCACCTGGTCTGGCCTACATGTGACTGCAGATCCACAGGATTGTGGTTGACTGTGGGCTGCCTTCTCGGTAATTAGGGATGGTCAGCAAATGCTGGCCCGGCCAGTGATGCCCACATCCTATTAATGGAAGAAACAATTCAAAGGTGTAGGCTTCACTGACTCGGCTAGCATTCATTGAACCATCCTGAACTGCCTTTGAGAATATTGTGGTGAGCTGTCCTCTGGAACACTGCAGTCTATTTGCTGAAGATAGACCCCAATGCCATGCAGGAGAGATCGCCAGGAATTTGACCCAGCCACAGTAAAGGAACAGTGATGCATTTCCAATTCAGGATGCTGAGTGGCCTAGAGGGGAACTTGCGGGGGTGATGTTCCCATGTATTGGCTGTTCTTGTCCTTCCAGAAGTTAATGGTGATAGGTCTGGAAGGGCTGCCCAAAGAGCCTTTTCTGCAGTGCATCTTGTATATGATACACACTGCTACTGCTGAGTGTCGATGGTGGAGTGAATGGGTGCTTGTGGATGTGGCGCCAATCAGGCAAACTGCTTTGGCCTGGATGCTATCACATTTCTTTAGTGTGGTTGAAGCTGCACCCATCCAGGGAGGTGGGGAGTATTCTCATCACACTCCTGACTTATGCCTTGTGAAGGGTGGACAGAGGTGAGTTGCTCACTGCAGGATTCCTAGCCTCTGATCTGCTCCTGTAGCCACTTGGTCTGGTGCAATTTCTGGTCCATGGTAACCCCGAGACAATCAATAATACCTGATTTAGCCATGATGACGGCATTAAATGCCACATGGTGATGCTAAGATTCTCTTTTGTTGGCAATGTTATTGCCTGGCACTCATGCAGTGTTAATATTACTTGCCCCTTATCTGCCCAGGCCTGGATATTGTCCAGGTTGGTTGCAGTCAGGCATGGACTGCTTCAGTATCTGAGAAGTTGGGCATGGTGCTGAAGAATATGCAATCACCTGTGAACAACCTACTTCTGATCTTACGATGCAGGGAATCTCCTGCTCCAATATGTTGTTTAATTTCTCCACAACATTCGCAACTGGATGTGGCAGAATTGCAGAGATTACACCTGATCCATTGGCATTGGAATCGTTTAAGTCTGTCTCTCATTTTCTGCTTATGTTGTTTGCCAAACCAATTGCCCTGCTTCGTAGCTTCACCAGACTGACCCTCATTGATAAGTATGCCTGATGCTGTTGCTGGCCTCTCCTTCTGCACTCTTCATTGAATTAAGATTGATCCCGAGGCTTGATGGTAACGGTAGAGTGGGGGAAGTGCTGGGAGATGAGGTTGCAGATTGTACTTCATGGGTACCCAATCTTGAGTTGGTCAGTTGGTTGGTCAATCTATTCAAAATCTTACTGATATGGTCATATACAAGTGCAAATGTGGCAGGCAGATTGGTGAGGATGAGGTCATGTCTGTTTTTCCCTCTTGTACGTTCTTTCACCATCTGCTGCAGATCCAGTCTAGCAGCTGTGTCCTTTGGGTCAGTAGTGGCGTTGCCAAGTCTCTCTTGGTGATGGTCATTGACGTCCCCCATAGCTCACACTTTCTGCACTTGCCCCTGTCAGTACTTGCACCAAATAATAGAACAATGAGAAGCAGATTTATCAGTCACAGGTCGGTACATGGTAATCACCAGGAGATTTTCTCATCCATGTTTGACCTGATGCCATGGTGGCCATGGGCATCCAGAGTCATTGGCCCATTGTATTCCACTGTTCCACTGGGTCAGTCCTACATGGGATAGGACATACTCGGGGATGGTGGTGGTGGTATCTGGGACATTGCGAGTAAGGTATGGTTCTAAGAGTACGAGAACGTCAGGCAGTAGCTTGGCTGATGTGTGAGACAGCTCTCCCAACTTTTGCCCCAGATGTTAGCAAGGTAGACTTTGAGGAATGCTAGAGCTGAGTTTACCATTGTCATTATCCATTCAGTTTCATTTTTTTATTGAGTCTTTTTAGTGGTTAATTGCAACTGAGTGTCTTGCCCAGTCATTTGAGAGGGTTGTTAAAAGTCAACTACTTTGCTGTGTGCCTGGAGACTTGTGTAGGCCAGGTCAGGCCAGGACAGCAGATTTCCTACCCTCAAGGACATTAGGGAACCAGATGGATTTTTATGACAATAGCTGCATGGCCGCTATTAGACTTTTAATTCCAGATTTTCAAAAAAAAAATTCAAATTCTGTTAGTAATTGTGGGTAAGAAGCTAACAAGCACACCAAAATAATGCAAGCATGATGCCATGATGTAAGGGATTTTCCCGGATGGTGAAATCTCCTTTTGGTGACCTCAGGCAAATAACAAGCAAACCTGCTGAAAACATGTAGCCAGAGGTGGATTCATGTTATGGTATTGCGTTATTGTCGGGTTGTTAGAATGCCATTAAAACATGTAGTCATGACATCATCATTGGATCATAGGCTGTGACCTGAGGGTATAAAGACTTCAGACTCCATCTTACCTCAGATCACTGAAAGCATACTCCTCTGTTGTAAATTACATCATCAGGCACTTGAATACTTCATCAGGCACTTATTTGTATGTAACAGATAGTTATGATAAATGTCTGTTGGATTCTTTAATACCATGATATTGACAGCCACTTTCGTATGTTACGTAACATAATATAAACATTGCCGACTCAAGTAAAATGCCTTGTTAGAGGCGACTCATACCAATCACTCTCTGGCCCCTTTCATAATCCTCTCTGTGGTTATTTCAAGGTTTCTTCTATTCAGTGGCCCAGGGATAGCCGAGAGGATCATGGCAGGATCATGATGCTTGCTAAAATTGGCACATAAAAATCACAGCAATCTGTAGTGAGGAAGAGGTGGCTAGAGTTATGGATTGCCACATGTTTGCTGGGTAATTTTACTATTCTGCCCTCAGCCTTGCACAAACAAAGAATAGGCATCAATGTCCCTTAAACATCAAGAAATTGTTGGATTTATGCCATGAATACAGATGAATCTTACTGTAGAAAATGTTTGCTGTGATGGCAGACCCTACTAATGATAATATTTTATTTTATTCATAGGATATGGGCATTGCTGGTTAGACCAACAGTTATTATTTAAAATGGTCCTAACATGAAACTCAAACTTGAAGTCTCAGAATGGGAGCAGTGAAACTGAAAAGTCTCACTCCTATGTTTGGTTAAATGTTCTGAAGGTTTCTTAAAGGCCAGCTACTTTGCTGTGGGTCTAGAGTCACATATAGGTCAAACCGGGTAAGGATGGCAGAATGCTTTCCCTAAGGGAACTCATGAACCAGACGAGTTTTTGCAACAATTGGTGATGTTTGGCATGTTGACCATCAATGGAGCTAGTTTTCAATTCCTGATTTTATTATTCAAATCTAAATTCTATTCCTTTGCTTTGGTGAGGTTTGAACTTTGGTCCCTAGAGCATTATCCTCGACTATTCGATTACTATGCCAGTGAAACTATCACCATAGCTCCATCTCCACCTTACTAAATTATGTACAAGTTGTGTTGATGTCAAGAAATAAATTCACATAAAATTGACTGCTTCAAGTCAAAAGACCTTGTTTCTAATTATGAGTCATAGACTCATAGCGCGTGGCAACTCATCCATGCTGACCAGGTATCCTCAACGGAACCAGTCCCATTTGCCTGTGTTTGGCCCATATTGCTCTAAACCTTTCCTATTCATGTCCAAATATCTTTTAAATGTTGCAATTGTACCTGCCTGTACCACTTTCTCTGGCAGCTTATTCTTACACGCACCTCTCCCTGTGTGAAAAAGTTATCCCCCAGGTCCTTTTCAAATCTTTCTCTTCTCACCTTAAGCCTATGTCCTGCAGTTTTGGATTCCCCTGCCCTTGGAAAATGTCCTTGGCCATTATCTATGCTTCTCACCCCTCAGTCTCCGATGGTCCAATGAGAAAAGCCCCAGCCCATCCAGCCTCTCCTTGCATTCCAAGCTATCATTGTAAATTTTTTCTGTACTCTTTCTAGCTTAACAACATTCTTCCTATTGCAGAGCGACCAGAAGTGTACACTGGCATAGTAATCGAATAGTCTAGGCTAACGCTCGCGGGACAAAGGTTCAAATCTCACCAAAACAAAGGAATAGAATTTAGATTTGAATAATAAATTCAGGAATTGAAAACTAGCTCCATTGATGGGCCAATGCTGTGGCTATGCAAGACATTGGTAAGGCTACTTGTCATGCTGACCATCAATGGTGCTAGTTTTCAATTAGCTCCATTGATGGTCAACATGACAAGTAGTCTTACCAATGTCTTGTATAACTACAGCATTGGCCCATCTGATCAAGATCTCATTGTACTCTTAGATGACCTTCTTCATTGTCCACTTGCATTTATCCAGATTGAACTTCATCTGCCATTTTTCAGCCCATTGACCTATTTTATCAAGATCCCTTTGTTATCTTAGATAACATTCTTCACTATCCACTATACCACCAATTTTGGAGTCATCCACAAACTTACTAACTACAACTACTATATTCTCATCCAAATCATTGATTTAAATGACAGACAATGGTAGACCCAGAGCCAGTCTTTCCAGCGCACTGCTGGTCACAGGCCTGCAGTCCAAATAACAACCCTCTCTCACCACCCTCTGTCTTCTATCATCAAGCAAATATTGTATCCAAATGGCTATTTCTCCTTGGATCCCGTGTGATCTAACCTTACTAACCAGACTACCATGTGGAACCTTGTTGAAGGCCTTGCTAAAGCCCATGTAAGCGATGTCTACCAGAGCATATTCTCATTGTCAACTTACTTTGACGATTTACGAGTCTCTGGAAATTAAAAATACAACTTTTATGACATCAAAGTTATCTACTTAGTTAATAGAAAAAAAATTGATTTCTTTTTCAATGTTAGAAAGAAGATCTTACCAATTCCTCCCAGGTATGGTGAAATGGAGTTCCAGACACCAATGCTCCCTTTGTGGAACCGCTGTCCAATTGCTATTTCAAGGTGAAGCAGTGGAATTCCCTCCAAGATCAGTGCAATTATGTATGGGATTAAAAAGGCTCCTGTGACCACAAACAGTTCAAGCAAAGAAAGAATTTCAGCCACCAATTTAAAATTCACTTTTCTCTCCTCAATCTTTGACCTTGTTACATTTTGAGATTTGTTTTCACTATTTTTGACCACAGGAAGGATTTGGTAAATGTAGCTATGTTTTAAAGCAATGTATATTTCCACAGCTTGAAAAGAAGCTGCAAGATAAGTCATTAAAAAGCCATATTGTTTCCCTTACGCTGGAACAATGAACAATTTTTTTAAAAATCTATTGTCATAATGGATAAACAGCTCATAAGCATTGTGTTGGGAAGTCTCTGATCCATTTTGGCTACACACTGAGAGGTGTTAAAAAGAGATGCAGAGAACATTATCCACAAGCTAGGTATCTAACCCGCTCAGGCCTTCTCAGCCCTTGATTACACCCATCCTAAATTAAATATTGGTAAGAATAACATTACCCAGGTCCCGTATTTAGTTCAGGCCACTCATGCTATGAGCACTGCTGTGGCCTAGAAATTGCCTCAGGCAAGATTAGAGATTTATAACAGCTCAATTCCTGGCTGGCCTAGCCTGGTGGCACTGATAATTCAAAGCCAGAGAAACATTCTGGGCAGCAACAATGACAGCTCAAAGATCAAAAAATAACTGAACTTGAGACCGTCGAAGAGAAAGTGAAGAAGAGAGAGCTAGAGCGGAAAGACGGTTTGGCTCATGGCTGGAATAGTGCCGGAAAAGGGAGGAAAAGCCCTTTTATCTGGTTCTGATTGCACAGATGAGAATGGAACTGGGTGAGTGCCCTCCCATCTCGCTGCACAGTTGTGGAGAGATGTTGGAGAAAAATAGTATGATCAACCACGCCAAAGTCCGCAGCAGTTTGAGCCCGTGAGAAGGGAGAGTGTGTCTTAATCAGAGTTGATCAGGATACAATTCATGATTTTGACAGGGCCATAAGATATTGGAGCCGAGGTAAGCTATATGACCATCAAGCCTGGTCCACCATTCAATGAGATTCTGGCTGATCTGATAACCTTCAGCTCTGCTTTCCTTTCGTATCTTCTTCACCCTTAATTCCCTTACTGATCAAAAGTCTGTCTCTCTCAGCCTTGAATATACTATTATTTATTATTATTATGATTATTTAGGTGATTTTTATTGGCACATGTACTGAAGCCCAGAAGTACAGCGAAAAGTGCATAATGTCGCCAGCCCTGGCACCATCTTGGGTAGCAAGGTACCTAGGTACAGAAAAAACTTAGGTACAAAGTAGCAAGAGAAACTCGAGTTAAAAAGTTAAGCATTACTTCATAGAATAGTAGAGAAATGAAGAAATAAGGTAATAGTTAACATTAAAGTCTTTCCTTGTTTAAACTGGGAAAATAAAGGACTAAGTTAAAAGTTCAACATTCTTTGATGAGACTTTTGTTTATCTGGCTCTCCAGGAAGGCTCAGCTGCCTGTTCTCGTCAGCATCACTGCACATACTGTTGCTGCTGCTGAAACTAATATACCTAATGACCCAGACTCGACAGTGCTCTGCGATAAAGAATTCCACAGATTCACAGCCCTCTGAGAGAAGATATTCCTCCCCATCTCTGTCTTTAATGGGCGATTCACTATTCTGAGATTTTGCCCTCAGCTCCTGAACCCTCTGAGTGATTGTGGTAGGGTTGGAGGCTCGGGATGGGATTCATACATGCAGCTCCAGCTCAGTTGGGCATAAATCAGAGAGGTGACAACACAGTAAAGACGTTTGGTGAGGGAAAAGAGGTAGGAGATGGAAGGGAAGTTTGCAGGACACAGAGGTCAGACTTGTTTTGAGAAGGATGATGAGGACAGATATAAACGATGATGGAGCAGCACTTGAGATGAGGAAAGTGTCACCAGCTTTGACACAGAAAGCAGGAAAAGGAATTGGGTCATCGGTAGCTCACTGAAAATAAGGTTAAGCAGCAGTGGATGGGTCTCATGGACAAAATGTAGGGGAACAATTTGAACATCTCATCTCTCTGTATATTACTGTAATTCCTCAGCTTTGACATTGCTGTTGTAAATCTATTTGTAACCTCTCCAATGCTTTGAACTCACTCCTGAAAGGGTGGTAGAGGGAAGATCAATCTTAACAATGAAAAAATGTTGGGATGAATGCTTGAAATGTCATAGCATAAAGACTATGGGCCAAAAGCTGGAAAATGGGATTAGAGCAGATAGCTGCTGGATGACTGGCTTGGACATGATGGGCTGAAGGGCCTTTTTCTGTGCTGTAAAAGGGAAGAAATTGTGGCTCCTCTAGGAGAAATATTTGTATCACCTATAGCCATGGGTTAAGTACCAGATGTCTGGAGGATGGCTAATGTTGTGCCTTTATTTAAGAAAGGCTGTAAGGAGAAGCTTGGGAGCTATAAACTGGTGAGCCTGATGTCAGCAGTGGGTAAATTATTGGAGGGGTTTCTGAGAGATAGGATTTCATACATTTAGTGAGGCAAGGACAGATTAGGGATAGTTGGCATGGCTTTGTGTGTGGGAAACAGTGTCTCGCAAACTTGATCAAGTTTTTTTGAGGATGTAACCAAAAAAGATTGAGAAGGGCAGAGCGTTAAACATTACCAATTGGACCTGAGTAAAGCCTTTGACAAAGGTTTGCATCATATACTGATTAGTAAAGTCAGATCGCATGGGATCCAGGGAGAGCTTGTCAATTGGATGCAACTTTGGCTTTATGGTAGGAGACGGAGGGTGGTGGTGAAGTGGGGGGGTTTTTTTCGGATTGGAGGCCTGTGACCGGCTGTGTTCCATAGGGATCGGTGCTGAGTCCACTTTTATATAAATGATTCATACAAGAATTTAAGAGGCATGGTTAGTAAGTTTGTGGGTGACACCAAAATTGGTAGAGTAGTTTGACAGTGAAGAATGTTATCTATGATTATAAAGGGATCTTGATAAGTTGAGCAAATGTCTTGAGGAGTGGTAGATTGAATTTAATTTAGATAAATGCAAGGCATTGCACAAACAAGGACAGGACTTGTGGAGTTAATGGTAGGGCCTCGGGAGTGTTGTCAACCAGAGAGACCTAGGGGTTCAGGTACTTAGTTCTTTGGAAATTGTGTCACAGGTAGAGCAGTTAAGAAGGCATTTAACAAGCTTGCTTTCATTGTCAGACCATCGAGTATAGGAGTTAAGATGTCATGTTGAGGCTATACAGCATGTTGTTGAGGCCACTTTTGAAGTACTGTGTACAATTGTGGTCACCCTGCTATAGGAAGAATATCAAGGCATTGGAAAGGGTTCAAAAACAAATTGGCAGGATATTGCTGGGCCTGGAGGGTTTGAGTTAGAAGGAGAGGCTGAATAGGCTGGGACATTTTTCACCAGAGAGTAGGAGGTTGAGGGATGATCTTATAAAGGTTTGAAAAATTGGGATGGGGGCGGTGCATAGACAAGGTGAATAGCAAAGGGGACGTATTGAAGGTGAGAGAAGGATTTAAAAGGGACCTGTGGGGAGACTTTTTCACACAGGGTGGTTTTAATGTGGAATGAACTGGCAAAGAAAGTGGTAGATGCAGATATGAGTACAACCTTTAAAAGATTTTTGGATAGGGGCATGAGCAGGAAAGGTTGGAGGGATATGGGCCAAACACAGGTAAGTGCAACTGGTTTAGTTTGGGAAACTTAGTCGGCATGGTCGAGTTGGACTGTCATATAGTCATACAGCCTGTGCCTTATGATCCTATGACTACGATTAAATGGCTTAACACCATCGTGTTTATAATTCTCCAGCTGAAGCACTTTCCATTCAGCTTTTAAGGCTGACCAACTCAGTGGTAAAGTGTAGTTTTACAGTTGGCCTGGGCCCATCCCCCAGTGATAAACATTGAAAATGAGGGCACCTTTGCTTTGTCAGTTTCCCATGTTCTGCTCTTGCCCGGTCGGAAAATCCACTGGCAGCTTTAGCGACAACAGAACGAACCGGCAGGAGCAGTGGACGCTGTCGGAACTCCATCCAGTTGCCGATGGTGATTATTACTGGAGTAGGGCACTGAGCCTGGCGGGTCAGGAGTGGCAGGCCCTCGTGAGAGAGGTGAGGGAGAGCTGGAGTTGATAGGGTGGGAGGAAAAAGGTAAGGAAAAAGTAAGGGATCAAGGGGGCTAGCTAGATCTTGTCAGGAGTCAGCTGCCGGGTCTGGGGGCCTGTAAAAGAGGTACACACCCCATTGCCAGGCAACAGACTAACTAATGGGGTGAGAACAGGAGAAGACAATGTGAGTAAAATTGCAAATTGCAGTGAA
The DNA here is from genome assembly GCF_030684315.1 of Stegostoma tigrinum. NCBI lineage: Eukaryota > Metazoa > Chordata > Chondrichthyes > Orectolobiformes > Stegostomatidae > Stegostoma > Stegostoma tigrinum. The sequence continues at coordinate 13,783,569 of NC_081355.1, read as the reverse complement.
GAGGTAGGCATCATGAATGCTGACCAATTTTATGACCCATCTGCCACACACCAATGCACACTCCAATCTACACAACGGCCCATAGATTTGCCCCTGTACCTGTTGGCGCACCTGCCCACCCACATGCCCTCACAGCTGTCCATGCCCCTGCCCAAAATCCTGCCCAAAAACCTTTCCACGTACATGCCCACCTGCCATCACACCCACCTACCCAACCACCTACCCACACACCTTCACACACCTATCCACAAACCTGCCCACGCACCTATCCACAAACCTGCCCACACACCTTCACACACCTATCCACAAACCTGCCCACGCACCTATCCACAAACCTGCCCACACACCTTCACACACCTATCCACAAACCTGCCCACGCACCTTCATACACCTATCCACAAACCTGCCCACGCACCTATCCACAAACCTGCCCACACACCTTCACACACCTATCCACAAACCTGCCCACGCACCTATCCACAAACCTGCCCACACACCTATCCACACACCTATCCACAAACCTGCCCACACACCTATCCACACACCTATCCACACACCTATCCACAAACCTGCCCACACACCTATCCACACACCTACCCACAAACCTACCCACACACCTACCTACAAAACTACCCACAAACCTGCCCACACACCTATCCACACAACTGCCCACACACTAGCCACCCATCTACCCACATACCCACCAACACACCTATCCACAAACCTATTTACACATCTACCTACACAACCACCCAAACACCTACACATAAAGCTGCCCTCCCAAGCTGGACAGATCTATTGGTTAATACAACTCCTTCCTTCACTTAGCTCTCAATCTTCCAAATCTGTCCTTTGGAAATGTTTTAGCAAATTTCCTTTTGGAATTTATTGTTGTATTTTCTTCTGTCACAGTTTCAGGCCTCCTGTTCTACATCAGGATGAATGTCTGAGTAAAACAGATTCTCCTTTTCCTTCGCAACGATTTTGTTCCACATGTCACACATCTGCATCTTTCAGTCATCAACCCTCCTACCAGTGGAAAGGTTTCTTCTCGTCCAATGTATCAAACCCGTTGTTAGTTTTGAGAGCCTCTACTAACGAGGCAGTCTTAGAGGATGTGCAGCAATTGAGTGGTGTGTCACAGAATTTGCAGCTCTCATTTGAAGCAGCAGGGAGGTGATTCTTTAGAACTCAATTAATTACAGCCCAGAAGCAAGCCCTTCAGCTAATCATGTCTGTGCAACAACCATCACGTAGTCCTATTCCCTTCTCATTTCCCTATGACCCTGTGAAAATGTTCACTTCTGATGACCTTTTGAATTCCTCAATGTAACCCGAACCTGCGAGAAAGATAGTAAACTAGAATAAAAGCTGTCAGTAAGGAATAGTTAATATTTTACATTGTGGAGCATAAAAGGAAAACAGTAAATGTGCTGGATGTAAATCAAAATCAACAGCTTTGGGAGCAGGAATTAACCCATCAGTCTTACAAGCTGCCAAGTGAGCCATGTTATTGGAAGATGACACAGTGTGGAGCTGGATGAACACAGCAGGCCAGGCAGCATTGGAGGAGCAGGAAAGTTGACGTTTCGGCGGGACACTTCTTAAGACCCTCCATCTCCGCACTTTGTTATCTCTGGCTCCAGCATTTACAGTTCTTACTACCTCTGATATTATTTTAAGATGCTCTGTTTCATTGCAGATGATATTGAGGGGAGACCACAGGCCCCATTCTGTCAAGCAGTGAATCTCTTTATTTGGCCAACGGGGCTGCCAGGTCAGTGGATATTTTGAGCAGAGTCCAGGAAATGCTTTTAGGTGATGTGGATGAGAGGAAACATGGACAGGTCAATATCCTCTGTTCCTGAAAATATGACGTGAAGGTGCCGGCATTGGATTTACGAAGGGGCTCTAAAAGCTTGTGTTTTCAAATAAACCTTTGGTCTATAATCTGGTGTTGTGTGATTTCTGACCTCCTGAAAATAGTAAGATTTCTATCAACTACTACTAGATCAGGGAGATGGGACCTTTTGTTAAAGATTTTAATGTTATTAATGGACATGGAACATTCTGACTCATATACAGCAAAACTTGCAACTAAAGTGATATTTCTGTAAATCATTCATTCACAAACTTCACACGACAAACATTTTTTTCTATGTGGTTTTTATCACAGCCCCCCAGCCAGCCACCAATTTTGGAGTCAACTGAAATTGAATAACTCATTTAAGTAGAAAGTTGGGAAAGATGCAACTGGAGTAGAATTTCCTCAAGATCTTTCCTTGAGAACATCACAAATTATGCCAGCTGCTGGATTTCCACTTGTCTGCCTTATTATAACTTTGGAAGCTGCATAAAGTGGGCTGATTCTGACAATTGAAGGGCCCATCCTTCTCTTGTTCATTTTCAGATGGCAGGAGACAATTCATTGCAATTGGAATTAAAAGCGAGAAGCCCAATGTTAGAGTTCACTGTTTGTTTTAACCGACATTCAGTGGTTTATGCCATGGCACAGATTGCACATGGCCCCATTGTACAATTTCGTTGCTAATGCCCACTGCAAATAGTGTCGTGCCCTCTGCTTAACCTTGGCGCAGTACCTGATTGTATGCTGTTGTAAGCCAGGGATGTAACTTTGAGTTCATTGGAATTAAAAATCTGAGAGATATGTAAAATATGCTACTGATTTGTATTCCTCATTTTACACTCTCACACAAAACTCAAAATTTCCTCAGTAACTTTTAGCTACTCATTTAAATCTTCATGAAAATTGCTCTGCCATCAAAACCCAATTCATTGTTTGCACCTGCCTCTACTTTTTAAACTTCCAGTGTTCACTACCTGTAAAGAAGCTTTGTAATCAGTAACCACTCAGGAACAAGGCTCCCGTGAACACTCTGATTGTGTTTCATTTACCAAGATGAGTTAATTAAGCATTATTTAGAGTCTATCAAAATAACATTAAAACTTTATTAGTCAGCATTTCAACCATCTTGCATCTCAGTAACTTTTTAAAACCGATGTGTAAATATACACTTGCTCTAAAACACAACCTTTACATAGAATTTTCAGCTCTTAAATCCTTGTTATGGCAGAATGTGAATCATGTATGAGAGTTGTTGATGGTCAGCAGAGATGGGCTAACATATAAGTATCATTAAACATGTTAATGCAGTTATATATTGGGACACAGTAACTCCACATCTCCACATTAATAGTCACCTTTTCTCAAGTTTATTGAACAACAATTTGTTGACAGATCATCAATTAGATGGTCAATTAGAGGTCATCTAATTCACACAGACAATCACATTAGTATATTGTGGAAAACTCGTCATTGTTTTGCAAAAAGAAATTCCTATAATTTGCCTCATTTTTGAGTCTTGTAACATTCTGAGTATATTGAAAAATTATCAAGGACTTCATAAATTATACTCAAAAATAACCAACATTTCAAAATAATGATCAGGGTTTCTGCTGGACAGAAAACGGGGTTTGATTATCTTGGCACTTCACTAATTATGTCATGCAAAAAGCCATTATTGAAATTATTGAAGATCCTTTCATTTAGAATCACTCTGGGGGATATTGATCGACAGACACTGACTGTATTTTGTTGATGTTCCTTTGTGGATTATTTTTATACAGATGTTAAACTTCTTATTTTGAGTGCTTGGCTGTCTCTGCTAAAACAGTGAACAGAGGGATATTTTCTCCTGTGATAATATTTACCCTCTATACAAAGTGACTCTGGAACTAGAAATTTCAAAAACTCAATCAATTTATACAAGTTTCTCTTCTACCATTATGCTGTGTACTCACCACCTCCATAGGTCTGACAGAGATAGGGGAACCTCCATATATTTCCCAGTCCCACAGAAAATCCTATACAGCTGAGGACATACTGGATCTTATTGCCCCACAGAGGGCCGCTGATTATAGAGTTATAGAATCCCTACAGTGTGGAAACCAGCCAGATCTGACAGAGGGTCGATGCCTTTTCCTCAGTCATCCTGAATACGAACAGGGAGCATCATGTGGTTTAGTGCTGATTAAAATACAGCACTTTGCCAGGAAAAACAGCTTCGGGCTGTCAAATACATTGTGACACTTGTTAATGGATAACAAGGTAATGCAAATGTAAAATAAACCTGTGTCTGAGAATAAAACTGGTTTGAAGTGGGGAATGTTTAATAAGCGTGGTAAACAATCCCATCTTTGAGGATGTTTTTAGTTCCCACGCACAAATAAATTCCTCCAAATGCTTGCATGTAAAATACACTTGTCACCAACTATCCAGTGCTTATATTCTAAATATATTAGCTGGAGCAACTGAGCTTTGAACCCAGGCTTCCTGGCTTTCAAGGATAGAAGCCATCACACCACAACAGCCCTTTTAGGGGCCTGGGATTAGAATGGAGTTCATGTGTTTCAAGGGGAAGTATTTTTGGGAACTGTGTGCTGCTGGACTGGGCTGCTTTTTATAACCTACTTCAGCCACCCTCAGTATAATTTTACCAAGTGCTGAATATTTACTTTTGGATGTCATGTTCAGTTTGCCATATTGACAGTTTTGGGATCCCCTCAGATCTAGCATGATCACCAGATTCCAATGTGCATACACACGTAAGTATGTGTCCATTTACACACTGGAAAGTGTTTACTATTAGAATCTTCCTTGCTCCTGGGGGAACTTTCCTGGTCCGTCAAAGGTGGGGTTAGTCAGCCAGATTGGGCATAAAGTTGGAAAATAGGCCACTGGTTGGCTATCCAATGCATTGTGACCTCTGAGCAGTCTTTCTATGGTCAGGGTGTGGTCCAATGTGTGTCATAAGCTACACACCCAGCAGAAATAGGTAGCCAGTTGGGAAAAACGTGACAGCACCACCAGGATCCGCCTGACACCGGATCCCCTTTCCGCCCTCACCCCCACCACATTCCCGTGAGGTTTAAGACCTCACTGGGATTGTATCTTTCTGGCGATAGAGTGCCAGTGGTCTATCTCCAACCTGCTAGGATTCACTGGCCACAATAAGGGCCACAAAACACCCCACCTCATATTTTCCCAATCAGGCAGATAGTGCCTCCATTTTGAGGCACTCTCCTGGTCTGTTGCCAACCTCACCCTCAGCTGTACCCACCTGTTCAGATGGTCCTGCCATATACACATTGTACAGGTTGTCACAGCAGGCTTCCTATTCACTGGCCTGTCTACTGTTCTCATTGAATGAAGGTGGAGTTGACCGATTCTTAATTGGCTGGCCCCAGGAAGGTCATGAGCGATATCCTGACAAAGCCAAAGTTTGGATTCCCGACACAGAATTGAAGCCACATTGTTATCATCCCAGCTGGGAGAATTCGGCCTGTAGAACAAGGCCAGAGTGTGACCTCCCCACAAGTGCCCTGTTCCATTCCCTGACTGTGATGTGTTTCTCTACAAAGCCACAGGTGATTTTTTTTGATAGTACAGTTTAAACATTGCTGAAAAGTGACACAAAGTGAAAGTGATTCAACTTGCATTCATCAGGATTGGGATGCAAGAAACCGAACTTTGAAAGAGATCATTCAATTCCTTAACAAATTACGATTGGTGCAAATGTTCTCTGCATCAAAGTGTAAAGTATTTATCCCATACATTTTTTTTGAACATTGCTGCAACGTGAAGGAAATAAATATAAAAAATTATTCTTTGCAATCACTTTTTTAAAAAGTCCATTCATGGAACGTGGTCATTGTTGGCAAGGCAATAGTGCTATTAAGAAGGGATCTCCAGAGTTTTGACTGAGCAACAGCGAAGGAATGGTGATTCAATTCCAAGTCAGGATGGTGTGTGGTTCAGAGGGGAACTTGTGGGTGGTGGTGCCTTTGTGTTTCTGCTGCCTGTTTCTTTCTGGATGGTTCTGGGAAGGTGCTGTGTAAGGAACCTTGGTGTGTTTCTGCAGTACATCATAAATCATCAAGAATCAATCAGGCAGGATGAATAAAATTTATTAACTTCAATACGGTCTGTACAAGAACCTGCAAGTGCTCTCGGCTTTCCCTTTGTCTTTCACAGTCTCCCTGCATTATAAGCATTTTCACAATTCTCATTGTTTCATGCCTGACTGGTAGGTATACAGAGCAAAGTACACAATATCATCGCTGGCCCTTCTAGCCTTTTGAATCATTAACCTTTGATTTTGCAAATCAGAAACAGGAAGAGGTATCTCTTCTATGTTGAGCTTGAAGAATATCGAAGAGGCTTTTTTGCTTTGTGTCTGGGAAGCAATGGTGAATCAATTCGTAAAGGTAGCCCTTAAAACATTTGAATTGAAAGTTGTCTTTTCATTTAACCTTGGTCCTGGCTTAAATTGGTAAAAGGCCATGCTGCTTCACCTCTGCTCAACATTTTAATGACAGCGACTGGAAAGAATTTTGCATGTTTTAATGATTTATGGCTTACAGATGTTAGTCTCTTAACAAACGTAGATGCTGATGTGAAAAAACAACTTCAACAACAGCAACAATCTGTATTTATCCAGTACCATCAGTACAGTGAAACATCCCAAGGTACTAAAAACATCATTAAACAGCTGCAGTACATTAACTGGCATTACAAATATCCCTTTCACCTAATGGTCCTACATAACCATTCAGAGAATCTAACCTCCGTTTCTGACCCATTTCTCCATTAAAATACAAATAAACAAGTGGACATTTCTTGAAACGATGATGAGCCAGGGAGTTGTGCACTGCATCTTCACATGGAAAAATACCACTTTACAATAAAAAATAGGAAGGAATTTAGACATTTGCCAAATTCCAGTAATGTGCTTATTTTTGTTTTAAGTTCAATGTGTGTGGAAATTAAGCAAGTGGTGCAAATAGGCATTGTTGTTTTGTGGAGTTAAACATTATTTTGTTTTTCATTCACTGAGGCAACTGATGTTGAATGGACGAGGCCACGCCTGTCCTCATTCCTTCGGCACCGGTTTCTGATGAACACGTACAAGGCTGTACCAGGTATGACTAAACTCGGCACTCCGGCCACAATGACAATGACCACCGTTACCCATGGAGGATAAAACGTCTCTCCAAGGTTGGGAAAATCTTGCTGTAGAGAGATGCAGAAACAGCGACCGGTTACACAGACAATACGTACACCTGGGTGCTCAAGAGGATAGTCTTCTTCAATGGACCAATTTGCTCAATCTAAACAGTCACAGCTGAGCAGGGTTTTACAGTCTACATGCCCTTGGGGTATTGTCCCTAAGATTCCTGTGTGACCTCCTTATTCCCCTCCATGGCCTGTCTGCCATTGTATGTTGAAATGGGTAAGGTCCAGGCCACCATGTGCACCCCTACCTCTGTTGATGCCCAAAGTGAGTAATCAATCCTAAAGGACCATGTCTTGCATAACCTGGCGGGACTCTTTTCCACATCAGGCTCCCATTTTCCCAGGAAACTCTGCCACCTGAAAAGTCCCGCCCATAAGCAGCATCTAGTATGGAAACTAAAAGTATTCTGAAATATTCAGAAGAAATTTCATGCCAAATTCTCTGGGAGGCCAATTTGAGGCTCATGTGCACTCTATCTAACCCCCAACTCCTTGTAAGAATGGGTTGAATTGCACATTTTATATCGCTCAGAATTTTTCTCAGTGAAATAGTCACTCTACATTTGCTTTCTAAAAGACATTGTTTGGACAATGCCCTGTGTTTTGTAAGATACTTAAGACATATTCAACCCAACATAGAGAATTAATAAACACTGATCACAGTTTCAACAATATTGATGAGGATCAAATTTAGCCTCAAACACAGGCCTCGAAAATATTGTAATGGTCAGTACGTAGGAGAAAAACATTATGTGGAGCCACTTTAACCTGGGAGTGGCAATGGAACAGCAAATTGTAGCAGGTTCCATCACAAACATGTTTTTCATTAAAAATTCAACAAGCTACTCTGAAATATTGACCTTGATTAACTTCAAAGTATACTTACATACTCGGGATCCCAGACAATGTATGTCAGCTCCTCTCTAACTTTAATTACAAAGTAAAACAGGAATATGACCAACATTATGAGGGGGCTAATGACTCTCCAGGTCGCTTGCCAGAAGATATTTGGCTTGTGACCAATCATCCACATGATGTCGTTATTGAATCTGTGAAGAAACAAGTAAATCATAAGAAATGTGTATCAAAATCGCTAGGAGATTCTATACCTGTCCTGAGTAGGAGACACATAACTCAGGAACTTCACAACTAACTTTCTGAAGAAAGGTAGGCTTTCCTGCTCATCTGATGCTGCCTGGCAGGCTGTGCTCCTCCAGCTCCACACTGTGTTGTCTCTGACTCCACCACTGGCAGTTCTTACTTTCTCTAACATAATTGTTCTCTTTTTTCTTAACCAGATAACTAGCGCCAATTCCTGGAATGATGCCAAGTCACAGATTTGGGGACATGGTAATACACAGACTGTGAAGTTCACATGTGGGGATAATTTTAAAGGCATATTTACTTTTGGTGCCTTCCCCAGTCATTGTCAATTTTGTTTCTGTTTCTTCTGTAATCTCCTGTAGTGAATGCGGCACATTTTCACAGCCAAGTGTCTGATATCTGATCATTCTCACATATACTTTTATCATTGCTCCCTAACTTGCAGGTCAGTTATATCGCAGGCCAATGCACTGCATGCAAATTTAGCTTTCTGTTTTAAAAGGAAAAGCAAGATTTCAATAGCTGGAAACCAAAGATATCCAATTCCAGCCTCAGGTAACTGTTTGTGCGGAGTTTGCACATTCTCCCCGTGTCTGCGTGGGTTTCCTCCGGGTGCTCCGGTTTCCTCCCACAGTCCAAAGATGTGCAGGCTAGGTGGATCGGCCATGCTAAATTGCCCATAGTGTTCAGGGGTGTGTGGGTTATCGGGGGATGGGTCTGGGTGCGATGACCCAAGGGGCGGTGTGGACTTGTTGGGCCAAAGGGCCTTTTTCCACACTGTAGGGAATCTAATCTAATTTAATCTAAGATAAAGGTGCTTCATATCAGAGTCAATGCTGTGTATTTCATGCATTTTACAATACAAGCTACCCTTGTTAATTTAAAGCCATCTTGCTCAATAAATCAAATTACCCAGTGGTTTAAATTAAGCAATTTTGACAAAATAGTGCGTGTAAATAACAGGTTAATATGAAAAAATGTAACAAGGCATTTAGCAGGAGTATGACAGATTGAAATGAACATCAGATTAAAGATGAGCCAAAAATGGAAATTGCTGGAAAAGCTCAGCAGGTCTAACAGCATCTGTGGAGACAAATCAGAGTTAACATTTCGAGTGGACGGGCCCTTCCTCAGAACTGGTTCCTCAAGTGCTGTCAGACCTGTTAAGTTTTCCAACAGTTTCTACTTTTCTTTCTGTGTTACAGCATCAGCAGTTCTTTCGGTTTTTATCAGATTAAAGAAGGCTATATCAGGAAGGGTGACATCAAGTTTTGTCAAAGAAGTAGTCATTAAGGATGGTATTAAAGCAAGAGAGGAAAGTTGAGAGATGGAATGGCTTATAGATGGAATTCTGGGTGTGATGGGGACAGAAAGATTTGGGTGGGGGAGGTTAGAATTGGATAATTGTGGAGGAGGATTGACAGAATAGTGACAGTGAGGGATTAGGTCATTTGAGGACAAAGATGAACTTTAAATTTGAGGCAGTGATGGACTAGGACCCAATATAGGTCAGTGGTCTTAGGGCTGGAGATTGACTGGATCTTGGTTATGAGTTAGAATAAGGGAGCAGACTTTGAAGGAACACAAGTTAATGGAAGTTGCTGATGGGGAGAGGTGTGTAAAGAGAGTGTAGGAATAGTTGAGACTGAAAGATAGATTAATAGTGGAATCCAAAGATGTTTCAGACATGGTCTTTGTAGTGGAGGGAATGTGGGGCTGGTTACAGATGTTCAACAAGCAACTTGACAACACAGCAGTAGTGGTGTAATGGATTCAGTCATCTGTTAACAGTGTACATGCGGAATCCCAGAAGCAGCACACCCATACAAAACAGGAGGAAGCTGAGGATAAATTCTTGAGATGATGATGTGTGCAGCTATTTGACAAAATTACATGGTAAAATCTCCAGGAAGACACTCTTCAGAGGTGGCATTCCTAAATATATTATCAATTAAAGTTGTATGAGACCCCTTGGAGATGAGTGACCATAACATGATACAAATTTTTATCAAGATGGAGAATGAGGTAATTGATTCGGAGTCTAGGGTGCTGAATCTTAGTAAAGGAAGCTATGAGGATATGAGGTACGAATTGGACCTTGATAGATTGGGGAGTGTTACTTATAGGGATGAAAATGGTTAGGTACTGGAAAGCATTCAAGGAATGCATGGGGAAACTGCAACAACTGTTTATATCCTGTCTGACACAAAAGCAAAATGGGTAACAGGGCCAATCTAAGGCTTACAAGGAAATTAGAGATAGTATCCAATCCAAGGTAAAAGCGTACAGATTGGCCAAGAAAAATAATACATTTGAGGATTGGGAGCAGTTTAGAATTCAGCAAAGAAGGACCAAGGGGTTGATTAAGAAGAGGAAAATACAGTACACAAGCAAGCTTACAGGGAACATAGACACTGACACTAAGAGTTTCTGTAGGTATGTGAAGAGAAAGAGACTGGTAAAGATACATGTATGCCCCCTACGGACAGGAACGGGGGAATGTATAATAGGGGATAAAGAAATGGCTGAGCAACTGAATACATAATTTGGTTCTGTCTTCACAAATGAGGGCACAGATCAGATACCAGAAATGTTAGTGAGAGGGAAGAATTGAGGGAGATCAATATTAGTAGAGAAGTTGTGCTGGGAAAGTTGATGGAATTGAAGGTGGATAAATCTCCAGGGCCTGATAATCTACATCCCAGAGTGCTTAAGGAATTGGCTCTAGAAATAGTGAATGCATTGGTGGTCATCTTCCAGGATTCTATAGATTCCTAACAGTCCGTACAGATTGGAGGGTAGCTAATGTCACTGCAATATTCAAAAAGGGAGGTATAGAAAGAAAAGGGAATTATAAACCAATCAGCCTAACATCAGTGGTGGGGAAAATTCTCAAATCCATTATCAAGGACGTTATAGCAGAGCATTTAGAAAGAGGAGGCAAGATCAAGCAGAGTCAGCATGGATTTATGAAGGGAAACTAAGCTTGACAAATCTGTTGGAATTCTATGAAGATGTTACTAGTAGATTTGACGAGGGGGAGCCAGTTGATGTGGTATATTTGGACTTTCAGAAAGTGTTTGACAAAGTTCTGCGTGAGACATTATTGTGCAGTGTTAAAGCGCTTGTGTTTGGGCTAAGTGTATTGAGATGGATAGAAAACTGGTTGGCAGAGAGAAAACGGATAAAAATTAATGGGCCCTTTACAAATTGGCAGGCAGTAACTAGTGGGGTGCCACAGGGATTGGTGCTGAGACCCCAGCTATATACATCACAGTATATATTAATGATTTGAATGAGGGAACAAAATGTCACATTTCAATGTTTGCAGATGATACCAAGTTGGGTGGGAGAGTGAACTGTGACAAGGATGCAGAGATCCTTCAGCATGATCTTGACAGGTTGCTGAGTGGGCAAATCAATGGCAGATGCAGTATAATTTGGATAAATATGAGGTTATTCACTTTGAAAGCAAAATCAAGAAGGCAGATTACTACCTGAATGGCAGTAAATTGGGAGACGGGAGTGTGCAGCAGGACCTGGGTGTCCTTGTGCACCATGCGCTAAAGGTAAGCATGCAGGTGCAGCAGGCTGTAAAGAAGGCAAATGGTATGTTGGCTTTCATTGCGAGAGGTTTCGAGTACAGGAGCAACAATGTGTTGTTGCAGTTATACAGGGCCTTGGTGAGGCCACACTTAGTATATTGTGTGCAGTTTTGATCTCCCTTTATGAGGAAGGATGCTCTTGATCTCAAGGGAGTGCAACGTATGTTTATCAGGCAGATTCCAGGGATTGCGGGACTGACGCATGAGGAGAGACTGATTAGTTTAGGATTGTTTTCGCTAGTGTTCTGGCAAATGAAGGGGGAATCTCATAGACACTTATAAAATTCTACCAGGACTATACAGGACAGATGGAGGGAGGATGTTCCCAATGGTGGGTGTGTCCAAAACCAGGGGTCACAATATGAGGATTCAGGCTGGACCATTTAGGGCAGGGATGACGAGACATTTCTTAACTCAGAGAGTGGTGAGCCTGTGGAATTCATTACCACAGGAAGTAGTTGCTGTCAAAATATTGGATGTATTCAAGAGGTGGCTTGATATCGCAGTTGGGAGGGATGGGATCAAAGGTTATGGGGAGAAAACAGGATTAGGCTATTGGGTTGGATGATTGGATGAATGTCAGAGCAGGCACGAAGTGCCAAATGGCCTCCCTCTGCTCCTATCTCCTATGTTTCTATGAAACATAGTTTAAAAATTGATATTAAATGCACAAAGGATTTAACTGAGCAGCGTAGCTTGTTACAAGAATCACTGCTATTTCATAACATCTACAAAGGAGGAGCAAGATGAATGGTGGTTAGTTCTTTTGGAAGCAGTAGGCAAAGAGAGGTGGAAACATTCATTTAAAATTCCAGCCTGCATAATAGTCTCTTAAACATAGAATAATGAACCAAACTCCAAAGGGGAGAGCATTGTGTCGTTACCTGTCAATGCCATAAATATACACGACGGACACCATCTCACAGAAAGCGATGATCAGCAGAGGGATGGAGCCAGCGTAGGCATCAAACAGGGCAAGCCAATAGTTTCCCGAATTTATGACAAATATGAACGCAATGAAGAAGCACACTAGACAAATCAGTCCTGGAAAAGAGAAGACCAGAATTTGATTTGCTTGAATGAACAGAGCCATCACGCTTCATCATAACAAGGAGTAATTTTCATCTCCCCATGGTAACAGCGACAGTAACAAATCAGAATGCTGAATTATGGTTTATGCCCCATTTCTTTGGATTTTTTTTTGACATGCCTCAACTCTGGCAACCAGAAATCTAGCTCATAACAGCTTTGTGTATTAATAAACATTGGGGTTATGTTGTTCATGTTCCCCACTCTCATTTCCATCTTTATCCAAGTGGCCACCATCAGCTCCATCTACCACTCACCAAAAAGGTGAAAACTGGGGCAGCCAGGCGGAATAAATAAATGCCAACTGTTATAAAGATAAGCCATCATTCAAGGCATTTATATTCACGTTTGGGAGGTTGCCTTTGTGCGAAACAAATATTTTTCTTGAAGCTCATCTACTTGATACAGGCCTTTACTGTCTATTAAAATATTTCAAAAGCTTTCAAAACAACAGCCTAGTTACAGCTGTAAGGTTGGTTTAGGACAAGCTCCCAAAAACAAGGATTCTTTAAAAGGAGTATCAGAGATAATGGGAACTGCAGATGCTGGAGATTCCAAGATAATAAAATGTGAGGCTGGATGAACACAGCAGGCCAAGCAGCATCTCAGGAGCACAAAAGCTGACGTTTCGGGCCTAGACCTGTCTCTGCCTCCCTAACCGGTTCTTCCTCTCACCCATCCCTTCCTCCCACCCCAAGCCGCACCCCCAGCTACCTACTAACCTCATCCCACCTCCTTGACCTGTCCGTCTTCCCTGGACTGACCTATCCCCTCCCTACCTCCCCACCTACACCCTCTCCACCTATCTTCTTTACTCTCCATCTTCGGTCCGCCTCCCCCTCTCTCCCTATTTATTCCAGTTCCCTCCCCCCATCCCCCTCTCTGATGAAGGGTCTAGGCCCGAAACGTCAGCTTTTGTGCTCCTGAGATGCTGCTTGGCCTGCTGTGTTCATCCAGCCTCACATTTTATATTCTTTAAAAGGACATGGTCCACTGTAGGCACTAGGCAGTGGATAGAGTGGAGTCAGTTAAAAAGAATTCAATGGTTTTTTCCAGTGTCAGCCCAGACATACAGACATGGGACGCAGCAGGATCAATCCCCAGGCTACTTTAATGTAGCTGATCTCAAGCTGGTGGCAGCACAGACACTTCACTGCCCCAAGGTGAGAAAGAGGCTCTCAGGGACAGTTCCTGATCAATCTCCATCAAACTCTGCTTGTCCTGGGCAAGAATACAGTGGATCGGGTTGATTTGGACAGCTTTGTTATGATTGCAGAAGGAGGCACTTGGCCCTTTCTTGTCTGCACTTGTGCTTAGAATGAGCAATTCGCTTCTAACTCCCTTGCAAATATTTCAATTTGACCTGTCTTCACCATGCTGCCAGGCAACACATTCCAGCCTTTAACCAGTCACTTTGTGAGAAAGATTTTTCCTAGCCACATTTGTTTATTTTGTTAATTGCTTTAAATATTTACCCTTGCCTTCTTTCACAAATGGGAACAGTTCATTCTGAACTGCAGTCACGGAGAGATGGGATCATTTACACATGTGTTTGGGGTCTTCAAAGCTTCCAGTTTATAGTCCCCTTGCACCTGTACATTGCTGTAAAAATCTTTCCCAGTGACTCATAAACCGCATCTTGCCTTCATCTGCCTGCACTTCCGCTCATCCCCTTGAAAATGCTGTGGGAGACCAGCCCTGTCATTTTTAACCAGCTAACCAGGAGGAATTCACTTTACCTTGGCAGTTCACCAGTGAAGCCCAACCATAAAGTCTAACCACTGCTACATTAAAATCAAACCCAATATGACCCATCCAGGGAGAGGTATTCTCCAGCCTCACTGGAATTCAGAGGAATGTGGGGAATCTCAATGAAACGTAAAATCCTGATGGGATTGGACAGGCTAGATGCAGGAAGAATGGTCCCAGTGTGGGGGAAGTCCAGAACAAGGGGCCACAGGCTAAAAATAAGGGGTAAGGCGTTCAGGCCCGAGATGAGGAAGAATTTCTTCACACAGAGAGTTGTAAATTTGTGGAAATCTCTCCCACAGAAAGCTGTTAGGGCTAGTTTGTTAGATATATTCAAGAGGGAGCAGGTCATGGTCCTTGCAAACAAAGGGATTAAGGAGTAGGGAGAGAAAGTGTGAGTGGGATACTGGGATTGAATGATCAGCCGTGCTCATATTGAATGGCGTTCCACGCTCAGAGGGCTGAATGGCCTATTCCTTCACCTATCTTCTTTGTTCCTATGATGCTGATAAAGTAGCAGTGAAAATAAATTGGGATATCCCGCATGATTTTTCTTTAATATGAGTGAACAGTGGTAAACATCCCAAACTTTCACTACACACATAAACTCCTAACAAAAGTAAGCACCTCCATAGCTGGCCTCAGTTGTCAGCACACTTCCCAAGTGAATGAACGTATGTGCGCATTCATTTAAAAATCTCAGAAACTGATTTGCTTTCAGCGGATCTTTAGAAAGAAAGTCACACATGTCTTAATCCTTTGATTTTCTGTGTGAGTTAGTTTGTAAATGATGTGTCATATTTGTAGCCATTTAAGCTCGATCAAGCATTCTGGTCTGATTTTCTTTGACCTACCAGAGAAGACAGAGTGAATAGTTACAACTGGGGCAAGTAGGTACATTACCCATTTTAGATAAGCGGCCATCAGGAAAGCAACTATTCTTCCCACATGCCAGACGGCAGATAATTGGGCCAGAGATGGACTGAGACCCTGAAGAGGCTAATGGTTGATAAACCACTTAAAGGCCTCAACTTAAGGGTGTTGAGGAGATTTGCTCATCAGATTTCCTGGCCAGAACTTGATAACTGATGTGGCAGGAAGAGGTGGGAATCACACCAGTGCCAAGTTGACCAACTATATGCCCTCCCTGCCATCTCTGGGGAGGGAAAAATCCCACACCCATGTCGGCACCCATGACATGGCACAGGTCGAAAGGTCCATGTTTAATCTAATATACCACCCATAGTCTATATTTGCAGGAGGTATTTAAACTATTCTGTTCTGTTGAAGACCAGGAGGCATGGAATTAATGTAAGGGACGGAAGGGTTAGAGGGAATATGAGGAAACATTTATTCACCTAGAGAATGGGGGCATCTGGAATCATTGCATGTAAGAGTGGTAGAGGCAAAAACCCTTATAACATTGAAGAAGGATTTAGATGTACACTTATGACGCCAGGGTATATAGGGCTAAGGGCCTAGTGTTGGAAAATAGGGTTAGAATAGATAGGTGAATAATTTGGGGATGAGTGCAGATATGGTGGGCCAAAGGGCCTTTTTGGTGCTTAGGACCTCTATGACTCTACACAAAAAATTGACCTTTGCAACTTCTCTGACCCTGTTGTGAGATGGTTTCCTTAACATAAACCTAAAACCCATCCTTACTTTGCTGTGTGTTTGTCCAATGGGAAGTAGGACTTGAAAGGCTGTGTATTGGGAGGATGTGGATTGCAGTGTGTCAGGGCACAGCAGAGCAATGGAATGATGATGTGATGATATCTGCTCAGTGGTCAAATAGCAACAGGGAAGGCAAGGTCTTAGTCTTAGGTCTGCATGCAGATGCTCAAATCATGTTCTTTCATCCAGGGTACAGTTGCCAGTCATGTGGTGGAACCTTGGTCAGCTCCCACTATACTTGCAGCAGTTACAAGCAAGTTCCTGACCTCAGGCATTATATTGTAGACATGATAGGGAATATGGTTAACACAGAGAACGTTGCTTTAAGTTCTGTCTATGTAGGGGCAGGTATTTTTGCTTTTCAGGAATAATTAAGTCATAGGATTGCTTGATAAATATGACTCAAAAAGAGGTAAAAACAGTTGTCTCACAGACTTAACAATGTAAAACAATAGAAAAGTAAATGAAAGGTTTGTGTTTACCAGTAACAAGTTCTTTGGGCCATTTCTTTGGGAAGATTTTCAGGTCTTCTATTGGTACCAGCACGCCTTCTATATTCCCAAACATTGAAGAAAGTCCGAGACAGAATAACATTACAAAGAACAAGATGGACCACAATGGAGAAACTGGCATTTTTGTAATAGCTTCTGTAAAGACAATAAAGGCCAATCCAGTACCTTCGACACCCTGTGGGAAAGGAGATTAGAAGCAATTGAAAAGATTTTGGGAACATGTCTTTGGTTCTGTGCCTCATCAAGTTGGACAAAGGGTCAGAGTAAGCCCAAATGCCCGTGGTCATACATCAACTAATAGCAAAAAGAACTGATTCTATACTTTGCCAATATACATCTAGTGTGTCCATGTTGGCAACAATTGACTTTTGCAGGAGATGACAGAATTAATGGAGCTCAGTTTTAAAATACATTTTAAAAAATAAAGACCTAGAGGGCTATCTTCTTCATTTGGAAATTGAATGAAGGGTTAGGGTTTTTTTATGATACCATTGAACTAATCACATTAACCTTAGAATATTGCTCAGGACCATAGACCATAAGCCACGGGAGCAGATGTAGGCCTTAGGCCATCAAGACTGCCCTACCATTCAATGATATCATAACTTATCTGATCATCCTCAACTCCATTTCACTGCCTTTTCTCCATTTCTCTTGATTCCCTTACTGATTAAAAATCTGTCTATATTAACCTTGAATTTTCTTAATAACCCAATCTTAAGAGCTCTCTATGCTAAAGAATTCCACAGATTCACAACCCTCTGAGAGAAGAAATTCCTCCTCTTCTCTGTCTTAAATGAGCAACCCCTTAAACTCAGAGCCAGGATTTTTCTCTTTGGAACGGTGAAGGATGAGAGGTGACTTGATAGAGGTGTACAAAATGATCAGAGGTATAGATAGAGTAGATAGCCAGAGACTTTTTCCTAGGATGTAGGTAGCTTTTACGAGGGGACGTAGTTTTAAAGTGAAAGGAAGTAGATATAGGGAAGATATCAGAGGCAGGTTCATACTCAGAGAGTGGTAGGGGCGTGGAATGCATTGCCGGAGAGGGTAGTGGAGTCGGCCTCATTAGGGGCATTTAAGCAGCTATTAGATAGGCATATGGATGATAGTATAAGGTAGCGGTGGAGGTTAGATAGACCTTAGGTTTAGGGTAAAAGTTCCGCACAACACCATGAGCTGAAGGGCCTCTACTGTGCTGTACTGTGCTATGTTCTATGTTCTAATGCCCTCTGGTCCTACACTCTCCCACAAGGGATGACATTCTTTATATTCTGTTAAATCCCCTAAGAATTTTGCATGTTTCAACAGATTACCTCTCATTCTTCTAAACTCGGCCCGTCCTCGTAAGATAGTTCCTCCATACTCTGGATCGACCCAGTGAACCTTCTCTGGACTGCCTCCAATGTTAGCATATCTTTCCTTAAATAAGAGGCGCAAAACTATTCACCGTATTTCAGGTGTGGTCTAGCTAGTGCATTGCATGGTTTTAACAAGACTTCCTTATTTTTATACTTCATTCCCTTTAAAATAAAGGCCAAGCTTGCATTTGCCTTCCCTATTACCCGCTGAACTCGAATGCAATCATTTTGCGATTTTACACTAGGAATTCCAAGCCCTTCTACTCTGTAGCATCCTGCCGTCTTTCTCCATTTGCATAATATCCAGCTTCTCTACTCATCCTGTCAAAGTGCGTAACTTCATGCTTTTCCACTAAGGTTTTGCTCTCTTGCTTAACCTGGTTATATCCCTCTATAGATTCTTTGTGGCATCCTCACACATGCTTTTCAAGCTATTTTGTATCTTCTGCAAACTTAGTTATAATACATTCACAGTTATTAATATACTGACAAACATGTGATCCAGACCTGTGGCACTCCAGTAGTTACAGGTTGTTATGCTAAAAATGCCCCCCTTATCCCAACTGTCTGTCTTCTATTCATTAGCCAATCGTCGATCCATGCTAATGCATGACCTCCAACACCATGGGCTCTTATCTAATCAAGTAAATTAATATTTGGCACCTTATTAAATACCATCTAGAAATTCAAATTTATCATGTCTAGTGCTTTCTCTTTATTTATCCTAATTGTTACTTCCTTAAAGAATTCTAATAAATCATTAAGGCATGATTTCCCCTTTACGGAGCCACGCTGACTCTACTTTATCGTATTATGTATTTCTGAAGGCTCTGCTACAACATACTTCATAATAGATGGTAACATTTTTCAATTTTAAACAAACTGGCCTATAGCTTTTTGTTTGTCTTCTCCCTTTTAAAATAAATGTGTTACTTTTGCAACTTCCGGGGCTTTCCCAGAATCTAAGAATTCTTGGAAGATTATTACCACTAAATTCACTATCTCTGCTACTTTCTTAAATATCCTAGGATGCAGCCCATCAGGTCTAGAGCACAGATTGGCCCTTAGCTTCATCACTTTTCCTCTATGGGCAACTATTGTATTGATTTCCTCTTCTCTGTCCCTTGATTATTTAGTCAATTTGGAATGTTATGAGTGTCTTTTATCATGAAGGCTGATGCAAAGTATTTATTAAATTCCTCTGTCATTTCTTGGTTCCCCAGTCCTGTTTTCTAAGGAGCCTTGGTTCACTACGACTTCTCTCTTTCTTGTTATATATGTAAAAAAAGCTCTTGCTGTCTGTCTTGACATACCTTGCAAGTTTACCCTGAACATTTATTTTCTCCCGCTTTGTTGCTTTTTTGTTACCTTTTATTGTCTTTTTTAGAAATTGCCCAATCCTCTGGTACACTGCTAATCTTTGCCACATTTTATGGGTTTCCTTTCAATTTGATGCTATCCACAATTTCCATGTTTAACCATGGTTGGCATAACCCCTTCCTGGAATCCTTCTTCCTCATTGGGATACTTGTTGCGAGCCATGTACTATTGTCTTACACACTTCAGACCTTATAAGATGGAAATGTTGTCTCAGTGATTGGGATTTGTGGGGTGAGGTTGGTGTGGTCACTGTTCCACATACACTTATAAATCCACCAGGCTATATACATGTGTGCACATAACATCTCTTCTCATAATTTACTTTTGGGAACAGGAGAGGGATGAACTAAACAATTCTTTGCATTCTTGGTCCTTAAGACATAACCTAAGATGTCGAAAGTAGTACTAAATGAAATAGAGAGGAACATTTATTGTTAGATGCTGTTCTATGTATAAAAGAGTTCACCATTAAGGACTCCATGTGTTGTGTGTATAAAATGTTGTGACTGCCTGGCAATTTTATTCTGCTGTGCACCTGCCAGCTGCACACACAGAAGTTGGTTGATTTGCTGTAATATCTGCTTTATAATTTGTGACATGTTTTACTCTGTTAGATAAGTGAATTCGCAGAGATAATCAATCCCTGATGAGAGTTTGTTTATTAGACCATTGTCATTAGTATGACAGATGCTACTTCATGAGACTGAATTTGTGGACATACCGCAATATTGAATGATACAATGCACTGACCATTAGTTTGGACATTCTTATTTGCCTTTAAAAGGGTAAACTTTAAATAGATTGGAAGAGCCCAAGCAGAATTTTAAGGAGATCACTGTTAAGGCAGTTTATAATAAACAGAGCTCAAGGTACCTGACTGAGAAGGGATTGCAGATTACATTCTTTCAAATCCAGCTCCGAAACCTTCGCTGGGTAGGTACTGTTTAAGTATCGAAGCATACTATCATAGTTGTCTCTGGTCAGATTGGTTTCTGGCAGATCAAAAGCGTTAGTCAAGCTCAAGATATTGCTGTAAGAAAAGCAAAAGAAAAAATTCAGATGTTAAATAATGTTACATGATATCTTATAGCATGCAGTGTTTTCAAATTGTCTGATCTTTACAAATATTAGTCTGTCTTTCTTCTCCATCTACATATTGTGTCGCTCACTATAAAACATGGTCTATTACAGAATACTGTCCACTATAGAATATCATTGACTATAGAATATTCTCCTCTACAAAATACCATAGCGAAGAGAATACCTTTCCAATAGAATGTGTGTAGTTGTTGAACACAAACCATTATGGAAAATTACCCAGCATAGAACAGTGCCCTCTATAGAACATCATTTCCTATAGAATATGTTCTCCAATACAGTACTGTCCACAATTAAATATTATGCACTAAAGGAGCCAGTTTGCTCAGTTGGCTAAGGCCGCGGTGCAGAATAATGCCAATAGCATGGGTTTAATCCCAATTCTGGCTGAGGTAATTCTTGAGGTCAAACTTCTTGACTTGACCCATTGTACTATCATGTCATAAACCAGGTTCACGAACTGGGACAGACTCATTACATTCTGCAGTGGCCAATCCAGCCAGATTTCATGGATCCTCATCATCCTGGGCATCATGCAAAACAGCTGAGAGAGTGTACTGCAGTATCACCCCTTTCCTCGCTTATGCTCGAATTCCTGAACATAGAATTAGCTGTGAAAAGTGTGACCTTTGAAATCTCTTACAGCTTGGACATGCTCGAACAATGCAGAGCGTACTACCACCACTATTACTATCCACCATATGACACTGTCCTCTATAATATCCATATTATATGTTAACAACTATAGACTGCTGTCCAATACAGTAGGCCATGCATTATAGAATATCAAGTACGATAGAATACTGACCACTATAGAATACCACATATTGCAGAACATCATCCACTGTGGACTTCCACACTTTATAGAGGATCATCCACTACAGAATATTATCCAGTATAGACTACCAAGCATCATAGATTATTGACTGTATAGTATATACTTCAACACATCATAACTTACAGACTACCACCCATGCATTATAGAATACATCCACTATGGACTGCTGTACATTATTGAATATTATCCACGACAGAATAATGCCCACTAATTGTCAATGATTTCTATTGCAAAGGTGAAGTGAAAGTGAATACCATCATCAAGGAAACCATCATTTCACTGAATGTCGCACCAAGGAACTCCAGGAGAATTGAAATCTTTACACTGGCTGGATGTATGCCTAGCACAAAGGAAGATGATTGTACTTGCTGGAAGCCAATCCCCTCACTCTCAGGATATTGCTGCTAAGGGCAGTTTCTCAGAACCACTGTATCTAGCTATATTATCAAAGCCCTTCCCTCCATTATAGATCAGACGTGGTGATGTCTGCTAATGATAGAAATGTTCATCTCCATTCACAACTCCTCACGTAAGTAAGTCATCCACAAACTAGAAGGAAAGGAGAAGCAGATACTGAAGATACTGTCAGCGTCAAGTTTCCCAAAGTTCTAACTTGAATGTACATCACTGCTCCTTCATAATGAGTGAAAAGACTATTCTGTGAATACTGGTTGGTGGAGTTAAAACTTATCAAAAGCAAATGTTTCAAATTGTTTTCATGTTCCTTTCTACATACAGTGCTGCTTTTTGCCAGCTTTCCTGGGTATGGATTGGGAGTGGTGCAGAATGGGTGAGCTGTAAAAGGGTTGGCAGAATGATGTGCCCATGGTTTGCCTGGCATCGCATCATCTGGCTGGTGGCACAAAATGAGGAGGACAACCCTAATGCTCAGAAGTCAACAGAGCTACTTGTGTGGCCAATTAGGATCTCTCACAACCGTCACTGGCACTTTGGCAGTGGCTTGCGGACCCTTTGCTAAATGGTGAACCCTGGTGGCCACCCTGTGGATTTTGGTTGGAGGCAGCGCGGACTGACACTGGCTGCCTCTTCTGTTCTCACCAGCGCATCCTTTCCACACTCCATCACCTGGTCCTGCCTGACTGACCTCAGACCACACAAGCGGAAGCGACAACCTAATGGTATTATCTCTGGATTGTTCATCCAGTGACTCAAATAATGTCTGGGGACTCGGTTCAAATCCCAACATGGCAGAAGGAATTTGAATTCAATAAAAAAATCCTGGAATTAAGAATCTAATGATGACCATGAGTCCGTTGTTAATTGTCAGGAAAACTCAACTGGCTCAATAATGCCATTTAGGGAAGGAAACTGCCATCCTTAACTGGTCTGGCCTACATGTGACTCCAAAATGTTTGACACCTAGCTGTCCTGTTGGTAATTAGGGATGGTTAATGAATACTGGCCTTGTCAGTGATGCTCTCATCCTGTGATTGAACAAAACAAAAACAGTGAAGATTCACATGTAGGCCAGGCCAGGTAAAGACAGCAGTTTCCTTCCCTAAAGGACAGTAGTAAACCAGATGGGCTTTTCTGACATCGTAAGACTCTTAATTCCAGATTTTTATTGGATTCAGATTCTACCATCTGCTGTGGTGGGATTCACACTTGGATAATACCACGAGACCATCACTTTCCCTGGAACTTGTCAGTGATACTCTGAGCTGCAGGCCCTCTAATTGACCCGCAGGTATGGACACCCACCCTCACAACGAATGGCAATGCCAACAGCAACCAGTTAGTTGCTTGACACTCAAGAAATGCATTCATGGCGTCCTGCAAATGACTGAGATGGACAGTGCCCACAGTTTTCTGGTTTGCCCTTAGGGCACTCATCACCCAAATGAAATTGAACCTGTTGTCTGCTGATTTCAAGACCTGAGAGCTACACTATTTGAAATTCTCAACAATTTGAATTGCAAATGTAATGCAGCAAAGTGCAAAAGAAATACTGATAGTTATATTCAATGGGAACTTACTTATCAAAACATGCATCGTATTGCTCTGTTGCCCGGAAGCCTATGATGGAATATATTACTGTGGCTGCATATACTGATGTGAAGCCATTGATCACAGAGATTATCACAGCATCTCGCTCACAATTGTTGCTGTGGGATAGAGAGAAGAAGAAAGCAGTCAGTCTGCGATCATTTCTAAATGTTTGGGTCGCGTTTTCACTCACTGAGCACACACATTGGCTGCTACTTACTGAACAGAGTTATAACTGGAGAAGGAAATGAGACCCCCAAAAGCCAGGGAGAATGAGTAAAACACTTGTGCTCCAGCATCTAACCATGTGGTTGGATTTGCCAACTCTTCCACCTGGAAATCATAAGAATAGGAATGTTCAGACAGGCAGGCAGACCAAAGATTTATTATTCTCCTTGACTTCCATGTGTAAACAGAATGATTTAATTTGGAAAGTACCTAAGCCCCTTGCTTACACGAAGTTAGTTTTAAAGTGATGTGCTGTCGACCCTCTTAGATTGAAATCAGGAGTCTGACTGAGTATTCACCCTAGAACAGTCTTACAAAACATTATATACATACAAACAGACACACACACACATACACAAACACATGCAACATACATGCAAACATGCAAAAGCACACACACACACACACACACACACACACACACACACACACACACACACACACACACACACACACACACACAATTCATTGAACATCTTTGGAGATGGACAGTTGCTTTTAGCACCTCTGTGGGAACAATGGGTTTCATGATGTCTCTTCAGTTCCTGAGGTAGTCTCAGAGACCAGACATTTGTTATTTTCCTGTATGTTTACCCAATAACACATGCAAAATCTCAGAAGCGTGATCTGTCCGGCTGTCTCCTTCTGCACTTCTCTGCCAGAAGCTTTTGCCATTTCAGAAGCTTCTAGAACTTTCGCCAGTGCAGGGGCTGTGAATGATCAACTGGAATCTGTTCAGATTGCTGGCCGCATTGGAAGATTTGAAGCTAGGTCTGTCAAGACTGCCATTGTGGGTACTACAAAACATTCAGGGCTAAAAGATGAGAGGAGAGAAGCTTCATCATTGCCTGCAGCCACTTCTCACAGAGTGTCTGCAACACTAGATGAGGATAAAGAATAGCTTGGGCTCTCACAGAAAGGTAGAACAATACTCCCATACTTCACTATTACTGAAGTTGGTTCCTATGCATGTTCTCAACATAACAGATCGGTGCATTGTGTTTCTTGCTGGAATCCGAGCCATCCCTTCTTTTGGGCTAAAACCTGTTGCAATAAAACAGAAAAGGAAAGCAAAAGTCTGCACTTACCTTTGGTGTAAAGAGAAATTTTATTCCATCCACAGATCCTTTTAACGTCAGTCCTCGAATCAGGAAAATGGTAAGAACCAGATAGGGGAGAGTAGAGGTAATATACACAGCCTGAAGGAAAAGGAAGCTAATTAGATCATTCACACCAGTTCAGCCAGATATGTAGATGTTTAGCTACTTTCGTTTAGGTTGGAATTCTACTGCTGAATATAAACATGAAAGAATTGAAGTAGCCTTCTATTCAAAGTAAATTATTGCCTACACTATTTAAGTGGTAATTTCAAGCTGGTTATCATTTCTACAAAAACAACAGAGATGGGAAGGGGTTAATAATGGTAATCTTTCCAATTCTATAGACTCTGGAGCAGTTTCTACAGATTGATAAACAAGATGTGGAAACACAGCTGTTTAAGAAGGGGTTGGAGAGAAAGAAAAGAGAATTGCAGAGCACTTGGCCTATCATCAGTAATGAGGGAAATGCTAGATTCCATCCTGAAAGGCATGATAACAGAACACTTAGATAGATTAATAGTATTAGACAAAGTCAGGATGGGTTTAGAATAGGGAAATCAGGTTTAACCAACCACCAGAGATTTTTGAGAATGCAACCAGTAGATTAGACAACGGGGAACAAATGAATGTAGTCTATTTGAATTTGAAGAAAGATTTTTGATAAGGTCCAACCAAAAAAGCTAGCGATCAAAGTGAATGGGTTTAAGGGTGATATAATGGCATGGATCGAGTTGGTTGACAGACAGGAAACAAAGTGGAAATAAATAGTTTCTTTGCCAGGTGGCAGGCAGTGTCTAGTGGGGGATCAGTGCTTGAGCCCCAGCCGATCATGATATTTATAACTGACTTGGACGATGGAAGCAAATACAATATTTCCAATTCGGTTAACAGCACAAGACTAGGTGGGGCTATGAGTTGTGTGGTGAATACATGGAGGCTTCATGGCGATGTAGACCAAGTTGACTTTGTGGACAAAAACATGGAGGATGCCGTGTAACTTGGGTAAACGAGAAGATAAATGCTTCAGTGAGAAAAACAAAAAGGCAGAGTAATATTTGAATGGTGATATATTGGGAAATGTGGACGTACAAAGGGATCTAGGCATCCTTGAGCGCCAGTCAATGAAAATACACAGGCAGGTGCAGCAAGCAATTAGGAAAACAAGTGGTTTATTGGCCTTCATTGCAAGAGGATTTGAGCTGAGAAGCCTGGGTGGCTGGACTTGTCAGGCTGCACCTGGAGTATTGCATGCAGTTTTGGTCTCCCCACCTAAGAAAGCATGTACTTGACATAGAGGGAGTGCAGGAAAAGTTCACAAGGCTGATCCTGAGACAACTGGGCTGTCCCATGAGGAGAAATTAGCTTAGCTGGCCTGTATTCACTAGAATTCAGAAGCATGAGAAAGGACCTGAAATGTGTAAAATTCCAACAGGAATAGAGAGACTAGATGGAGGGAGGATGTTTTCCCTGGTTGAGCAGGTTGGAAGTGGGGGTCTCGGGATACTGGGTAAAACATTTACTACCGAGACAAGGAGAAATTTCCTCACTCGGACTTGTAAGCTGTGGAGGCCACGTCACTGAGTATGTTCAAGAAAGTGTTTGCTAAATGTTTAGGCTTAAAGGCATCACAGCATATCGAAAGGAAGTGGCAATGTGGCATTGATAAAGGATCAGCTGTAACCATGTCGGGACAGGCTGGAAAGGCTGAATGGCCTACTCTTGTTCCTAGTTTCGGTGTTTAACACAAAAAGTATCCAATCACCTGAGAGGCTGAGTGACGGATTTTTGAGATTTGTTTCTTTTCCAACTGTAAATGGCTGCAGATTTTTCCATCTTTTCTTTGTCCCTGCAGAGAGCTGCTGAGCTAAGGATGTTAAATTATTTTTGCATCACTTGTTACGTAAAAGAGCTCCCTGGTTCTGGCAGTCATTTTTGGACAACTCAAGGCACGGATGATTTTAATTTTTGCCATGTGAATGTTACTGACAAGGCTCACACTGGTTGCCCATCCCTAATTACCACTGAGGTGGCTTGCTCGGTCATTTTGCATGGAAGTTAAGAGTTAACTGTATGGCAGTGGGCTGAATTCAGGTGTAGGTTGGAACAGCAGGTACGGTTCTCAAAAGCACGTTTGTGAAACAGTTGGACTTTTGCAACAATCTTCACTGATGCTGCCGGACCTGAACAGTCCCTCCAGCATCTGCTTTTATACAATTATAATGTCATGCCTACCATACTGAGCCGACCTGTGTATTCCAGAATCTCTTCATGGAATTTAAATTCTACCAGCTGCCATTTGAACCAATGTAGCAGACTGTAAGCCTGAGTATCTGGATTACTCAGTGACAGGATCACAGGATCTCCCTTCCCTACTGCAGTAACACTGCAACCTTACTGCAGCTATCACATGCATTTACACCTAAGTGTGGTTATCGTGGTGTCTTGGGCTCACTTACTCACTCTGCGAGCCTTCAATGAATCAAATTAGATATCCATTTACAACATTATTTTAACATGTTTCTTCTTCACTGACAGTTATCCTGATTACTGCAAATAATATAAATCCAGGCAGCTGCTGTCACTTTGAACACAGAGGCTGGGTACAGTGACACATGCAACAGAGAAAGGTAACTGTTATCTATTGATAAAGATGAGACTGGTGGATATCTTCCACATTCAAATAATATAATGAGACCATTAAGATATACAAGAGTACTCAAGGGAGATGAGATGAATGGTAAGTATTCCTGGAACCAGCAAGGAGGTGACACCTTCAAGAGAGAAAGGGAGGGAAACATAAATGGATGTTTCCCTTTTAACACTTGAAGTCGCTGAGGCAGGGTGACCTGAGCAGAATCTTCTGTTGAATATTGTATGGAGCAAAACAGAACAGCTCGTCAAAATTTTAATGATGTATCCTAATAGAGCTGAAAACAGGAGAGATATATAAACCTGTAACAAATCTTGTTTAGACTGCATAGAGAGTACTGGGTGCAGTTCTCGTGTCCACGTTATTGAAACAGATAGAGTGGTGCAATAGAGGATTCAAAGGAGATTGACTTGGATAAAACCAGAAATGTCAGTACACGTGAGGAAAGGTTTGATAGGTTTGTCCATTTCTCATTTGCAAAAAGAGGGGTGATTCATTGACATGTTTAAAATTATGAAAGATTTTGTTAGAGGATGCAGAAAGTACTTTTCCTCTTGTAAATGCCATCAATATAAGTCAGTCACAAGCAAATCCTAAATGGAATTCAGGAGAAACCCAAAGAATGGCAGGAATAAGTAACTTGCTATCGTATTGGTTGAAATGAATGGTAGAGATGCTTTAAGGAGAAAGAAGAAGTGGTTACGATGGCAGATTGAGGTGAGAAAGATGGAAAGATTGAATGAAACGTTAAACTATGGACTGGTTGAGCTGAATAGCCTGATTCTGTGCCATCTATCCTATGTAATCCTCAGTATTACAAATTAAAGTACTTCACTGCATGAGCGGCTAAAATAAAAATGTGCTAAACTCTTTGCAGCTCCAACATTTTCTGAAGAAGGGTCTAGGCCCGGAATGTCAGCCTTCCTGTTCTTCTGATGCTGCTTGGCCTGTTGTGCTCATCCAGCTCTGCACCTTGTTATCTCAGTATCTGCTAGATATTCCTCAATGATAATTCTCAACAGGAGGAAAGACATGAAGGCCCATTGCACTGAGAGGATTTTATTTAACTATACAATCGGAATCTTACATTCATGCAAACATGAATGAATGAACTGTACCTTGCCAGTTGTTTCAATGCCTCTGATTGTGCATACATACAGCACTGCCCAAGCACTTATCAAACAGAGTAATAGCCACCACTGGATAGAACCGGAATCATCAATTGTAGTAGAAATGTTTAAGGTTTCTCTGTACCAGTAATAATCTACTGGAGAACTCCTGGCACATTCATCAACAATTCCTGTAAAAATGTAATTAAAAATATTAGAAGATCTCACTCATGTGATGAGAATACTGAAAAAGTACGCTGCATGATAAAACGCCAATCTTTTCAACCAATTAGCACTCAGGCTTTCATCTGCAAATGCCCACTTTAATGCTAATTGGTATCAAGTTCATATTGTGCCAAGATTATATTGTGGATTTATGTCCACTGGGAAACTTGACAGAGACTTGTCAAATGTATTTCATTACAGCCAAGAGATAAGAGCTCTTGTGGAGTAGTGGTAATGTCTTTACCTCTGAGTTAGGAGACCCAGGTTTTAGTTCTACCTGCACCAGAAGTGTAGAAGAATATCGCTGAGCAGCTTGGCTAGAACATTTTGACAGCTGGCAACTAGAAAGAGACATGAGTCTCATCACTCTGGTCTAGGTTTGAACTCAGATGTTCAAGGCAAAAGGGTTGGTAGCAAATATCCAAGAATGAAATGTTACTACCCGCAATAAAGCTATGTGACATTATGTTTATCTCCAGCGGACCTAAGACAGTGACTCCCTGTAGAATTTATAGCACAGAATCAGACCAGTCAGCCTCACTGATCCTTGTGGTTTATGTTCCACACAAGACACCGTTTCTTCATCTAACCTCACAAACATATCCTATTCCTTTCCATTTCATATGTTTCTCTACATCTTAAATACACCTGAGCCTTAACTACTCTTAAGTTTCTCTTAAAATATTCATCGTTTTTATTTAAAGAGTTACACAGCACAGAAACAGAGCCTTCAGTCCAACCAATCCTTAGTGACCATAATACCAAAGTAGACTAGTCCTATCTGCACTTGACCCATATCCCTCCAAAAATTTCTTATTCATGAACCTACGTAAATGTCTTAAATGTTGTAACTGTAGCTGTATCCATCACTTTTGCCTGGTAGTTCATTCCATGCATGAACTACCCTCTGTGTAAAAAAAAATTGCCCCTGATGTCTTTTTAAAATCTTTCTCCTCTCACCTAAAGAGTATACCCCCTGTGACTTGAAATTCTCCATCTAGGAAAAAGATGCCTGCCATTCAACTTATCTATACACCTCATTACTTTGTAAATCTTGATAAGGTCACCCCTGAACCTCCTAAACTCCAGTGAAATCAGCCCCAGGTTATTCAGCTTCTCCTCATAACTCAAACCCTCCATTCCCGGCAACTTCCTTGTAAATCTATTTTGTGATTATCTTAGCTGCAGGTCCCTAGCTGTGCTCTCCCCTGCAAGCGCATTCCAGATCTTTAACTACTTGCGTGAAGAAGTTTCTCCTCACGTCTCCATTATTTCATGGGCTCTTTACCTTAAATTTTTTTCTCTCCTTTTCTCAAGCCTTTACCAGTGAAAACAGCTTCTCCCATGCTATTCTGTTAGGATTTTGAAGATCCTAATAGAATCTCCTCTCAACCTTCACCTTCTCTAAGCGAAAAACTTCTCAAACCTAACTATTTAAATAAAGATCATTATCACTGTAGTATGACTTCCAAATCTTTACAGCACTTTGACATCTTTCTGAGTGTGGTGCCCAGAACTGGAGAATGTGCTGCACTTGAGATCAACATGTGATTTTGGAGAATACAGCGTTGACCTGTACCTGTATTATTTTCTGTCATCGGGCATCTGCTCCAGGGCAGAGGGTCTTGAAATGAATTATAGAAGTACCACATGACCAAGGCGATTATACTGTTGTAATATAAACCAACCAGGAATGAGACCAGCATTGATGCTATACCTAAGGGAATGACAATCAATGTAAATAATCTGAATCTACCAAAGTGAAGAAACAAAAACTGTAAACATTTACTGCATAATAGAAAATTAATCTAAAATAAGTGAGTTAAAATGTTTATTGTCCATGATGAATTGTGTGCTGATACACTTACAAACATTGATCTACCAGTCTTTATAGAACAAGAAGTTCACATGATAGGAAATGTTGGTTTAGATAGCGCTGAATGCTTGGAAATTTGATTTCAGATTCAGAAACTGGGTGTTTTCTGATAAATCTCAATCAATTGAAAAATTAAAACTTAAGGTAATAATTTGATGTTATATAACTTAAATTGAATCCTAATACCATCTTGGGCATTCAAGAAGAAGTAGCATTATTATCTGAAAAGGAAGAAAGTGTTCCTCTTTCTTGAGGATCCATCATTTGATGAATGTTATTCTACAATTGTCTAACATGGATTTCACATTTCATGGGCCAAAGAAATTTTTGTTCCTAAAGAGTGACTGACACAGGCACATACAACTGAAATATTAACACCTACGCGATTGTACCCGGATCTTGAAACCTTTTGGCAGAATACTCATGTGTATGCTTTTAGCAATTCATTTCCAATTTCTCTCTCTGCTATTTTAATCTGAAGCACTATTCCATTTTGAACTATGCTAAAATGGAAGATAATAGGATTCCAGATGAGTTACCAATTGTTTATATTATTACCATAGCATAAATTCATTGATATTAATATTCTGAGCTGAAAATGATAAACACCACTCTTTAATATGATAATAAAGCCCCATATTTTGGCAATATTGCAATAACTATTTTCTTTCCTGCTTTGCAGCACTGCGCAATATAAGCAGCTGGAATTGTAGAATAAATAAGACACTGAAGGAGGCCATTCAATCTATTGTGTCCACACTAGCCCTCTGCAATAGCAATGCACATACTGTCATTCCCCTGCTCTTTCCACAAAAACCCTGCAAATATTTTGCCTGGATGACAGTCCAATTTACTTTTGAAAGTCATAATTGAATCTGCTTCCTACAACCTCAGTCAGTGTATTCCAGATAGTAGCCATTTATGCTTATAACTATTTCATTTCCTTTTCTCAAACTCAATCATCATAGAATCCCAACAGTGTGGAAACAAGTCTTTTGGACCAACAAGTCCACACTGATCCTCAGAGCATCCCACCCAGATCCATTCCCCTATAACCCACCTAATCTCACATTGGGCTCTTGACAACAGGAACTGTTTCTCCCTGCTGAGTCACCTCATGTTTTGAAACATTTCTATCAACTGCATTCTTAACCTTCTCTTAAAGAGAACAACCCCAATCCCTCAATTTATCCTCATAACTAATGTCCGCATCCTGGGAACCAAGCTCATCAATCTTCTCCACTTCAAGGACAAAATAGGTCAATCCTTTCAATTAATGCGGAGTCCTTTACCCTTTCTAACCTTCACTTGCAACTTCCTTCCCTAGCCTTGCTGTGTTTGCAGATGGAGCCAGAGCTAGAATAGATTAACTCAGTGTGCATCAGCTGGGAAGACAGTCAGCCAAAGTCAGTGCACAGGGCTGTTTTTCAGCTGTCTCTCCTTGGAAGCGTGGAAGGTATTCAGGATTCAGGTTTGGCTGTGATGCTTTTGAGTTGTGATGATACAATGGCTTTAATAGGTTTATTTGATCCTTTTTGTTTCAGAAGAAATATTGAGACAGAGGCAACAACCTGTCTACTTGAAGCCCAAAAATTAAACAGCTGCAGAGGCCTTGCCTTTCTTAAAAGTTAGAACAATACAAGCAGCCTGAATGGGTGGGGTCAAGCTCCCACAGAAATAGGACTTTTAGTTTTAGTTATTCAGTAGCAGTTGTTGAGCTCTCAGCAGGGTTTGTAAACTGTAGTACATCTCTACCTGCTAAACTCTTTCTCAGAGATTTCTCTTCATGTGTTTCCTCTTGGACTGGAAAACTGCATATGATACAGTTTATTTGTCTGAATTTGTATTTGCTCAGGTTATGTTTAAGAGATATTGCTACATTGGAATTGTTATATTGTTACTATTTTGTAGTTAAATAGTCTATTATTCTATTAAGCTTTACAACAGGGATATGTTATTCCAACTTTGTCTTTCTTCTTGTTGTATTTTAACTACAGTGTTTGAATAAAGTGTGTTTTGCTTCAAGATTAATAATTTAACCAATTGAATTGCATCTGGAAGACATTGCCTGGCACATGCTTTTAAAATAAGAAAAATTTGGGGTCTAGGCTTTCTTCTTAATATATTTTCAGGAGATCTGGTCTGGTCCTTAGCAGTGGTCAAGCAGTCGACTGAGTATATACAGTCTAGGTTGATCCCTAATTAATCAATACTTGGATGAGATACCAGAACAACTATTGTTAGTAGAGATAGTAGGAACTGCCGATGCTGGAGAATATGAGATAACATGGTGTAGAGCTGGATGAACACAGCAGACCAAGCTGCATCAGAGGAGCAGGAAAGCTGACGTTTCAGGTGTGGACCCTTCTTCAGATACTTCTGAAATTTCAGAACTTTCTGAAGAAGGGTCCAGACCCAGACACTTCCGCCATTTACAATCCGACCCCACCACCCAAGACATTTTTCCATCCCCACCCCTGTCTGCTTTCCGGAGAGACCACTCTCTCCGTGACTCCCTTGTTCGCTCCACACTGCCCTCCAACCCCACCACACCCGGCACCTTCCCCTGCAACTGCAGGAAATGCTACACTTGCCCCCACACCTCCTCCCTCACCCCTATCCCAGGCCCCAAGATGACATTCCACATTAAGCAGAGGTTCACCTGCACATCTGCCAATGTGGTATACTGCATCCACTGTACCCGGTGGGGCTTCCTCTACATTGGGGAAACCAAGCGGAGGCTTGGTGACTGCTTTGCAGAACACCTCCGCTCAGTTCGCAACAAACAACTGCACCTCCCAGTCGCAAACCATTTCCACTCCCCCTCCCATTCTCTAGATGACATGTCCATCATGGTCCTCCTGCAGTGCCACAATGATGCCACCCAAAGGTTGCAGGAACAGCAACTCATATTCCGCCTGGGAACCCTGCAGCCTAATGGTATCAATGTGGACTTCACCAGTTTCAAAATCTCCCCTTCCCCTACTGCATCCCTAAACCAGCCCAGTTTGTCCCCTCCCCCCACTGCACCACACAACCAGCCCAGCTCTTCCCCCCCACCCACTGCATCCCAAAACCAGTCCAACCTGTCTCTGCCTCCCTAACCGGTTCTTCCTCTCACCCATCCCTTCCTCCCACCCCAAGCCGCACCCCCATCTACCTACTACCCTCATCCCACCTCCTTGACCTGTCCGTCTTCCCTGGACTGACCTATCCCCTCCCTACCTCCCCACCTATACTCTCTCCACCTATCTTCTTTACTCTCCATCTTCGGTCTGCCTCCCCCTCTCTCCCTATTTATTCCAGTTCCCTCTCCCCATCCCCCTCTCTGATGAAGGGTCTAGGCCCGAAACGTCAGCTTTTGTGCTCCTGAGATGCTGCTTGGCCTGCTGTGTTCATCCAGCCTCACATTTTATTATCCAGACCCAAAGTGTCAGCTTTCCTGCTCCTCTGACGCTGCTTGGCCTGCTGTGTTCACCCAGCTCTACATCTTGTTATCTTAACTATTGTTAGTACCTATGTTTGATGTGGAATATCAAACATTGCAATTTTCCATAGGTAGCATTTACTCCTAAATACAACTTCATGTAAAACCTTAATGTTGGATTATTTTCAACAGGAGAAGCATTTGTTTGACCCTGAGTGACAGTTGAGCTTGGCTACATTTCTGAAGAATGCAGCCCACTTTTAAATGCAGTAATGAGTCTTGCTGCTGAAATTCTCCTCCAGCAAGCGGCCAGCAGAATTTTGTACCCTCACCCTGACCCTCATCCTGCCACTTATGAAGTGGACTTTCCGGGCAGAGACAAATATCCCTACATTTATTCCCAATTAGCACTTTTAATCTTGCCATTGGAAATGAGCCAATTATAACTGTGTTGGTAGGTACAGTAAATAGGTTTGCTTTAGATAGATACCACACAGAGGCTATCACTGGACAACAATATTGATTGTTTTCTTGAGTCTCTTTCTTGGCCATCAGCTGTGCCAATAACCTCTTTAAAGATTGGTCAGAAAACCTGTGGGCACTTACCACTTAAGATGCCCTCCTCCATTAGCCAATGCAAGTCCGATTCTACTCTGTCTCCTTCTCCAATTTATGCACTTGTGGTCCTTTATGGGTCTGAGTTAGACACAAATGCTGGGTCAAAAACTGTAGATCGACCAGGTCTTTGAGCTCCTGGTGTTTTCCATCAGATTTCAACACATTTGATTGCTAATTCTGAATCTAGAAATAGGACTAAGAATTGTGAGCTCACATGGGACCACAGAGCAATTTCATGCTTTGGCTGATCACTAAATTTTTGGAAGTGTCAGAAAAATTGCCTGAAGCGCAATGAGGGCCAAATTACAGAAAAAAAATCTGCATTTGAAATGCCAGGTTCTTACAATCAGATTATGGTACAAAAACAGAAGGTACAAACAGTAGCAGGCCATTCAGCCCTTTGAGTAGGACCTCTCTGCCAAACAATATCTTTGACCTTTAATCCTTTCATATCCAAAAAATTATGAATCTGTGTCAAATATTCAAAGACTGATGGCCCAATCTTTCTGGTGCAGAAAATGCTGAGATTTCACAATGCTGTGAGTGATGAAATTACTCTTTATCTCCGCCATAACTTGGCAACATTGTATTCCTGTTCTGGGACCCTTAGTTCTAGAATTCTTTGCAAGGCGAAATATCCTTGTGCGCTTACCTTCTCAAATTGCTTCAGAATTTTAGATATTTGAATTAAATTAGTTTTCATTCCTCTGAACTCGGTCTGGTTCATTCAATTTACCCTGACTAGGAACTGCCCTTATCCCAGGAATCTATTTCATGAATCTCCGTTGCTTTGGTGCAGAAACAATGGGCTGAATGGTCTCCTTCTGCACCATAAAAGATCTATGATTCTGCTTCACTCCTTCCAAGATATGTATATTCTATCTTAGACAAACACCTCGAAACTACACAATACTCCAGGTGTGATCTCTCCAAAAAACAGTACAATTTCAGTAAGACCTTTTCAACTTATACCCCAATAATTTCCTAATAAAAGCTAATTAATCACGTGTCTCTAATTGCTTGCTGCGCCTACATGTTAACTTTCTGTAATCTGTGGGCAAGGTAATCCAAATCCTTCTTTGTGAAATATATTTTTATTTTTTCAAATTATTTCACTTGCCAAAGTGGATCATTTAACACATCAACGTATTGTATTCCATCCACGGAATCTCCTTATTTCCCTTTGCAGCCTCTTTAAGTCTGACTCACAGCTGACTGCCCTGTCGAACTCAGTATTGATCAGTAAACCTGGATATACAGAGCACTTTGTTTGCAATTGTAACTCTGGTAACTTACCCATTCCTTTCAAGTATGGGTGAATAGAACTCCAGACACCCACGCTGCCTTTGCGTAGCCGCTGTCCAATGGCAAATTCCAGGTGCAACAGAGGAACACCCTCAAGGACCAGTAGGATGAGAAATGGGATCATGAATGCCCCTAGCAAAAGAGAAAACAAAAGGCTAGTAATTAAAAATGGAACAGATCTTTGACTTTTTGTGCTTGCTGAAAATTCTTAGTCATCAGGACTGAAGGACTGCCCGTTTTTGATTTAGATTTTATTGTCACGTGTACTCAAGTACAAAAGTACAGTACAGTGAAGAGTGTGTAATGTTGCCACACACAGCAGTATCTTAGGTACAAGTACCTAGGTAGATAGTCTTGAGAACAAAGTGGAAAGAAAGAACAAAGTTAAAAGTTAAACATTGCAGTAACTATAGTATAGCATAACACATACAAAATAAAGTTAAGGGTTACACACTTGGACATCCAGTGTGAGACCAAGCACATCCGTATGAGATATGGAGATAGCAAGAACTGGAGATGCTGGAGTCAGAGACAATACAGCATGGAGGTGGAGGAACACAGCAGGCCAGGTATCATCAGAGGAGCAGGAAAGTCGACATTTCAGGTCAGGACCCTTCTTCAGAAATGGTGAGGGGGAAGGGAGCTGGGAAGTAAATAGAGAGAGGAGGGGTGACACTGGTGAAGGTGGGTGGGGTTTTGATATGCCTCAGCAATGTGCCTCAGCTTTAGGCTCAGCAGAGCTCCTCTAAATACACCATCTCTTTCCACTTCCCACACCAATTGCCCTGTCTGTAGAAGATTGACGATTAGAACCAAATTTGATGTGAAAGACACTGTACGTTCATGAGCTGATTTCAGATTGCCCGTATTATGTCTGCATAGAATTCTTCCAGCCAACGGTTGTACTTACACCAGAAGGTCAGTATTTAATCGATCAAGTTTCCATTCTTGCTGATTGACGTGGGATGTTTCAATTTTTTTTAAATTCACTTGTGGGATGTGGGCATTGCAGGCCGGCTAACACTTATTACCCATTCAAAGCTGCCCTTGAGCTGAGTGCCTCGCTAGGCCATTTCAGAGAGCAGTTGAGACAGGTAGGTTTTCCCAACAATCTGCAAGTGTTCTATTGTCATCAGCAGATTCTTAATTCCAGATCTTTAAATCAAAAACAAATTTCACCATCTGCTGTGAAAGGATTTGAACCTGGCAGCCCAGAACATTAGTTGAGTTTCTGGATTAATAGTCCAGTAATAATGTCATTAGATCACTGCCTCCCCTAAAGCAAGGGAGGATACAGCTGCTGTTCAAACTTACAACTACGGCGAGCAGTTTGGAAGACAGTTTTCATTCATAATCTATATCTCCACACATTGTAAACAAAATTGGTTAAGTAATAACATTTTGTGGCTAAATAAGCTGAAGGGCCGGTCAACTCAGTTTTCAGACACATACTGCCAGCAAAATAAGCAAAACAATGTGTTTGGCCATCAATCGATGCTTGAGCAGTCTTTTCTCTTTCACCAATGAACATCTGGGAAGCTAAACTATAGCTACACAAAGAATGTAAATTACATGGAATTAAACAAAGTTCATACCATAGGAAAGTTATTCTGCATTAGTTTTCCTCCAACTGAAAAAATAAAAGCTCTTTGCTCTGATGCGTCTCAGACCACAATCATAAAATTTACCAGTGTCTTTGGCAGTACAGCTTTATGGCTGAGTTGATCAGAGATGTACCTCATGAAAACTCAAAGTGCAGATACTATAAGGACCATCAAACAACAGCGGCAAGAATGGGATTTTGTAAATGGGTGAGATACCAAAGGAATTCTGTCACTTCCCTGAATTTTTAAATCTTGAGCATAGCTCTGAGATGAGCAGAGACCAATGCAAACAAAATGTAGCAGGAATTATATTGATAATTCCTCATAACCCCTTAGAGTTTGAGCATGCTCTGGGTGCTGACATAAATCTGATACACCCTTACAGTGACATGGAGACAACAATGCGTCTTAGAACTGTCATAAAACAAAAAGGGCATGACCTGGATGGCATCTGTAGAGAGGCAAATAGAGTTAACATTTCAGATTAATCACCTTTCGTCCTGATGTTGGAAGAGTATGGTATGGTCAATCTTGTGACAGACTGCACAAGGAATGTGAAAGGTGAAGAGGGATTGTTTACCTTTGCCAAAGTCTTGTTAAATTTATTATATTAAATGCTGAGCGGTTATGCATATAAATAGCAGGTATGGTCTATTCCGGTTTATGATGTCATGAAACTTGAAAGGGTGCAGAAAGGATTTACAAGGATGTTGCCTGGGTTGGAGGGTTTGAGCTATAGGGACAGGCTGAATAGGCTGGGGCATTCTTCCCTGGAGCATCGGAGGCTGAGGAATGACCTGATTGAGGTTTATAACATCATGAGGGGCATAGATAGAGTGAGTAGCCAAGCTGTTTTCTCCAGGGTAGGGGAATCCAAAACAAGAGGGCAGAGATTCACAGAGACAGGGGAAAGATTTAAAAGGGACCTAAAGGGCAACTTTTTCACTCAGAGGGTGGTGTGTGCATGGAATGAGTTGTCAGAGGAAGTGGTGGAGGCTGGTACAGTTACAACATTCAAAAGGCATCTGCATGGGTATATGAATAGGAAGGGTTTAGAGGGAAATGGGCCAAATGCTGGCAAATGGGACTAGATAAGTTAGGATATCTGCTCAGCAAGGATGAGGTGGAGCGAAGGGTCTGTTTCTGTGCTGTAAAACTCCATGACTCTAAGTGCCCCTTCAACAGTTTGGCAAATCCACCTAGTGGATAAACTATCATGCAAGCACTGAAAGTTAACTGTTATGACTATGGATTCCCATTCATTCATCTCTTAATTATTGCTAATGAGTTTTTTTACATTAAACAATTTATTTATCCCTTCTTTCTGTTTCTTTTATTTCACTCTGTCTGAATTCCTTTCCTGCTCTTTACTTTGCTCTCTGAACGTAATTTGACATTTAATTCACTATTCTTATATTTCCTGCTTCAGACCCTGTGCTTCCAAAGAGAACTACACGTCTGAAAGATTCAGAAAAATCTCAATATTTCAGAAGCTTAATAATCAATTTAAATGTCTGTCAGTGTGCCTTTTCAGGATGATAATTGAACAGAACAAAAAATGACAGCACGTTGTTGTCAGCCGGGTTTTCAGCCATGACTAACTCATCTCCTGCACTTCAAGGATGGCAGCAAAGACAGGCCACCTTGATATCAACTTCTCCTGCCTCAAAGTCCCATTAAGACTGGAATCAATAAGTTTGGCTCTGAAAGCCTCGTCCTTGTTCAATTGCACTGCACTAGATGGCAGTCTGATCTATAAAGAGAAGACTCACTGGTATAAAGCAGCTTGATACTGCTTGTGGCTTGTTAATTTTCTTCTTAGAAGTGGAGGAGCAACAAGCCACAAACATAACGAGACTAAGTAAGGTAAAAGGGAGAGATGCACCCCATTTCGGTACTTCTACAGCCTCAGGTCTCAAAATGGAGTTCAATAACTTCTGAAACTGGCTGCATTGTTCTCCATTGTTCTTATGTTTTCTGCATCCTCCCCCACCCCCCCTCCGAGCCTTGTCATGTTTGTGTCTGGTTAATTTTGCTCTTAGTAGGGAGGACCCATTCTCTCCCTTACTTAGTCTTGTTATGTTGTGTGGCTTGTTGCTCCTCTACTTCTAAGAGGAAAATTAACAAGCCACAAGCAGTATAAAGCTGTGAGTCTTCTCTTTATAGATCAGACTGCCATCTAGTGCAGTGCAATTGAACAAGGATGAGGCTTTCAGAGCCAAACTTATTGATTCCAGTCTTAATGGGACTTTGAGGCAGGAGAAGTTGATATCAAGGTGGCCTGTCTTTGTTGCATCCTTGTTTGCAAGGGCTGAGCCATTGGTTTCCATTAAGTTGGCCCACACTATGGGCAAGGGTATTGCAATTGTTTGCTATCACTATCTCATGGCATGCCTTCAGGTGAACTTGAAGGATTTACAGGCAGCAAGTCAACTTGTTTGGTCATGTTATAAATGTACTTTTCCATGACCAACAAATCCTTTGCTGGACTCAAAACCAAAGAATCTGGCCCAGGGATAGGAATATTACCACTGGACATTGGGATGTGCCAAGGTAGTAGAGAGATAAAATTATCGTACAAAGACAGGTCGTAGCTTTAAAATATGGAATATTTTGGTCAAGTATACAACATAATTATCATTTAGTGGCTCTTTATAGTTCCCCTGGTGA
The DNA here is from genome assembly GCF_030684315.1 of Stegostoma tigrinum. NCBI lineage: Eukaryota > Metazoa > Chordata > Chondrichthyes > Orectolobiformes > Stegostomatidae > Stegostoma > Stegostoma tigrinum. Next base: position 13,743,241 of record NC_081355.1, on the reverse strand, counting down.
ATATAGTTACTTGTACTTGTTGTGGTTCTGTGTTGGGATATGCCCCAACCGTATATTCTTCATGTGTAAGACTCCAGATAAGAAGAAAAATAGAATCACAAAATCAAGAATGGTCACAGCACCAAAAGAGGCAATACAGCACATTGATCCATGCTGGCTCTCCAACTGAGCAACTCTTGTTGTGCCATTCCCCAGTCTTCTCCATGTAACCCTGCAAAGTCTTCATGATAACAATCCAATTCCCTCTTGAAATTGCTCCACCCAGAGTGTCATTCAGTCCATTCTAGATCATTACAGTACATTACTTACATGGTAATGTTCCTCCTCATGTCGCTGTTCCTTCTTTCACCAATTCCCTTAAATCTATACCTGCTGTTGTTTCTGGTCCTTCCATCAATGGGAACAGTGTATGCCTATCTACTCTGTTCAGACCTTTCATGATTTTAAGCATTTTTATCAGAACAACTCTGAGTCTTCTATTCTCCAAGGAAAAAAAAAATTAATTCCCCAATCTGTCATCATAACTGATGGTCCTCATCTCTGGGACCATTCTTAGAAATTTTTTCTGCATTTTCCCTGATGCCTTTTGTGAGGGTAGTGTCCAGAACAGGGCACAAGACTCCAGTTGAAACCAAGATAATAAAATGTGGGGCTGGATGAACACAGCAGGCCCAGCAGCATCTCAGGAGCACAAAAGCTGACGTTTCGGACCTAGACCCTTCAAATCAGCGTCTTATACCATTTCAACATAACTTCCCTGCCTTTATACTCACCATCCCTGTTACAAAAATCTAGGATGTAAAATGCTCCATTGATCACTTTACAAAACTGCCCTGCCTTGATAATTTATCCCCGATATGAACACCACTCCTGTCCCTATGCTCTTGCATTTTCTTTAGAATTTCATCCTTTGTCCTCGATGATGTTTTTCTACTAAAGTGAGTGACTTCTCTCCATTAAATTTTAATGTTTTAATTATTTTTGGAATGTTTTCCACCTCCAAGATTAAACTCGCTAATGTGTCATGCTGGGTTTATCTCTATATCTTTTTCACAAGGGTGTGACCTTTGCAGTTTTCTAGTGCTATGGCACCATCCCCGAGCCTTAAGGGAGACTGAAAAATTATAGCCAGTACCTCTACAATTTCACTCTCACTCTCTCAGCTTCCTTGGATGCGTCCCATACAGCCCTGAAGCCTTATTAATTTTCAGCTCAGACAAAACTAACGCTCTTCCTTATCATTTTAAACCCTCCAAGTGCCTGGATTACTTCCTCTTTCTCTATGATCTGCACTACATTTGCTTCCTTGTTACTGAGTGATAGAAAGTAGGAAGTGTTAATACCTTAGTTACTGGCCCTACTTTCACATGGACATCCCCTGACCAACCCACTCCTCCTTATACCCAACGTTGACAATTTATGTGCCAATGAGGCTATGTAAATTCTCTTTCATATTTAGCTACCAGTCTCAGTGCACTCTCTCTTTTTGCTTCCCTTATTTGCTTTTCAATTCCTCTTCGGACCTTTTATTTGGGTCAAGTTCTGGGTTGCATTATCTGCATGATATTTCTCATAACCGCTCAGCCTTTTATAGAACATAGAACATAGAACATAGAGCATAGAACAATACAGCGCAGAACAGGCCCTTTGGTCCTCGATGTTGCGCCGACCTGTGAACTACTCTAAGCCCCTCCCCCTACACTATCCTATCATCATCCATATGCTTATCCAAGAACAGTTTAAATGCCCCTAATGTGGCTGAGTTAACTATATTGGCAGGCAGGGCGTTCCATGTCCTTACCACTCTCTGAGTAAAGAACCTGCCTCAGACATCTGTCCTATATCTATCACCCCTCAATTTGTAGCTATGCCCCCTCGTACAAGCTGAAGTCATCGTCCTTGGAAAAAGACTCTCACTGTCCACCCTATCTAATCCTCTGATCATCTTGTATGTCTCTATTAAACCCTCTCTTAAATCCCCTTTGATTAAAAATCAAATTTAGTAGTAATGGTAGCTGAGAGACAAAAGCAGACATTTTAAAAATATAGCCTATGGCTCACTGCAAATATGACTCCCAGTGTGGAAGGATATTTTGAAGAGGGTGTAAGACAACTATGGTTAACCAGGAAAGTGAAGAATAATAGAAGCCAGTTAAGATAAGGGGGCATTTTCAAGCTGGGAGCCTTAACTTGTGGTATGTCACGGGGATCAATGTGAGGGCCACAATTATTTACAATACACATTAGCGACATGGATGATGAAAAGTGAACATATTTTTAGACATGTTTGCAGATAACAAAAACAGGTCAGAAAGCTAATGGTGAGGTCATCAGATGCAAAGTGCAGAAGATATGGAAAAGTTCAGAGAGTGGGCAAAAACTTGGCAGGTGGATTATACTGTGGGAAAACAACAGGTTATGGCATTTTGGTAGGAAAAGACGGGGTGAACATTACTTAAATAGAGAAAAATTGCAAAATGCTACAGAATAGAGCAAACACTTTTATCTGAAGAAGTCTTCCAAAGTAAAAGCCTAAAATGAAAACTATTAGGAGCAGCGTAACTACAATCCTGCATTTCTAAACCAAATGATTGGCAAGTTGCCAAATATCTTTCACTGAAGGCATAATTTACAAAAAAAGTCGAAAAATTCAAATTTAAACAAATTTACTGCAACTGAATTATTGTGCTTTTAAATTGAAATGTTGAAATGATTGTTTTTCCAGTAATATAATCCTTAGAGTAAACTTCAAGTTACAATTTATAGAATTAAAACATTTTTATTCAGTTGTTGATTCTCATGTTGCCGTAAGTTACAATAGCACATTCCAAACAAATAATCCTTTCAGCTCCAAGCGAAATTGTAATGTTTACAGCCATTAAACCTGTTCCTCAAACCCAAAGCATTACATATAATTACATCTCTCGAACAAGTTTATTTAGAGTACAATAATATTTTAGAAATTATTCATAGCTGGGTCAGTATTTATGCAAATCCCTAATTGCCCAGGGGGCATTTTAGGGTAATGAGCTGCTCTTTGGAAACTCTGGTGGCTGAGGGGACTGGTGGTCAATGCCTTTTGGTGAATTTCCTCCTCTTCATACACTTCCTGCTCTTGCTCCTGATTTGCTTCACAAGCCCAGGTGATGGCAAGTGCCTTTTTCTCATGATACACAGCTATTGGCATGTGGCTGATGATCACAAAGCTGGATACGTACATAGGGCTGTACCATGCATCTCCTCCTGAGCAGCCCAGATGGTGGAAGCTATCACTTGTACACACTGATTGTCTGCTTAATGATGCCCTAAAGTGTGAAAATGCAAGCCAGCTAGTCTCATTTAAATTCTGTAAGGTTCTTTAAAGTAGTGCTGGTCAGGTGACGTCGCTGGATCAGTTCCTCACATGTGAATTCGGGTCCACCCTTGGGAACAACATAATTAGAGAAGGAAAAATTATTTAAATAAATTGCCTACTCAATCTGGATTGCCATCTTGAAGGTGGCAGAAGGTCACGGGCAAATTTGAAAGGGCCAGCCCACCAGCTGGACGCCTGTCTAACCTGATTTCTGCCCACTGTACTATGGGCTTACGGTAATTCCCAAACACTTGTCTGTGAAATACAGAAGAGATTCAAAAACGGGAGAACAAGAAACGCTTACAAATCGGGAGGGCTGTGATATCGTAGCTCTTCAAATTACCTAAATTTCAACAATATCATGAGGCACTGGAAGCGAAAAGATGGCAATGGAGCTGTGGTGCCAGTAAAAGATTCTGTCACAGCATTGAATGCCAATTTAACCTAATGGCAGGTTAATACCTTATCCATGGATGTAGTTAACAATTGGGAAGGAAATCAGGAAAATTTCTGCTGTAGTTGTAGGTCAGCAAATACCAGAGGTGAAATCGAAGTGGAGATTTGTGGATCATTCAAAGAGACATGTGGACATAATGTTTGTAATTTAAATTATCACAAGATAAATTACAGTCAAGGGAATGTATGTGATCAAAGTACACCTCTAAAGGACCATAGTCAGAAACTGGACCAATTTGCACTCGGAGAAAAAGACAACATTTGGAAATAGTGTAAAAAGGATCTTCTCTCTTCCGCTCTCTCCATGCCCAGCGGCACATGACGCAGATGAAGCACATGCTTACGTGTATTTCCATAATTTTCCCTGGAAAGATCACTGACCTGTTGCAGATGGGTGCCTCTCTATGTCAAGCATGATGGGTCAGGAGACCCTCCTGATCTTACTGCCTGCTATTGGCATCTTGAAAAGATTTATAAGTTAATAATCAACTTGTTTGGTCATGTTACAAAAGCACCTTACATGGCCGTCAAGTTCCAGAGAAAAACGCAAACTTGCAGAGAGCTTCTGGCTCTGAGGCTAGAACATTCCACACTAAGAACCCCACTGTTTGAAAGGATGGTAAAGCTTAATGAGGTAAATTGGATATGGACTAAATTAAGCAGGCAGACACCACAAAAAGGCGATCAGATCCCCCAGTGGGAAATGTTCCAATGTAAGATGTGGAGGATAATGTATAATATAAGTGCATTGAGGTAAAAAGAGTGAGTATCAGAATGTTGGAGAAATGAAAATCAATCTGAAACTTAAAAGAGAGGCACAATGCTGAATTAAAATCCTGAGAAGTATGAGAAGGTGCAGTGAGGAGATGGAAATCAGGAGACCTGAAAGGGAATGCGAGAAAAGTTTTGCAGATAAAATGAGAAGAAGCACTAAGGGTTTGTAAAGGATATCAAAAATAACAGATTTGTTAAAGAGTGGGTAGCACTGAGGAGGGGGAACCTATGGAGGGTGGAGGTACAGGAGAGATAACGAAAGAATATTTTCTATTAGTCCTTACAAAAACTGAGACCGTAGGATATGAAAGAAGTGTATATGCTTCAGTTTATCAGAGGAACAATCTGTTTATAAAAAAGCATTGGCAACTGTCTGTAGGAGCGTCAGAATTGTGTCATTGCAGAAGAGAGAAAAAGATTAATCATTGACTAAGTGCTCTGGTATTAGTTAAGGTAAGGTATTGGGAAGTAATTTTTAACATAGGTGAGGGCTTGGAATTAGCAGGGACGTCAATTGTAAAAGATTCTCAAGTATATTGGCAAAATGGCTCCAATCCATCAACTTCGGCTTATGCCAAGAGAGGATATGGGATGGGCGGCCAGTTCAAACCCAGAAAAAGGGTATTAAGTATGTTAATAAGGCTGGAAGCCTGTCATGTATATATCAAGTTTCCAGGCCTCTTGGTGCCCAGCAGTTGAAGCTATGTAGCTGCAGGGGAGAAATAAAGTATGTTTACAGCACTGCTTGTGGGCCAGGAGAATGAATGCTGCTGCAGCCCAAGCTTTCTCCCAATAGATGCCCTCTCCACAAGGCAAGTTACCTCTCCCTACCACTGCCCCACACCCCGCATCATCATCCATAGGGGTAGAAAGCACTGATTTGTTAGAGGCAAGTTGTGTTTGACATATTTCACACAGTGTAGATTAAAATAGAAAGTATGGCAGATGTACTACTTATCAATTCTCAGAAGCTGCTTGGCAATGTCCCTCACAAAGAGATTGTTATGAAAAGGGCAAAGAATGCAATGCCATATGTATTTTTAAAAGTTGATTAGATTATAGTTAGAATACTGTGTGTCATTGTTGGTTCCCCATTATGTAATGACAACAAATTATATTTATGCGATGCCTCTTCTATCCCAAGTTACTTTGCAGGGTTGGAAGTGAGCTGTAACTGAGGAACTGTGCTTGAGACAGGAGTGACAACAATGAATTCGGTCTTCCCAATGTTTAATTGGGTGAAATTTCTGCTTCTGCAGTTCAGGATTTTAGGCAGGCAATCTGATAGTTTAGAAATAATAGGGCTGTCGGGAGAGAAGGTAGTGCGATAGATCTGGGTATTGTCAATGTATGTATGAAAACCTGCATGGGTTTCAGGATGGTATTGTTAAAGGGCAGCATGCAGATAAGACGTAGGATGGGGATGTAAGATAAATTCTTAGTGGATACCAGAGACAATAGTACAAGAGTAAAAAAAGAAGCAGGGACTTCCTGGTTGTAATTAGAAAGATAACAATGGAACTGAGTAGGACCAGCCCTACTCAGCTGGACATGTGAATTGAAGGAGCATGGTACGGTCAACAGTGTCAAAGTCTGTGGGCAGGTCCATCAGGAGGAAAAGGGAACATCTACGTTTGTCAGAGTAGTTTCAGATATCAATTAATAAGAGTCATTTTGCTAATGTGATGGGATGGAATCCTAATTGGAAGCATTCAACCATGGATCTCCAGGAAAGAAGAGAAGAGATTTGGGAAATGGGAGGATGTTCAAAAATGATTCACATAAATAAATCTATGCAGTGAATGCAGTCTAAATTCTCCAAGATTAATCAAGAAATGACATCTTATATTTGTGAGGAGAGCTCTGATGTAATGGATTATTCCTGATTGACTAAAGAAGCAATGCGCTGGTACTGGATTTTTAAATGCTGATTATTTTGAAGTGGGTGATTGGCGAAAGACTTTTTTTTGTTAATTGGAGATGTTTGTCAAATTTAAATTCTATCTGTGAGAACAAGGATCAGAAGTTGCAGAAATGCATTCACACAATGGATTGTTGGAACAGGGCACTGTTACCAGACAGAGGCAGGTATTACTGCGTCTTCAAAACCCAAAGAACTGGTTCCCAGTTCTGAGGAAGCGTCACCGGACTCAAAAAGTTTACTCCGATTATTTTTCTTCACGGCTGCTGCCAGAACCACTGAACCTTTCAGGCAACTTCTGTTTTTGTTAGAGCTGCATCTTTTTGTGCAGAATACTGGAAGCAGAAAGCAGAGGGAAGTTGGAAGGGTGTGAGGCAGTTGGATTAGGTATTGACAGCAAAGAGCCACAAGTCGGCCCTTTCTCCCTGAGGGAAATTTCTGTGGGTTGGAATATTGAAATAGTTTAAGAATAAGAAACCTTTAGGAAAGATAAAGCTAAGCTGTTACCTTGTGCTGTATTAAAAATATCTGATAAAGACTATCAGTCTGCTCCAGGAGAGATTGCCTCACATTTTCACATTAAAACTCAGCTCATCTGAACTTATCTGAGATTACATCTGTTGGCAGCAACTGTTTTGTTTACAAGGCACCAGCACATTATGCATCGTCTGTAGGAACAGTTATATAAAAGCGTGAGTTAATAATCTACTGTAAAATGCTCAATAAACCAAAGTAAAGTGCTCTCCTATAAGCTAGTTATGGCTTTAAAACCTAATTAAAAGGTAGAAAAACACAAGAATAAAATCCGCATGCAAACTAGTGGTAGCAATTAATTGTTCATAAAATGAGCTCCCTCCAGTAATTTTTATTTCTGAAGCAATAGTAAAATAATTGGAAATACACAGAATAATTATAAATGAATGGTTATATGAGTTTGGAATCTCCAGCATCTGCAGTTCCCATTATCTCTGGTTATATGAGATGATGTAGTTTATATAAATATACTGCACATAAATAAATCGTTCTATACAACAGTTCATTACAGAGAAACATAGAAAATGGGAGGAAGCAAATGCCATTCAGCTCTTTGCACCTGCTCTCCCATTAAAATGATCATGGCTGATCATCCAACTCAGTCCCCTGTTCCTGTTTTAGCTACATACCCTTTAAACACTTCAGCTCTAAGAAATAGATCTAACTGCATCTTGAAAAGTGCACACAGTGCTAATGCTCTACTCCAATTTCCTCCCACCATCTAATCTAACATTGTAACCACCTATTCCCTTCTCCCCCATATACATGTCTTGCTTCCTGTTAAATGCATCATTCCTGCGCAGTCAACCATTATCTCTTGTATCTTCACCACTCTGTGAATAAATTTCTTCTGAATTCCCCGTATTGGATTTCTTCTCACATTGATGGTCTCTAGTTATTCCCAAACATCCCCTTTGTATCCACTCTGTTGAAACCTTTCATAATTTCAAAGACTGTCCCAAGGTCGTCCCTCAACATTTTGTTTTCAAAGGTGCCCTTCCTGACATGTGCGTGCCCACACACTTCTGATATCATCCATGTAAATCTCCTCTAGATCTTCGCCAGTGCCACCATATTGTTTGGTGTCGAATGTTCATAATATATGATGATTGTTTGGGAACTTGAGTTCTGAAGTGATGTATAGTTTTAAATTTGCTTTGCATTTCTACTTTGCATGTGCTATGAAGGGAAGGATATAGTTTCATTTCACTTTTGAGTTTTCTGAATGGTAACAAGTTATCTGAAGGTTTGTTTACATGGATTTAACTAAGGTTTTAATAACCCTTGAGATGAATAGCCCAATGCATTTGAAAGAAAAGTGTAGAAGAGGAAAAATATAGATCTATTGCCTACCTACAACTTTCCTGTAACACAGGGAGGAAGAGACAGAAACAGGTTCATTTAGGAAGGCAGTTTGTCAGAGAGAAGTATGCCATTAAGACAGAAAAACATGTAAAAAAATTGTCTTACAGTCTCCAAACAATTAGAGCTAAACTAAGCGATCTCACAACCAATGGATCAGATCGAAGCTCTGCAGTCCTGCCGATTCCAGTCGTGAATGGTGGGGGACAACTAAACAACTCACTAGAGGAGACTCAACAAACATCCCCATCCTCAATGATAGAGGAGCCCTGCACATCAATGCAAAAGACAAGACTGAAGTATTCACAGCTAGCTTCAGCCAGAAGTGCCAAGTGGATGATCTATCTTGGATTCCTCCAGAAGTTTCCAGCATTACAGATGCCAGTCTTCAGTCAATTCGCTTCACTCCACGTGATATCAAAAAATGGCTGTAGCAAAGGCTACAGGCCCTGAAAACATTCTGGCAACAGTACTGAAGGTTTATGCTAGAGAACTTGCTGCTCCCCTATCCAAGCTCTTCCAGTACCATTACAACATTGGCATCTACCAACAATGTGGAAAATTGCCCGGTATGTCCCACATACAAAAAGCAGGATAAATCCAACCTGACCAATTCCCACTCCATTAGACTCCTCGCAATCATCAGTAAAGTGATGGAAGCAGTCATCAACAGCGCTGTCAAGCAGCACCTGCTCAGCAATAATCTGCTCAGTAGCACCCAGTTTGGGTTCTCCCAGGGCCACTCAACTGAATCTGCCTTCCCCACCTTTTCTGTCAGTATATTCCACATCATAACAAATTTCTGCATTAAAATAAAATCCTCCTCACATTGCCTGGTGTTCTCTTGGCAATTATCAGCCCTCTGGTCCTTGGACATACTTTCTCTCTAACTACTTTATCTAAACCCTCAAAGTACCATATGCTATCATTGAGTTTCCCCTTGCCTTCACTGCTCTGATTATAATGTTTCCTATTGTGCAGCTGCAGTGGATGTTCTTAGATACCTACTATCTTTCGAGATACTGTGCCTTATTCTACAACCTTGTAATAATGCTTGTGTTAACTGATAGATACCAACTTACAAAAAATAGCCCAAGAAAGAACCTTTGTTTTGTTAAATTTTAATTCTACATGCTGTGCAGCTTAAAAACAAAAGCCTGTGAAGTTACCAAACCCTTGTCTATCCGCCTCCGATCTGCCTCCCCCTCCCTCTGTATTTATTTCGGAACCTCTGTCCCCTCCCCCATTTCTGATCTAGACCTGAAACGTCAGCCTTCCTGCCCTAAGATGCTGCTAGGCCTGCTGTGTTCATCCAGCTCTACACCTTGTTATCTCCTTGTCTAGACTTGATTTTTTAAAGGCTTCCTTTCAAATATCCTTCCTCCACCTTCTTTAGTCTCAATGGCACAGTGAATCTTCTGAGTATTAAGAAACTTTAAAAGAAATTGTAATTACATTTCTTATCACCAAAAGTAATAATGTAAATTATCAAAAGAACAAGGTGAAACTGGGATAACAAGGTGTAGAGCTGGATGAACACAACAGGTCAGGCAGCATCAGAGGAGCAGGAACGCTGGCGTTTTGGGCCTAGATCAAGGGTTTAGGAAGAAGGGTCTTTTCTGAAGAAGGGTCTAGGCCTGCTGTGCTCATCCAGCTTTACACCTTGTTATCTCAGATTGGCAGTTTCTGCTATCTCTCAGTGTAAAACTGGGAATTCAAGGGATGACAAAGAGCCCATCTAGCTCTCAGGAACGTTATGTTCAGATAAAAATTCTTAAACTTAATCCACCTATCTTTCCGGCACAAATAGGTAACAACCCAGATTTACCTTGGAGTTACTCTCACGCGTCCCGTCCTATTTGACCGGAGGTTTGACACACACTGTCTTACATAGTGATCAGAGATAATGGGAACTGCAGATGCAGTTTCGGCCCGAAACGTGAGCTTTTGTGCTCCTGAGATGCTGCGTGGCCTGCAGTGTTCATCCAGCTCTACACTTTGTTATCACTGTCTTACATAGTCGTGCTTCTGTCTATTTCAAAGGAAGTTATCATAGTGAACTGGATATTCTGGACCATAAGATGTTTGAGCTGATAGATCTATAATTAATACTGCACTGCTTAAGTGATGAACCGATATGAAATTCTTCATTCAACAGCACTATCTGACCTCTTTTTTAAACTTCTTTAAGATCGTATATAAAATAATTTCATATGTTTATAGAAGTCTGTTGCTAATATTGCAAAATGCATTTTAACCTGAAACTTTCTCACACTTGATTACATTATCTTTACATTGAGCACCTTTTCGAGGACAATTAGAAATAGATAATAATTATCAGCCTGGTCAACGGTGCCCACATCCCTGAATAAAATGTATCTTTCAGCACTAAGTTTTGATATTTCCTTGAATTTATTTCTGGAACAAATTGATGTCCTGAGACATTCCACTGGCCTCATAGTTGTTACTCTCAACCTGCAGCTTATTCCACAAATGGAAATTCCAGCTAAAAGCTTGAGTAACGAGTGATCTCTAAATTTTAAAATAAAAACAGGAAATGTTGGAGAAACTGAGTACATCCAGCAACATCTGTGGAGAGGGAAATAGAATTGACACTTTGAGTCCGGTACGATTTCTATGAATTCCAAAGAAGACCCATATTGGTCTTAAAATGTTAATCTTCTTACTGCCAGTATTTTTCAAGCACTTCACGCCAGAATTAAGTTTGATTAAAATTCAGTTAATTAAGTTGCTGCTCTTGTCATTTAAGGTCTCCAGTATCTGTACGGTATTTTGCTTTAATTTTATTTAAATTTTGAAGCATTAATTGCATTTGTTTACAGAAAGTAGTGTTATTTAAATATGTAACACACTCTAGTGTTATTATATTTCTAAGTTCCATTTTGCTGTAACCCAGTCAAAATTGGGAAAAAGGCCTTGGGCAAGTCACCAATCAACGTTTATTTTCAGCCAAGGTTGAAAGTTGCCTGCAGAATGATGACTTCCATGGTTGAATAGGTTGTCTAATGTGGAAAAGAACAAGACAGATCTGGAAGTGATCTGGAAGGACCGATCATGTTTTGTGTTGAGTTGGTTGACCTGATTTACAGATTGGTCTGGTTGACTTGGGGATGGGGCATTCTGATACATGGTCTATATCATCCCTTTACCAAAGAGAGGAAAAAAACATTCAGACTTTGCGTTTGCTCCTACATAGTGACTCCTTCTGGAAAATATCCTAATACAATGTGCGCAAGTTGAGTTGCAAGGGGGTGACTGGCTCTTGTGGATCCCTACCCAGGCTTGAGTCAATAGGAGAGAAAAAAATGGTGAAGGTGGGAAGGGAACAATCCCAAAATCTCTGCTTATTCACAGGGTCTAATTGATGTTGAGACAAATGGAGCTGTGAGTGAAATTAAATAAATTCACCCACTGAGGAAGATATAGGGTTACAGGAAAAGCACATGAAAGTAGAACTCATTCCAGCTTTCTCAGAGGAAAACCTGGTGCAGATAAAATAGATTAAACATTTTCTTCCATATAACACCAGAAGAAAATCAAAGGATATTTGGTGCTCCTTGTTTAGCTGTTGAGATTTTCCTTGAGCAGTTGTAAAGAATCTTTTCCCCACGGAGAAGTTTTCCTACCTCTTCATATTAAAGTCATAGAGTTAGCACAGGACAACGGTGACCTGACCATCAGGTGAAAATATCAGGAGTGAGCTCACCCCTGCTCTATTGGGCATCACAGACATTCAGCAGTTGTCTCTACATTGATTAGCTTAAGTCAGGACATGCCTCCCATTGGGACAGGGGTCATGGGTCAGATAGTTGCTGGCCAATCAAATGGCTCCCAGCTCACTGGTCCCAGCAGCAACACCGGAAGAAATAGACACTTCTGGAACTACAACAGTGCCCAATACTAAGGAGCTGGAGCCAGAGTTAGGATATTGGGTCTTTCTGCAAGGCCACAGTGAGTGGATCGGTTGAGGGTAGATTGGGAGTGTGCGGGGTAGATAGGCCGGGATATTGGGAAATTGGGTAGGTGGAAAGACCCTCTAATGGGCCTGGGGTGACCATTAAGGACTGCCCCTGTAGCCTGTGAACAGCCAGCACGGTGAAAGTTATAGAGAGGATTCTTAGCTCTTCTGCGACTGATCGAATCCCAGATGTGGCATAACTCCTAAGGGCTTTAATTTATCTGGGGAAGCTAGGCTGCCTTACACCTTCCCTGCTGCTGCTCCAATTGCAGTGAGGGCAGGGGTTAGAGGGTGTGTGAGGCTGCTAATAACATTTTACAGCTCCCTGAGCCTGCAATCCTGCTGCCAGCGAGCTACAACATCTAGCTAATCAAATTATTTATGGCACATAATGAGGTCATTTGGCCCATCAAATCTATGCTTGGTTTAAGTTTAGAAGCTACCAGAATTATTTACAGTCTGCTCCATTGCAGTCAAATTTCAATTTTAGCCCATTTTCCTGGTGATGCCAGTTCCTTCATCAACAATGTGTACATATCTTTGTTTTGTTTAATACACCAAACTGTAAATGCCTAGCCAGTCTTGGGACAAATACATTATTTTGCTGCAGTGGATCATTTTTTTACTTGGTAATTGAATTGAAATACACACAGCAGAGTACATTGAATTTTAACTTGGGGTCATTTTAAAATTTTACCATAATAGTCCTTCCCAAAATAAACACCTCTGCAGCAGCATGTAAACACCACAGGAACACAATGAATAGCCCTTTAGGGAATGATCTGGGTGCATTGAGTCCCTTAAAATCACTTCAACCTTGTGCAAGCACATTGGATATTTCTTTTCCATCCTCTTGCACCATTAATAAATCGCACAGATTTACTCAGCAAATCTTTGAGATTACCAGAAATATTGCTGATGCTAACTTTGCTATTTACAGTCTTATGAATGGCACCAACAAATCTTAAGAAAGCCAAACTGCTGGGTTGTTCCTCCTGTTCTCATGCTATCTCCCAATGGAATTACTTTTGCACATGAAAAGTCACAGCCAGCACCTTGCTGACTGTTCCTGAGTTCCATTAATAAATGTAGCTGATCATCTAGTTGGAAACATAAGCTGCTAAATTAATAGGTTGGAACATAGACATAGAACCTAGATCAGTATAGCACAGTACAGGCCCCTCAGTCCACGATGTTGTGCCGAACCTATACCCCAATCCTTAATCCTAACCTTCGCCCCTACCTTATACTATCATCCATATGCCTATCTAATAGCCGCTTAAATGCCCCTAACAAGGCCCACTCTACTACCCTTTCCGTCAATACATTCCATGCCCCTACCACTCTCTGAGTAAAGAACCTACCTCTAATGTCTCCTCTATATCTACCTCCACTCACTTTAAAACTGTGCCCCCTCATCATAGCTGCCTCCACCCTAGGAAAAAGTCTCTGGCTCTCCACTCTAATATCTATCTATTCTAGTGAACTCAGACGAGTTTGCATTTTTCACACTTCTGGAAAATTATGTTGGCTAGCAATCACTGTGCAATAACTTCTTCAAGTCCATCTTACACTTTAGAATTGTTATCAACCTGTGTTGTACTGTTCAATTTAATAGACACACTTTGCGATCAGAGTCTATTGAAACAAATTCAGATAACGCCCATATAAGTGTTTCTTTGCATCACTTGCAGATTGTGTTATGCTACATACCTCCTCCATGGCTCTGACAGAGATAGGGGAAACGCCACACATTTCCTAATCCCACACAAAATCCAACACATGTTAACATGTACTGAGCTTTGTTGTCCCATTTGGGTCGGTCATCTGCTTCCTCTATTTCCTTCCTCTCCAGCTCCTCATAGGAGGGAATTCGATCTTCCAAGCCGGGATTTGGTAAGACGAGCCTTGGCATTGTGGATCAGAGACAGATAATGCTGCACAGCACAAGTACATACGGTCTCTGACTGAGAACAGGCAGCCAGAAGATGATCCGAATAAAGTGGAAGGTGCTGTAATTGACTAGGTGCTTTTATACTGAACCTTTAGCACCATCACCTGAAAGTGCGTACACTGCAGATCGTTGTGTCAGCAGAATGCTCGATTAACTGAGGAAAATTTGATAATTATTAATATCTTTTATCACCTTCTTTCAGCTTTACTTGTGGGTTTGGCATCAAGAAACTAATCTATTTTGATGGACCTGCTTCTCAGGAATGAAGAAGATCATAAAACATTCTTTGTCCTCATTGCTGCTTTAATTTTGGAACTTTGTGCTGCAAATTGTTCTTTCACTGTATGAGAAACAATAAAACTGCCACTTTTATATTAGAACGTTAGACTTCTTAGAAATCAAACGGTTTAGGGAGCTCTAAAATGAAAAGAATGCTAACATTATTACTGCGTGACCATTTTGTTAAACCTCTCCCTCCTTTTACAACTGGTAATGTCGTTCTCAAAGTGCTATCGACTTAAATGATTCAGCTTGATAAATAGCTAAGGCATTAAAGAAAATACGTTCTTATTGTATAGTTTTACTGAATTAAAAATACAGATCCATTTTAACTGTTCTGGTTTTCTACTGCTGCATTAAATCTGAGTGACAGGATCAGGGGTGTGCTGCCAAACAGAATTCTTAGAGTGCAGGTTCATAGTTCCTTGGAGGTGGAGTCGCAGGCAGACAGGCTGGTGAAGAAGGTATTCGGTACACTTGCCTTTGTTGGTCAGTGCAGTGCATCAAGTATAGGAGTTGGGAGGTCATGCTGTGACTGTACAGGACACTGGCTAGGCCACTTTTGGAATACTGCATTCAGTTCTGACCTCCCAGCTGTAAGAAATACATTGTTAAACTTGAAAGGGTGCAGAAAAAAATTACAAGGATGTTGCTGTGATTGGAGGGTTTGAACCATGGTGAGAAGCTGAATAGGCTGGGGCTATTTTACTTGGAGTATTGGAAGTTGAGGGGTGACCTTATAGAGGTTTATAAAATCACAAGGGTCAAGCATAGAGTGAATTAGGCAAGGTCTTTTCCCCAGGATAGTGGAATCCAAATCGAGATGCTATAGGTTTAAGGTGAGAGGAGAAAGATATAAACGGGACCTAAGGGGCAACTTTTTCACACAGAGGGTGATGCATATATGGATTGAGCTGTCAGAGGAATTTGTGGAGGCTGGTACAGTTACAACATTTAAAAGGCACCTGGATGGGTACACAAATGGGAAGGGTTTAGAGGGATATGGTCCAAATGCTGGCAAACGGGACTAGATCAATTTAGAGTATCTGGTCAGCATGGATGTGTTGGACTGAATGGTCTTCTTCGTACTGTTTGAGCAGCTGACCAATGAGGTTGCACAATCTTATGTTGCTTCTTTTCTCAATGGAGCCTTGTATTGTGCCTCCATTTTCCTTATTCACAGATCAACAAAGAAAGAGGGACAGTATGATGGCTCGGTGACTAACACTGCTGCCCCACAGCGCCAGGGACACTGGTTCAATCCCACCCTCAGATGACCATCAGTGTGGGGTTTGCACATTCTCCCATGTCTGCGTGGGTTTCCTCCCACAGTGCAAAGATGAACAGGCTAGGTGGGTTGGCCATGCTACATCGCCCATAGTGTCCAGGGATATGCAGGTTAGGTGGGTTAGCCATGGGAAATGCAGGATTGCAGGGATTGGATAGGTAGTAGGTCTGTGTCTGATGCTCTTCAGGCAGTTGGTGTGAGTCGATGGCCCTGATTCCACACTGTGGGGGTTCTATGACTCTAAAGGCTTTTCCATAAGATTGATAGAGGAAGAGGCAGGGACAGAGAATCTTCCTGTAAGTGATCTCACGTCGCACAGGGACCATCCAGTCGCAATAGCCTAGGGGCTGGAGCAAGTAATGTAGCTGGTAAAAGAGTAAACACAGTGATAAACAAAAAAGCTGAAACTGAGGCATGGCAGATTATTGTTGAAATTTGAAGGTTCAGCCATCACAGCTTGTGAATGTTTGCAAGTTAAGGCAGCTTTGGTGGGATGGTGATATCTGTATTCCGATGGCAACAGGTTAGAAATACAAGTCATTCTGGGGCTGAGCAGGGAAGTTAAAAGTGACTTACTTTGTATTATGAGAAAAAAGAGGTGGTTCATACCAGGGATGGGAAATAGTAGTTGGAAATGTTTCCGGATCCCAAACTCACCCTGGGGGGCGATCAGTCACTCTTTGGAATGTTTGCTTTCTAATGGACGCTGAGTTAGTTTCTCTGGAGCCTTTTGTTATCGTGCTTTTAAAGGGCTGTTCATTTTCATTTTGTTTGACTTGGTTACTTTAACATAGTAGACTGCTGCATGACTTCATCAGAGCCTTTCTGTCTCAGGTTCCAGCTACATATGATCTGGCATCACCCAACGATGAACATGAACAATGAGTTTAATCATTAGTCCTTTATACCTCAACAATATGTCTTCCAAAAATATACTTCATTCATAAGATTAATAAAGGCACATTACACAACCATACAAAGTTGACATTACATAAGATGCAAGACCAAAACAGTTTCTTCTTATGCTGTATGTTACTTATTGCATTTACAACAATTGACAATATTTACAATTTTCTTTACAGGTTAAATATGCACAGCCTAAAAGGATTTAGGCAATGCTCTTCCCCCTCAGTACACCTCTTTGGTGTGTTTAACAGGTCCCTCAGCATGTAGGGCGAGGTGATGACCTAGTGGTATTATCATTGGATTATTAATCTAGAGGCCCAGCTCATGTTCTGGGGGCCTGGGTTCAAATCAGCTGATGGTGGAAGTTGAATCTAATGAAAGTCCAAAATTAAGAGCCTAATGATGACCATGAAACCATTGTCAATTGTCAGGAAAATAAAAACCCATCTAGTTCACTAATGTCCTTTAGGGAAGGAAACTGCCATCCTTACCTAGTCTGGTCGACATATGACTCCAGACCCACAGCAATGTGGTTGACCTTTAATTACCCACTGGGGCAATTAGGCATGGTCAATAAATGCTGGCCTGGTCAGTGATGCCCACATCCTATGAATGAACTATAAAAATAAATGGCCAATGGAACAGTTGTTCATGATCAAGTATTGCAGATTCCAAGCCTCATGATAATGATTTTAAAAATTGCTAAACCTATACTTTTATTGACAACATTTGTAAAAGTACATTACAAAACAGTTAGACATGTAAATTATGGAAGGTGTAATAAATTTCAGTTTGTCTCCATGAAGCATGTTCCACTCTTAGGTGTCGATAATTTCAATGCCCTCGATGTTGATGGCGTACATTTCACATCAGGCATACAGTCTGTGGGCAAAACATTCCAAGTTGGAAATTACAGGAAATGCAGTCAAAATAAATTTTTCACTATCTGCCATGTATCATTCTTAAATGCCTCAACACAATTTCAATACTCTTAATATTTACAAATACGTTCCTTGTCAAGTACACAGACAGAGGGGTTCTGCAGTTTCCAGCCCCTCGGTGTACTATTGCTGAAAGGCAAATTTTTCTTTACACTGTGGCAGTTGCTGTAAGTTATAGTGCAGCCCTCAGCACATAGTCGTGGACATTACAGTGTGCCAATCTGCAATACCCGCTAGAGGACAACTCTTTGCATTCGAAGTCCTGAGAGTTTCGAGCAGAAGAAAGAGCATCTTCCACCAAGTTTCAACAAGTCACAGTTGATGTTTGTTTCAGTGTGCACCAATGGGAATAGCCTGCAGAGCAGATAGTCCCGCATCACTGAGCAACTTGGGAATGAAGCTCGATAAAATTCACTGGACCTCACTGCAAATGCTCGTTGCACAAGTACATTCCACAAGGATAGTTGTCTCTTCCGCACTAAAATAAACACATCATACTGTGGATGGTGGAGATCTGAAATACAAACAGAAAATGCCGGCAAAACTCAGCAGGCCAGGCAGCATCTGTCAAGAGACATACCGTGTTAATGTTTAATACAATCTTTCTTTGGAATTGGAGGTGGCAGGGAATGTGATGATTTAAATGCCGTAGAAAACAATGGGAAAAGAAGAAACTGGAAGAGATGGTGATGGTGGCTTACGTCAAAAGGTAAAGGAATCCTCATGAAGGGAAAGAAGAGATGGTAAATAAACAGGAAGTGTTCACAATTGGAGTTAATAGTAGAAATTACATCCTCTTTATTGGGGTGAATACCCTGCAAACAATACACTAGATGGAGATAATAAAGAAGAGAACAGAGTTCATGGAGACAACTTGTTCAAAGGAATGTTTGAATGAGAACACGCTCAGTCAGATAGAGGAGGATGGTGTTGGTTGGGGACTGCTCAGGCCTCTTTGGCAGCCATCTTGAGGGCAGTGTGTGGAAGGATTTTGACTCTGGGCCTGTGGAAAGGCACTGACAGGAAGGATCTTGCTAGACAAACTACAACTTTGATACTTCTTATTCAGTTCTGGTAATGAGGTATTCTGCCAAACATCTCTGACCATCTACTCCAGGGACCAAGCAACTGCATCCACTTCCTCAGTTTCCTACAGGGCTTGCTGTTTACCTGTAACTATTCACTCACTCACTCACTCACTCACTCACTCACTCACTCACACACACACACACACAGACACACACACACACACACACACACACACACATACACACTCACTCACTCACTCACTCACTTTCTCATTCTCTCACTCACTCACTCACACTCACTCACTCATTCACAATCACTCACTCACTCACTTTCTCATTCTCTCACTCACTCACTCACACTCACTCACTTAACTAATGTACTCACTCACTCAACTAATGTACTCACTCTCTCACTCACTCACTCTCTCACTCACTCACCTAATGTACTCACTCACTCACTCACTCAACTAATGCACTCACTCTCTCACTCACACTCTCTCACTCACTCACTCTCTCACTCACTCACTGACTCACTGACTCACTCAACTAATGTACTCACTCATTTCCTCATTTACTCACTTTAGACATTCAATCACTCAATCATACAATCACTCATTCACACTCACTCTCAGACACCTCCATCCACTTTCTTGATCTCTCTATTTCCATTTCTGGCAATGTACCGACATTTACGATAAAGCCACAGATTCCCATAGCTACCTAGACTACACCTCTTCCCACCTTGTGTCCTGCAAAGACTCCATCCCATTTTCCCAATTCCTTTGTCTCCATTGCATCTGCTGTGATGAGGAGACATTCCACTCCCAAGCACCCTAGATATCTGCCTTTTTCAAACAACGCTCTTTTCCCCCCTCTGTCGCCCAGACAGTCCTCCATCACACCTCCTCCATTCCCTGCTCCACAGCTCTTCACAACACCCCCCAAACATAATAAAGATAGGGTTCTCTTTGTTTCAGAGATAGTACAATGTATCATCTCAAACACTTCTGCCAACTCCAATTAGACCCCACTGCCCGGAACATCTTCCACTCCCCACCCCTCTGTGCCTTCCGCAAGGACCATTCCCTTCACCACCCTTAGTTCACGCCACACTCCCCACCAACCTCTCCAACCTGCCCTGTACCTTCCCCTGTAACCGTAAAAGATGCAATGCCTGCCCACACACCACCTCCCTCACCTCCATCTGGGTCCCTAAACAGTCCTCCCAGGCGAGACAGACCTTCACCTGCATCTCCTCCAACCTAGTCTGTTGCATCCAGTGGTCCTGATGTGATCTTCTCTACGTAGGTGAGACCAAACGTAGACTAGGTGACCGTTTTGACGAGCATCTCTGCCTGGCCAACCTAACCTCCTGGTTACAGCCCATTTCAACTCCCCATCCCCACTGCCCCTCTGACATATCCCTCTCAGCCTCCTCCAGTGTCGCAGTGACTCGCAACGCAGATTTGAAGAACAGCTTATCTTCTGCCTGGACACCCTACAGCCGGAGGACTCAACAGTGAGTTCTCCAAGTTCAAATAACCTTGTGACCCACCACCCTGCTTCCCTTCCAGTCCCACCTCCTCCCTTCCATTCCACCTTCTGATCCTCCTTTGCAGCCACCAATCAGGCTTATCCCTCCCATCGACCAACCAGGTGGTACCCACCACCAGTACCCACCTATCTCCACCCCTCCACCCTTCTCTTTATCTGCAGCTCCCCCTACCCCCACATCCAGTCCTGGAGAAGGGTAATACCCGAAATGTTGACTGCTCCTTTCCTCCAGATGCTGCCTGGCCTGCTGTAGTCTTCCAGCACTCTGTTTGTCACACTTTCACTCACTCATTCGCTCACTCACTCAATTCACTCACTCACTCACTCGCTCATTCGCTCTCTCACTCATTTAGCACATTTATTTAAAATTGTAACCATCATGTTTCCTTATCTCTTTAAGGTAAAGGGTATTTAAAGCATAATTAAAAAGAAAGAAGCTCAATCTTTTGATTACTGTAAACGATTAACCAGGTCACATCGATTGGGTGGATGTAATCTTTTTCAGTGCCTCAGCAGTTCCTTGAGTCTATGTTTCTGAGGTTTGGCTTGTAAACTAATTTAAATCCTCTTCAACCAGCTACATTCTTTGTAAACTGCGCCAGTAATGTTGCCCTGTAAAACATTAACCAGAATGAATAGTCAACACTTTTTGAAAAAGTACTCCAGTATCCTTAAGCCCACCCAAAACAAGCTTCAGATATTTTACTGAAGGAATTAAAAAAGTAAAAGTTAAACCATCAACTACCTGTTCATAAACACAGGCACTGTTTGCTTTTATTTAAACTTTATAGTGTAGACAATTGCACATTTGGAGCACCTTGCAAACCCATGACCACTTCCATAAAGAAGGACACAGGCGTACATACACGGGGACACCATCTCCTGCAAGTTCCCCACCATCCTGACTTGGAAATGTGTCAATGTTCCTTCAATGTCACTGGCTGAGAATCCTGGAACTCCCTCCCTAATTGTGGGTCTACCTACGATGCATGGGTTGCAGTGGTTCAAGAAGGTAGCTTAACCCCATTTTCTGAAGGGCAACTAGTAATGGGCCATAATTACTGGCCCAACTAGCACTGCTCACATCTCATGAATGAATGAAAAAAGCCCCATTTACCTCTGCCACAGCTCAAACTGTCAAATCCAGTGTTACTGGGCAACACTTAATTCTTTAAAAAAAAGTTATTTTGTTACAGTGGGTTTTTCCCGAAAGAGTTTTCTCTCCGGTCACAACTAAAGTGCCAGAGAAATGAAGGCTGGTTCCACATTACAAGAATCATGGTGGAGATAAAGCAGGTAATTACAGACCATGGAGTCTCACATCAGTCAACATGGCAGGTCAGGCAGCACCAGAGCAGCAGAAAAGTGGATGTTTCGGGTTTATACCCCTCCTGTTCCTCTGATGCTGCCTGTCTTGCTGTGTTCCTCCAGCTCCACACTGCATTGACTCAGACTCCAGCATCTGCAGTTCTTGCTATCTCCTACTCTTACATCAGTGTTAAGGAAACTATTGGAGGAAATAATGGAGGGGAGAATTAATCAAGGTTTGATCGGGGTAGTCAGCATGGATTTGATATATGGATGTCATCCCTAACAAATCTGGTGGAATTTTTCAGGGAGGTGACCAGGTGTGCAGATGAGGATAGTGCAGTTGATGCAGATGGTATGGATTTCAGCCAGACCATTACAAGGTCCTACATGGGAAACTGACAAAGAAGGGAAAAGCACAGGGGATCCGTGGTAACTGGGCAAGTTGGATCCAAAACTGGCCTCGTGTCACCTCGTGTGGTGGTTGAAGGCTGCCTGTGTGACTGGAGATTGGCGTACAGTGGTGTATCTCAGAGATCAGTGCTGGACTGTAAAAACAATATGGATGAGAATGTGGGAGAATGATAAGTAGGTTTGCGGATGACAGGAAGATTGGCCAGGTGGTTGACAGTAAGGAAGAAGGTCTTAGGTTATAAGTCGATATGAAAGAGTGGTCAGATGGGCAATTAAGTTGACAGATGGGATTGAATGCTGATAAGTGTGAGGTTATAAATTTTGGAAGAAGTAACAAAGCAAGAAATTACAAGTAGGAAACTGGGAAGCTAAGAGATGGGTCTTGGGGAGCATTTGTTCACAAATCCCTGAAGGTGCAGGTTGGTAGGGCAGTTAAGAAGGCATGCAGGATGCTTTGTGATTAACTGTCATGGCATTGATTATAACACGGGGAAGTTATGCTGGAGCTGTATCAATCTTTGTTTGGGCCACAGCTGAAGTATTGTGTTCTCTGCACTAGGGGAAAGATATGATTGCACTTGAGGGGTGCGGAGGAGATTCACCTGGATATTGCCTGAGATGGAGAGCTTTAGCTAAGAAGAAAGGTTGGATAGGCTCAGGTTGTTTTCTTTAGCGCAGAGGGGCATGGACAGGGTGACGAGAAAGAAGCTATGCCCCTCAATTGAAGAGTTAACAATAAGATGGAAGGTAGGTAGTTTAGAGGAGATTTGAGGAAATTGTTTTCTCCCAGGTGTTGGTGGGAGTCTGGAATGTATTGATTGGAAGTGTAGTTGAAGCATGAAACCTCTAAACATTTACAAATTACTTCATAAGCTCGTAAAATAGAGGGGTAGAATTAAGTCATTCGGCCCTTCGAAGTCTGCTCTGCCGTTCGATCATGGCTGATGTGCTCCTCACACCCATTTTCCTGCCTTCTCCCTATAACTCTTTAACCTATTACCAATTAAAAATCCGTTAACTCCTCCTTAAATTTACTCATTGTTCCAGCATCCACTGCACTTTGGGGTTGCAAATTCTACAGATTCAAACCACTTTGGGAAAAACAGTTTCTCCTCAACTCTGTTTTACATTTGCTTCCCTTTATCATAAGACTGTGATGTCTCATCCTAGAATGCCCCACAAGAGAAAGTGTCTGCTCCACATTGATTTTACCCATAACATTTATCATCTTGAATACCTCAATTTGATCTCCCCTCATTCTTCTAAATTCTAGAGAGTATAGGCCTAAACTGTTCAATTTCTCTTCATATGACAAATCCCTCATCTCTGGGATCAATTTAGTAAACCTCCTCTGATCTGCCTCCAATGCCACAACATCTTTCCTCAAATAAGGTGACCAAAACTGTGCACAATACTCCAGGTGTGGTCTCAGTAACGTCTTGTATAGTTGCAACAATACTTCCTTACCCTTTATATTCTATTCCTTTAGCTATACAAGCCAACATTCCATTCACTTTCTTTATCATCTGCTGTACCTGCATGCTAGTTTTCTGTCACTCATGAATGAGGACACCCAGATCCCTCTGCACCAGAGCACCCTGAATTCTCTCCCCACTTAGGCAGTAGGTCACTTTCCCATTTTTCTGACCAACATGCTTGACGTTACACTTATCCATGTTAAACTCCATATGCCATTTTTTGGCCCACTCTCCTAACATTTCGACATCCATTTGTAAGGTTCTTATTTCCTCATGACTATTTACTGTCCCAACTATTTTTGTGTCATTCACAAATTTGGATCTAGAGCCTTCTATCCCTGTACCCAAGTCATTAATATAAATGGTAAATAGTTGGAGCCCGATGAACGAACTCTGTAGCACACCCACTAGTTACGTCTTGCCATCCAGAAAAATACCTGTTTATCCAAACTCTCTGTCTTCTCTCCATCAGCCAGTCACCTATCCAAGCTCATAAATTACTTCTAATCACATATGATCCAACCTTGTGAATTCACTTTATGTGCGGCACCTTAGGATATATTACATCTATAAGATCCCCACAGTCCACTTTGTTTGTTACATCTTTGAAGAACTCTAGAAAATTAGTCAAACATGATTCCCCCTCATAAAACTATGCTGATTCTGATAGATCATGTTTTAACTTTCCAATGTCCTGATACTGCTTCCTTGATAATTGATTCTAACATTTTCCTGACCACACGTTAAGCTAACTGATCTGTAATTTCCTACGTACTGCTTTCTACCCTTTTTGAATAAGGGTGTTACATTAGCATTTTTCCAATACACAGGAAGGAACCTTTCCTGTGTCCAGAGAATTTTGGAATATTGTAACCACGATCTCAGCCGCCACTTCCTTTAATAGCCTAGGATTAAAGGGGAGGTGATGGCCGAGTGGTATTATAACTGGATTGTTAATCCAGAGACCCAGATAATGTTCTGGGGACCTGGGTTCAAATCCCACCCTAGCAGATGGTGGAATTTGAATTCAATAAATATCTGGAATTAAGGATCTAATGATGACTGTGAATCAATTGTCCGGGGGGAAAAAGCCATCTGGTTCACTAATGTCCTTTACAGAGGAAACAGCCATTCTTATCTGGCTTGGCCTACACGTGACTCCAGTCCCACAGCAATGTGGATGACCCTTAACAGCCCGATAGACAATTGGGGATGGGCAATAAATGCTGCCTAGCCGGCAATGCCCTCATCCCATAAATAAATAAAGGGAAACAAAATGTAGGCTATCAGGCCTGGGGTCTCGTTTGCCCTCAATCCTAATAGTTTGCTGAGTGCCTTTTCCCTTTCAATGTTGATTCTCTAAGTTCTACCCTTTTTATTGCCTCTGAACTGTACATTGCAATAGGAATGGGGCTATTGTCATCCAGAGTGAAAACTGAGGCAAAGTATCGATTCAGCATCTCTGCCATTTCAGAGTTCCCCACAATTAATGCTCTGGTTTAATCTTCTAAGGGACCAACATTCACCTTAGCGACTCTCTTCACTTTTATATACCTATCGAAGCTTTTTGCTATCCTTTTTGACATTTCATGCTAGCTTTCTTTCGTAACATAGCTTAGCTCTTTTTATTAACTTTTTAGTATCCCTTTGTTCGTGTTTGAAAGTTTCCAAACCTTCCAGCCTGCCACTGGTCTTTGCAATATGGTGTACCTTAGTTTTTGACTTTATATTGTCCTTGACCTCCTTGTTTAGCCACAGATACTTTTTTTACCACCACCCCCCCACCACCCCGACCCTTTACCATCTTCCTTCCTCACTGGGATATATTTTAGTTGTGAGGAATTGAATAGCTCTTTAAACAACTATCACTGCCTCATCTGCTCTCTTACCTTTTAGACTTCCTTCCCAAACTATTCGGGTCAAATCTGACCTCATGCCTCTGCAATTCCCTTTGTTTAATTCCAGAACAGTACTGTGGGATTGCACTTTCTCAACCCCAAACTGAATTTTGAATTCTGTCATACAATGGTCACTACTCCCTACAGGATCCTGAACTATGATGTCAGCAATTAATCTCTTTTCATTACACGATACCAAATCCAGAGGATGCTGCTCCATGGTTGGTTTCACAGCATACTACTCCAAGAAACAATCTCTAATACATGCAATGAACTCTGCCTCCAGGCTACCCTTGCCAATTTTATTCTTCCAATCTATGTGCATGTTAAAATCACCCATGATTATTGCCATGCTTTTCTTGCAAGCCTTTAATATTTCCTGGTTTATACTGTGCCCACTGCAGAACTACTGTTTGGGGACCTATAGACTACTCCTACCAAATACTTCTTCCCTTTGCTATTTCTTTTTCTACCCAGACTGATTCCACATCTTAATTTCCTGTGCTTATGTCATTTCTCATTACAGCACTGATCCCTTCCTTCACCAGCAAAACTACACTCCCTCCTTTTCCGTTCAGTCTACCCCTCCAAAATGCCACGTGTCCTTAGTTATTCAATACTTAGATGAGCACTTGAAAAGTCATAACATTGAAAGCTGTGAGCCAAGTTCTGGAAAGTGGCACTGGTGTAGATTAACATAGTTTTAGCAGCACAGCCTCAAGGGTCAAAGTGTCTTTTCTGTGTGTGAATCTGTGATTATACTGGATAGAAGAGTAACATTATTGACAAAGTCAATGGGCAAAACTAAGAAGTGGGCTTCACTGTTGGCAAAAATGAGGCCATTCAGTTTGAATATATAAAAGATAGAATGTGAAAAGCTGAAGACAAAGCAGATCCAAAGAAAGGCTCAGATGTAGAGATTATTAAAATTCCATGACTAAGAACACAAAATCATTAAAAAGAAATGCCGCAGGTCTGGCAGCATCTAGAGGGAGAAAGAGCTGATGTTTTGAATCCAATCACTCATTTAAACTCAAGTGAAAGGTGCAAAAATGATATATTTTATGTTATTGTAAAAGGCAGGAGCAAGTTGAACAGAAGATAAGGGGTAGGTTAGGGTCTGAGGGCAATTAGAACTCAGAGATAAAACAATAGTTGAAGGGATTGATAATGGTTGTAGAGCAGTCAATAGAATGCTGGTCTTTGTGGTGGTAATCTTCCCACTGTCTGAGTAATGTCCAAATTATATGTGATTTCACTGTCTTCAGTGAGGCCTGACTGAAGAGTCTGATACATGGGCATCCACAGGACTGGCAGTTCATGTTGTTGTTGCTGGATAAACGTCCCTGACGGTGTTACACTTATCCTTCCTCTGGTCATGCTGGATGTTTCGAGCTTGCTGCAGGTGGTCCTTAAAGCGCACAGAACCAGACTGCCATGCTCACCTCTAGATAGGCAAGTCCTTTTGTCACCAGTACTGACCATCCTGGTGCTGTTTTACTCTGAGACGGTTACCGATTAAACATCTGCTAGAGGATCTGTGCCCACTTAAGATGAATTTTCTGGAGAGTTAAAACAAACACGATGAAGAACCTTGTGGCTTCTGGTTTCCTCCTGCCATGACATTCTCATGATGGACTTCATGACTCTTCGTTGGAAGCATTCCAGAGCCTTGACATGGCATCTCCAGTAGATGCAAGATCTTGTACCACACAGCAGGCAAATAAGGATCGCTTCTTCCTTCTGATATCTTTCTCTTCACCCTGAGGTAGAGGTGCTCATAATAGAAGGGGGAGGAGGGGGATTGGAAGTGAGAGGACGCATCCGGAAATTTTCAACCAGAAGTCAGCCTTGTTTTCTTGAATGAGGTATTCTCTTGAACCCATCTAGTAAACAATTGAGACTTCCTCATAATCTTTCGACTAGCCTTCCTTTCTGGGGGAATAGAATACAAGAGAGTAGAAGCCCTGGTTAGACTGCACCTAGAGTACAGTGAGTAAATTCACCTTAGGCCTATCAGAATGATACCTGGACTCCAAAATTACTTCTGATGAAAGATTAGCTAAACTAGATTTTCATTCCCTCTTAAACAGTGATTTGGTCAAAGGTTTCAAAATGTGAAAGGAAACCATCTTCAGTTGCTTGATCAATGATCTTCGCTCCATCACAAGGTCAGAAGTGGTGATGTTTACTGATGACTGCACAACGTTTAACACCATTTGTGACTCCTCAGACACTGAAGCAGTCCGTGTTCGAATACCTGGGCTGATATTGCCACTTAGCAAGTAACATTCACACCACACAAATTCAATACTACGACCATCACCAACAAGAAATAATCTAACCACCACCCCTTGACATTCAATGGTGTTACCATCATTGAATCCCCCACTAGCAACATCCTGGCAGTTATTATTGATAAGAAACTCAACTAGACTCACCACATAAACACAGTGGTGACAAGAGCAGGCCAGAGGCTAGGAACAGTGTAACAAATAACTCACCTCCTGACTGCCCAAAGCCTGTTGACCATTTACAACACTAAGTCACAAATGCGACTGAATACTCCCTACTTGCCTGGATGAGTGCAGCCAGAACGACACTGAAGACGCTTGGCACATTCCGGGACAAAGCAGCCCCCTTGATTGGCTTCACATCCACAAGCATCCACTCCCTCGACCACTGAGACTCAGTGGCAGCAGTGTGAACTATCTACAAGGCGCACTGCAGAAATTCACCAAAGACTCTCAGGCAGCACCTTCCAAACCTCATGACCACTTCGACCTAGAAGGGCAAGGGCAGCAGACATGTGGCCTTCAATTTCCCCTCCAAGTCACTCACCATCGTGATGTGGAAATATATGGCTGTTCCTTCACGGTGGCTGGGTCAAAATCCTGGAATTCCTTCCCTAATAGCACTGTGGGTCAACCCACAGCAGGAGGACTGCAGCAATTCAAGAAGGCAGCTCACCACCACCTCCTCAAGTGGCAGCTAGGGATGGGCTATAAACATTGGCTCAGCTACCGGTGCCCACATCCCACAGAATGAACAAAAATAGGGTAGGATTGATACTCTTTCTGCTGCTTGGGAAGTTTAGGAACCAGGGGGTACAGTCCAAAATTAGAGCCATGCCTTTCGGAGCAGAAATGAGAAAATACTTCTACACACAAAGAGTAGGAGAAGCTTGGAACTCTCCTCCATAAACAACAATTAATGCCAGATCAGTTGTAAGTTTAATAACTGGCATCGATAGTTTTTTTTATCAGTCGATGGTATTAAAGAGATGGGGCAAAGAAGGATAAATGGAATGTATTTGCACATCAGGCACAGTCACATAGTTAAATATTTCAAACAGAAGAGGCAGAAAAAAACCCGCTGTGTCTGTGCTGACTCTCTTAATCAGCAATTCTTGTACTGCCAATCCCTTCCCTCAGCCACAACCCTGCACATTCCTCTTCTTCAGATGTTTAAAATTTTAGGAAATGTCCACCATGCCCATTGTTTCTACTCCGGCTAATAAACAAATGACTCAGCCTAATCTCATTTTTTAGCAGTTGGTTCATACCCTGGGAGGCCATATGAATTCAGGTGCCAAGGCATGGTTTTAGAGTTTCTGACTCTGTCATCCTTTCACGTAGTGAACTTCAGGTATACACTCTAGGTTAAAATAATTTTCCACATCGTCCCTCAAATCCTTCTACAATCACATTAAATCTATGATCCCTAATCACTGACCCCTTTGCTAAAGGAAATAGATCCTTCCCATCCATTCCATCCAGACCCCTCACAACGTACTGCACCTCAATTCTGCCTCCTCTATTCTGAGGAAAAGAATTCCAGTCAATCTAATGCTTCCGCATTGCTGCAATTTTCCAGTCCTAGGAGCATTCTCGTAAATCTCCTTTGCATTCTCACAATCAAATCCTTTCTATAATGGGGGTAACCAGAATGGCACACAATAATCAGGTTGTGGTCTGGATCGTGATTTGCACCAACATAAACTTTCCACTCTTACATTCTACACTTCAGTTAATAAAATATTTTGTTCAGCTTTGTAACCACCTTATTAATGCGTCCTGCTAGCTTCAGAAATCTATGGTCAACTTCCAAAATCCCTCGCACTACATTTCTCAGTATCCTTCAATCTATCATCTGTTTCTTTGTCTTATTTGAGGACACCCCTGTCCCCCGCAACTGCATCAATTCACATTTCTCTGCGTGGAATGCCATTTGCTACTCATTTACTCACCTGACCCATCCATTGACTTTTTTTTAATCATGGACAGGATGGGGACATCACAGGCCAGGCCAGCACTTATTGCCCATTCATAATTTTCCCCAGAGGGCAGTTGAGAGACAATCATTCCTGGAGTCACATGTCGGCTAGATCAGGTAAGAATGACAATTTTCCTTCACTTAAGGACATAAGAAAACCAGATGAGTTTTTCCAACAATTGGCGATGGTTTCATGGTCATCATTAGACTCTTAATCTCATTTTTAAAAATTGCATTCAAATTGCACCATCTTCCATGGGGTGGGTGGGGGGGTTAAATCAGGGTCCCTAGAACATTAGCTGGGTCTCTAGAATAAATAGCCCAGTGATAATGCCACTAGGCTATCGCCTCCCCTCATCCTGCAGTCTATAGCTTCCATCCTCACTATCATCTATACAGCCCCATCTTATGTTCTGTGCAAATTTCTTGATCATTTCTCCAATAATTAATTCCAAATAAGTACTGTGTACCACAGAAATCAGGGACCTAGGCCTGTAAAAACCCACTGGAAACAGCCTTATTGTCCGAAAAACACAATTACATTTTGTTTTCTGACACTGAGCCAACTTTGTGTCTAATTTGCTACATTCCAATGGACGCCATGGACTTACTTCTTAATCAGTCTGTCTTGTCAAATGTTTTGCTAAAACCATGTGGACCACATCTGCTGCAGCACTCTCATCAATCCTTCTTGTTTCTTCCTCAAAACATTGAATCACGTTAAACAGACATGCTTTTCCCTTCACAAATCTGCGCTGACTGTCTGCGAAAGTGATGGAGCACATGAACCAGTGTGACATCAAGGAGCCCTAGTGGCAATCAGGGAAAGCCTCACTACTTGTTGGAGTCATGCCTGGCAAAAACAAACATGGTTGTGATTGATGGAGGTCAATCATTTCAGCTCCAGAACATGCTTGCAGGAGTTCCTCAGAATGTCCCAACCAACTTCAGCTTCATCCATGATCTACATGCATTCATAAAATGGACATGTTCACTGATGATTGCACAACATTCAGCACCATTCACGACTCATCAGATACTGAAGCAGTCCATATTCAAAGGCAATGAAACCGTGACAAAACCCAGGCTTGTTGATAAGTGAAAAGTAAGTCCCATGCCACACAGTTGCCGGGCAATGACTATCTCAAACAAAAGAATCCAACCATTGCCCTTTGATATTCAATGGCACTGCCACCACGAATCCCCCACTATCATATTCCTAGGGGTTAGATTAGATTAGATACCCTCCAGTGTGGAAACAGGTCCTTCGGCCCAACAAGTCCACACCACCCCTTGAAGAATCCCACCCAGACCCATCCCCCTATAACCCACTCACCCCTGAACACTGTGGGCAATTTAGAATGGCCAATCCACCTAGCCTGCACAACTTTGGACTGTGGGAGGAAACCGGAGCACCTGGAGGAAACCCATGCAGACACGGGCAGAATGTGCAAACGCCACACAGACAGTTGCCCGAGGCCGGAATCGAAACCAGGTCCCTGGTGCTGTGAGGCTGCAGTGCTAACCACTAAGCCACCGTGCCGCCCAGGGTTACATTGGCCAACAACTGAATTAAACTCATCAGATGAATACTGGGGCTACAAGAGCAGGTCTCAGACTGGGACTTCAATGGCAGGTAACTCAGCTCCTGATTCTTCAAATCATGCCCACAATGCACAAAGCCCTGTAGATAATGGGGAGCCTGCAAACATACTATACTTGGATTTCCAAAAGGAATCTGATGAAGTGCACATTGAAGGTTATTGCAAAAAATAAAAGCACGTGATATAAGGGTAACATTAGCAAAGATGGAAGATTAGTTAGCTGGCAGAGCACAGAGAATGCATAAATGGATCTTTGTCTGATTGAGAGGATGTGATGAGTGAAGTCCTGCAAGAGTCTGCGCTGGAGCCTCAGCATTTTACAATTTACATCAATGGTTTCGATGAGGGGAGCAAAGGCACTGTAGCTAACTTCATAGATGACACCAAGATAGGTAGGAAGGCATATTGTAAAGAAGCGTAACAAGGTTGCAGACATATATAGATGAGAAAGTGAGGAAAATTCTTGCAGATAGAGTATAATGTGGGAAAATGTGAAGTCGTCAACTTAGGCAGGAAGAATGAAAAAGCAGAGCATCATGTGAATGCAAAACAACTGAGGAATTCTAAAGTGTTGTGCTCTGGCCCATGAGTCACAAAACATTTGTTTGCAGGTACAACACATAATCAAGAAAGGTAATGTGATGTTATCCTTTATTATGAAAGGAACTGAACATAAAAATAAGAATGTTGTATTTTAGTTCTATGGGGCATTCGTGAGACCACATCTCAGATACTGTGCGCAGTTTTGGTTTCGTTATTGAAGCATGGATGTAAACACCTTGTAGATAATTAAGAAGACATCTACTAGATTGATAACTGGACTGAGCAAGCAGTTTCACGAGGCAAGGTTGGACAGACTGGGCCTCTTTCCACTGAAATTTAGAAAAGTGAAGGGTGACTTTATTGAAGCATATCCTGAGATGCTGCTTGGCCTGCTGTGTTCATCCAGCTTCACACTTTGTTATCTTGGATTCTCCAGCATCTGCAGTTCCCATTATCTCTGATACAATCCTGAATGATCTTGGCACACTGAAAGTGGTAAGGATGTTTCATGATATGGGACAGACAGAACCTGAAGACACTGTTTTAAAATTAGGGCTCGCCCTTTTAGGACAGAAATGGGTGGAATTATTTTCTCTCACAGGGTTGTGCAACTTTGGAAATCCTTGCCTGAGAAGGTGGTGGAGGCAGGGTCAATGAATATTTTTAAAGCTTGAGGTACGTAGATTCTTGCCAGGCAAGGGAATCAAAAGGGTAGATGGGAATGTGGACTTCAAAACACCAACGTACCAGCCTTGAACTTATTGAGTTGCTGAGCAGTCCCGCAGGACTAAATTATTTATATCTGCTTCTAACTTGCATGTACATATAATGGATTATGTCTTTTGTCTGGATGTGTGTCGCTCCTTCAACACTTAAGAAGCCTAAAATTGTCCAAAGCTGCTTGCTTAATGGCCACTTTCAATGTTCACTTCAGCAATCACTGACTCATAGTGGCAGCAGCATTACCATCAACAAGACGCACTGCTACAGCTCATCAAAGCTCCTTAGGCAGCATCTTCTAAACCTGTGGCCTCTATTCCTAGAAGGATAAAGGCAACAAATACTTGGGAACACAAGTTCCTCTCCATGCTATACATTATGTTGAGTTGGAACTATATCACCTTTCCTTCACTGTTTCTGGGTCAAAAACATACAAATCACTTCTGCACAACAGTGTGAGTGCTGTATATTTACACCAAATGAGCTGCAGCAACTCAAGACGTCAGCTCACCACTATCTTCTCACAGGTAATTAGGCATAGGCAACAAATGTTGGTCAAGCCAGAGACACCCACACATCGCAAATGATTAAAATAAAACTCTATGCTGTTATAACTGATATTGGACTGATTGTCCTGTAATCATTTGGCCTATTCTGCTATATAGGGCAGTACCTGAAAGGTTTAAATGACATCATGAGATACGCTCTGCCCATCAGGATGTAAAGGAATGTTCCTGGCATGAGCTAACCAGTATCTGGTTCCAGTTGTTCTAGTGCTAAGTTCTATTGTTGCTAAATAACAATGTGTACTTACACTTAAATCCAGCCTGATGTCTCACTAGAGACTATCACGTATCTCAGTTGCAGTGTGTCTAGCCATTAACCACTACATAATAAACAGGATTGGTTAGCTCAATTGGTTGTGTAGCTGATTTGCAATGCAGAGTGATGCCAACAAAAGGAGGAATGGTGACCTTCAGGTGAAATTCACCACCAGTTGCCTCTCTCTGATAATAAAGTGCTGCTATGGCCCTCTGAGATGATGGCAGCTTTATCTTTACTATGTAGCATGCCCAAACTGCTCCGCAAGGCCAGCCCCTCTTCTGCTGTGGACTGGCTAGTAATAGGCTAATAATCTAGAACCCCAAACAAATGCTCTGGGAGTATGGGTTCAAATCTCAGCATAGCACTTTTTAAATGTAACTTCTCCTTATTAGAAGTCTGGATACATAAAACTAGTCTCAGTCATGGGACCCTGATAAGTGCCAATTGTTGTAAAAAAGACATCTGATTCATTCATGTATGCAGAAAGAAAGCATTCCATTAATATCTGGCTACACGCAGTTTCAGATTGATATGGTTGTCTATTCACTTCTCTCTGCAATGCCCTAGCAAGCTATTCAATTCTGTGCCAACAAGGAACAAGAATAGGTCACTCAGTTGCCATTCAATAAGATCACATGGCTGATTTGGTGTTAACCTCAAGTCTACAATCCTGCAGATTGCCGACAATCTTCCGTCCTCTTGATCATCAAGAATGTCTCTACCTCTGCCTTAAAAATATTGATAGATTCCTCAAAGTTCATGGGGAATTAGTGATAGGCAACGAATGCTGGCCTCACCAGCATCGGCCACATTCCATGGAAGTGTTTTTAAAAATAGTCTTAAATGTTATAATGTTTACAACACAGCCCATATTTGTTTCTGTATGGATGTCAATCTGATAATTATGGAATTTTTGTACCTGGCGAAATTGTTACACTGTCGTGTCAAAACTGTTACTGGTGCCAGCTTCAGAGCTTCTTCAGATAACTTTTTATTCTGTTCTGCTAAGCTGTCAAATTGCTGGCAAGAAGAGAGAGGTTCACTCTTAGTAAAACACACGTTGAAGTAAATGATCCACTGACCAGTCTACCCCAGTAACTAAGTAGATTATAGAATCACAGCATGGTTACAGCGCGGGACGAAGTCACTTGGCCCACTGTATGTGTGCAAGCTCCCTGCAAGTGCGACTTTGTTTAAGTAAACATAGAAAACAAGAGCAGGAGTAGACCATTCAGTCCTTCGAGCCTGCTGTGTCATTCAATATGATCATGGCTGAAAGTGCCCCACTTCTTCCCAGTAGCCCTCCTGACTTTTTTTGTGAGTGGTTATCCAAAGCCACAATTGAAACTGCATCCACTAACTCTCGTGCAGTGCATTTTGAATCCTAACCAGAGAAATAATTTTTTTCTCTTGGCAGTTCCTTAGGAGAATTAATGCAGCATGAACTCGCTGGGATAACCTTTTGCTGTCCCTGGTGACCTTGACAAATTGCACAGCAACCGTTCAACACATATGCAATGTTGTTTAACACCCAAATTGTATCCATCAACTATTCAGTAACTGAGGTTAATTCTATAGTGTGAAAGCAATTTAATTTCTTGCACCATCACAAGGTTAGCAGTGCCACTGTAGGCTCTAATGAATCCAAAATAAAAAGTCAGATTCACCAGCGTCTGCAGTTCCTGCTATCTGAAGCAAATCAGATCCAATCTCTCTATAAAGTGTTGAAAGACTGCACTGATAACAAAAATGCAGATTGCAAACCACAATAAAGTTTATTGCATTTAGAAGTATTCAAGCGCAATAGTTTCCTGGCAAACAATTTCTATTCTGGCTAAATTGCCAATTCTTGAATTTTGACCCCATTTTCACTCCGATAATTCTGTGAATTTCATTATGCTTTCACCAATGCATTTCGCACAAAGGTCTTGGTGGGTGGTTTCAGCTGCAAATAGCAACCACACCAATGTTTTCTATGACAAAGTGTTATAAGATAAATCCTGCTGTTGACAAATCTGTGAGCATTATCTGACATGAAAGTCAATCATTCCATCTTCGTGATGCAAGGGACTTTTAACATAATTAAAGCAACAGTTATTCCTGATAAAAAGACAAACTGTAGGTTTCAGTTTAATAGTGAACTACAGATGTGTAAACTTAAAAATGAAGCAAAAGGTGGGCCAACTAAACAGTCAGAATATTTATACTTGACAGTGAAATTAATGGGAATGTATACTTGCCAATGAGACAGCAAGAATACATATTTAACAAGTGAAGAGGGCATTCAGTAGAGTACATACCTCTGCCGTGGTGGGTTGTCTTAACCTAAATTGCACAGCTTTTATAATATATGTTAATTATGCAGTTCTTCCATGAGGATGTTTTTCCTGATTGGTCAATAATTACAAAGTTAAAGAAATTTTTTTTATTAAAGCTTCACAACTCTGATGCTTGTGGTACTCTGCCCTCAAAATGACATCCTCACTGTGCATGCAAGCACCTGGTAACGAAGAGTGCCGGACACAATTGTAGTAAAAGCCTTCAGCCAGTCCACATCCAACAATCTGCTTTCAAGACTGTGCTCACAATTTGAAAGTTATGACAAATTCTACTGTACAGCTGAGTGAATCCACAATACTCTAAAACAATCAACATTCTAAATCACTCAACCCGCACATTCTTCCATAAAAAGCCAATTGGCCTGCCACTCAAAATTACAAGATCCTTTAAAAGAAATCAAGACTCAAATCTGCCTTGTTGCCAAAAACTAATCATTTCTTCTTTGTTTGCCCTATGTGTAACGCAGGTTTCATTGAAATTCATTGATTACTTTTGAGACACATTTTTAACAGATAAATAGATGATTGAACAGGCATGAAACCACTACTTTGGCCCACCATTAGTGGTGGAGGCAACAATGAAATGCAGGTCGTGTACTTCTAATGCAGAAATAGACAGTTAACAATGAATGTGCAGGCCCCATATGTTTGTCAATGAGATATAGGAGATGCAACATTTGGCTCCTTAGCACTAGTGTTTTGGATCTCTCAGTGGTATCCTGCCTTTAAATGACATTCTTAGTGTTCATTTAAGCATCTGGTTATGAGGAGTGTCAGATGTTATTTTAGCAAGAGCATTAGCACACGCACACTGCTGTAAACATGCAGAGTAAGATCATAATATTCCTCAGTGTCTGAAGCTGATTTGGTGCCAGGACTTCCATTTTGGAGCTCAGTGTTCCAGCTATGATATGATATATCCAACTCAGAATGAGGCCATTCAGCCCAACCAATCCATGCCAATGCTGACACTCCTCTCAAGCTTCGGCCCATATTTCCTCATTCAAATCTACCATCATAGCCAAACACTCCCTTCTCTATTTAAATGTTTGCTCAGCTTCTACTACAATCAGACTTTATACACTTCACTTCAATCTACCCCTGTGTGGTGGCATGTTCCATATTCTTACCAGTTGTTTTGAATTCTCAAATTGATTTATCAGCAATTAATTTAAATTGGTGGCCCTTATTTCTTCTCTTCCCCCTTAGAGGAAACACTATGTCTGTTAGGTCACTCCTCAATCCTGCTTTATTAAAGAAAAGGGAAGAATGCAGCCTATCGGTCTTTTCCTTATCAGTATGGCCATACATTCTTGGTAAAATCAATGGACATATTCTCTGCACCCTCCCCAGTACCTCCTTTTCCTTTACAAATAAAATGAAATCTACAACCTTAGCATTGTTAGCCCCATGCCCTAGCTGTGCAAACCACTCATTCAAATGCTCATACATAACCCCATGCGACTTATAGAGCAGGGCAAGCCGTGGGAGAGCAAGGAATGGTGCTGCTGGGTTGGTGATGGTGTTGAAATGAGGTAGGGGGTCTGGGGTACAGGTTGGAAGAATACCCAAGACGAAACAAAGTTTGCCCAGCGTGTTCCTAGAGCAGTCTTTGCGTCTCAATCTCAGCAAGGAACAATGTATGAGGTGTCTCCACTTCCCTGCGAGGGTCCTCACTCGAATCCTCGACCTGGTGCAGTAAGATCTCCAGCTTCAGAGCAGAGCAAGGACTGCACGGCATCTTCCAGAGTACTAAGTGTCGGCTGGATGTTTGAATCATTTTACTAAGAGCAGGCAGCATCAAGTTTGCATCTGAAGCCACTGGAAGTGGTAATCAGGCCTAAAAACCCTTGTACCTCTTTTTAAGCTCTGTCCAATTCCAGGGCCTTGGTGAGTATATTTCACAATTCATCATGGCGTGAGTATGTTTAATAGTGGTGTGTATAATTAACAGTGATATGCAAGGTAAGTCTCTGGTTCCCATATATACACACATACATTAAATCCTTAGATTCAGTTTGTCAATGGTTACTTGCTTCTATCTAACTCCATTGCAGGTAAAATGGGTCATAGGCGTAAAGGAATCCATTTGCTCCACTCTAGGATTTGTATTTAACAATGAAATGAGCTGAGGGTAGAAGGAATAGGATGCAGTATGTTTACATTGAGTAACTCAACGTGGGGTACACTATTTCACAACAAAACACAGGAATATATTGACAACAAAGAAAATTTACATTGCAGTGAGAAACTGGCTGATGCCAATGCACAGTAAGGCACAGGAGGACTGATTGTCATCTGGTTAAATAGAAGGTTGGTGTCAGTGGAGATCCGATTGAGGTCTTCAAATTCACATATGCGCTAGACAGAGTAGATAGAGTAAGCTGTTTCCACTTGGAAAAGAAACACGAATGAGAAGGCATAGATTTAAAGAGATATGCAAATGAAGCAAAGAGGGTGTGAGAAAAAAAACCTCTTCCCTCAGCGAGTAGCTAGGGAATGCATTGCCTGGCAATGTGGTAGAGTTAGGCTCAATCAAAAGGGTATTGGGTGTTTATTTGGATAGTAATGGTGTACAGGGCTATTGGGAAAAAGGAAATTGGCACTAAGTAATAAAACCAGCGCAGGCACAATGGTCAAAATGGATTCTTTCTGGACGGTAATAATTCTGTGACTCGGTGCATCTCATTTCCTTATGATGTATGAGGATCCCAATTACCACTTGCATTTGGAGTGTGCATCTTACACTCTTCAACCAGCTTTACTGTCAGCACAGCTGAAGCAAACACAAAACATAAATTCTTACTGTGGTAGCAGGGTTTTCCCTAACTCTCAGCTAAATAATAAATACCATACTCCCCACAAGGAAATGGAAACTGAGCTCCTCATACCCAGCTCTGCATCTACAAAGTAATTGCTCATCATAAATAACATTGTTTAATAACAGGCTTTCTGGAAGTAATGTTCTAATAAATGACATACTCTACATTAAAATATGCAAATTAAATCTACAGTAAATGACATCTTTCATGAGCAGATATTTGTTGTGCTGTTGGATCAAAAGGGTTACTTTCTCCCTCACAGTTAATGAGCTCACTGGCACAGTGCATTTCCAATCATCCACAGTAACAAGTAAACAAAACAAATAACATTTAAACTCAACAGGTGATGTATCTCATTAGTGCAGATAAATTACCTTTTATCTAGAAGGCCTTTGACAAGGTGCTGCACAGGGCACTGTTAGATAAGGTCCCATGCTGTTAGGGGCAAGGCACTGGCATGGATGGAGAATTGGCTGATGGGCAGAAGGCAGAGGCTGGGATAAAAGGGCCTTTTTCAGGATGGCAGTCAGTTACCAGTGGAATTCGGCAGGGGTCAGTGTTGGGGCCACAGCTATTCAGAACGATATTAACGATCTGGACGAAGGAACTGAGGACTCTTCTGCTAAGCTGCATATAACACCAAAAAAGGTGGAGAGACATGTAATGTTGAGGAAGCAGGAAGGCTGCAAAAGGACTTGGATAGGCTATGAGAGTGGGCAAAGAAGTGGCAGATGGAATACAATGTGGAAAAATGTGAGGTTGTGCAGTTTGGAAAGAGGAATAAAGGTGAAGATTATTCTTTAGATGGGGAATGGAAATCCAAAGCATGAAGTGACATGTCAGTCCTAGTTCAGATCTTTCTTATGATTAACGTGCAGATTCAATGGTCAGCTAGGAAGGCGAATGCAATGCTGGCATTCATTTTGATCGGATTTCAATACAAGAGCAGAGATGTACTACTGACGCTGTATAAGGTTCTGTTATGACTGCATTTGGAATATTGTGAGCAGTTTTGGGCCCCATATCTAAGGAAAGATATGCTGGCATTGGAGGAGATCAGAGGACATTTACAGGAATGATCCTGGGGATGAAGGGCTTGTCATATCAGCATTGGTTGAAGACTCTAGGTCTGTACTCGATGGAGTTCAGAAGAATGCCAGAAGTTATGATTAAAAGTTACAGAAAACTAAGAAGCCTGTACAGAGGGGATGTGGAGATATTTCACTGTTAGGACAGACTAAGACCTAAGGGCACGAACTCAAAGTAAAAGGACACCTTTCAGAAATTAGAACTGAGATAAGGAGGAGTTTCTTCAACCAGAAGGTGGTGAGCATGTGGAACTCACTGCTGCAGAAGGCTGAGGCCAAGTCATTGAGTGTATTTAAGAGAGACAGAGATGTTCCTGATTAGTAGGATCAGGGGTTACAGGGAGAAGGCCAGAGAGTGGATTTGAGAAGCATATCAGCTATGATCGAATGGCAGGGCAAGCTTGATGGGCTGAATGGTCTGAGTTATTTCTTACATCTTATGGCTTTATTGTCTCATAGATTCATGAGGTGTGAACGTCTACAGCAAGGCCAACATTTGTTGCTCATTGCCAATTGCCCCTGAGAAGGTGGCAGTGAGTTGCCATTTTGAATTGTTGCAGTCCATTCGGTGTAGTTGCTTACACTGCGGCTTCTACAATTCTGTTAGGAATGTTCCAGGATTTTGACTCAGCAACAATAAAGGAATGGCAATATATTTCCAAGTCAGTTTCAAGGATTGGAGAGGAATTTTGGGTGCTGGTTTTCCCATACATCTGCTTCCCTGTTCTTCTAGGTGGTAGAGATCAGAGGTCTAGACTTGCAAGTTGCTGCAGTGCATTCTAAATATGGTGGACACTACTTTTACAGCTGTCTGTGACTGTTCAAGTAAATTAGGACAATGAGTTCATGACTTCTTATGAGCAAAGTAAGGCGATATAGCCATTGGATCGTCAGAGGCAATGGGAAACTTGCCCTCTGTCTGCAGAGCCAGGGACCCCTGAGTTACCTCTTTCAGAGTCACCAAATGCTCAGCCCTTAGCCGGACTGTGACAGGCCTTCCTTGGCGCCCAGGACCCGAGACTATGGAACCTGCCTCTCTATTGAACGTCAATGTCATCAGTTGATAGAGGTGGACACTGATGGGAAAACATTGGCAACTGTTGGAGCTACAGCTGCCCAAGGCCAGGTATCATTGCTGAAGCCAAGGTTGCGGGTGAGTGAGTGGGGGCGTGGGGGGTTTCACAGGCTGTACGGTCAGCAGCAAGGGCAGTATGATGCCTATCAGCAGTCTGGTCTCCCCTCCCCCAAGACCCTGTCCTTGCTGATGACATGTGGGACACAGCATGCCTTTGAATGAGGGATCCCCGAGGAGTTGAAAAGCATCATCTCAGGGGTTTGTCCATTGTGCTCCATACCTGTTGAGTGTCCTCCAACCACCCCCACAGTGATTGTTTATTTTCATGTCTCACTTGGTGAGGCAAGAAGGTCAACCATAGGACTTCCCACCATGGTAATAATTGGGTTGGAGGTGAGAAGATGGTGTGATGCCAATGTGCCTATCCCCCACCTGATTAAGATTCTCCTGTCTCCTCCAACTGCTCCAAAACCGGGCACAAAGGAGAGTGTGTTCTGCCCACACTCCCCTGATCATTCTGTAGCTTAATCACCTTTTGAAACAATAATGAGAATAAAAGTCAGGAGGAAGACATATCTGTGGAAATCTGTGTGGCTCAGCTTTGTTAAAGACTTTTTTCAAATTTCTGTTTGGATTTTGAACATCACTGGCAGAGTCAATGTATCTTGCCCATTTTTAAATGCTCTTGAGAAATGGGAATAAAGGATATCAATGATTATTATTCATTAATAATATTGAATATTATTATTCAATAATTGGTCTGTATAAAATATCGACTCAAATTGACACATTACAAAATATTCTACTCCCATTGTAGAGAGGGGAGTTAATTTTATTTTAGCAAACAATAATCATCAAAGTCTTTGAATAATTGGAGCACTTTATTGAACTAAATGTAATAATTGATGTTGGGAGTTATGTTGAGATGGTCCTCAGTTGAATTTTTCAAGGAATGGAAATTATTTGGTCTTTTAACGAATTTTTTTTCATTCATTCACTCACAGGATGTGGGTATCATGTGACCAACATTTATTGCTCATCCAGAGGCCATTTAAGAATCAATCACATTGCTATGGGTCTGGAGTCACAAGTAGACCAGACTAGGTGAAGACAGAAGCTTCCTTCCTTTGGGATAATTCGTTAATAGGCTAGGTGAGTTTCTTTCTACCAACAATGGTGACCAGTGGGCTTCAGCAGGTTTTTTTTGGTCAAATTTAAATTCTACCCAGGATTTTAACCAAAATCCCCGGAACATTACCTGAGTCTACGGGCTAACAATCTAAAGATTATACCACAAAGGCCATCGCCTCACCATGCATCAAGTACATTAAACTCTGGAACTTAAAAATTGTCTGCTGTTGTCATGACTGTGGTTTAGATTAGTACAACTAAATTATACTTCTCTAGTTTGAATTTTGAGACTGAGTATGAACTTGAGAAGCTGTACAAGATAGCCTATTAATTCAGTTCAGAAAGTCAATAGAGTCAAACAGCATGGAAACTGGACCTTCGCTCCAACTAGTCCAGAACGACCATGTACCCAAATTAAACTAGCCCCACCCACCTGCGCCAGCTAGTTAAGTCATTAGCTAAAACAAGAACTGCCTGACTCACTTTGGGCCAATTAAACATGACAAAGCCAGTCATTTTTAGGTCTGGTAAATACCTATTAGAAGCAAAGATACTTTACTGTGATTCTGAGTTTTGTAGTTAATCCAGTTGGACTGAGCGATAGTAGACAGGAGTTGGGAAGATGCGGAAATTTCTGGTCAGGCATGACAAGGGTCACGAAATATTGCATTTTAAAACATATGGCATGGCAGTTGACGTGAACAGTTTATCAATATATTGCCCTTTATTTGCATTCCAGTAATGCTAGGAAAGTTGCCAGAATCAAGTGTTCCTATGGTGCTGAAGGTGCGTTGCTGGGTGACTAGAATCTTTTGAGACTTTAAGACTTTGATGTGGTTTGGGGAAATAAGTTTAATACAAGAGAACATGAGCCGAATTACCATGCAAAAGATTACTGGTTGCAATATGCTTTATCAGGAATTCAAGGATTGTTATAGTGATTTTCCTTAAGCTGGATTCCTTTACTGAGGCAGGAATACCATTGGCAAGTCAGATGGTGGATGTAGTTCAATGTATCTCAATTGATACATTTTGGTTCAAAGAATATAGAAATACAGTGCAAAGCAAAGAGTGCTGTCTTAAAGGATATGTAGGAGCAGAGAGACCTGAGTCTTGATGTACACAAGTCAATAAAGTTAACAGGATAGGCAGACCAAGCATTTAACAAAGCATAAAGTTTTCCTGGCTTTATTGTTATGGACCAGTCCACGCCCCCACAAAATGCATTAAAAGGTAGCCTAAACCATAACTATTTCTTATTTTAAAGGTAAATGCCAGGCGCTACATTCCAAATGCAATTCAATTGGTCAAACTATTCAATGTTAAGCAATACACAACTTACTCAAATACTATAGTTAAAATAAAACAAAACAAAAGAAATAAGAACTTGGAATACCTTAACTCTTTTGGAATAATAGATACAGTAACCATTACTAATTACTAGTTATAATACAGTAACATTCCATAAACACACCCTTGGCATAAGGAAAATCAGAAAACACATTGACTGACATGCAGTTCTCCAATCTAGGAGGAAAGAACAACAAAAGACAACTCTGAGAGAAACAGTATAGCTGTCAGGAGAGATTTATTGTATTCTAACCAGGCTGAGAGCCAAGCAACAACTGTTGAAAGCTAACTAAAAATCCTGGATCTGTGACAGCTTGATCACACCCACTCAGGCTGCTTCTACTGTTCCAACTTTTAAAAAAGCTTCAAAAGTTGTTTCACTTCCCATAGACCGCTCCTCACCTGTCTGCCAATATCTCTCTAAAAGAAACCAGGACAAAACATACCTCTTAAAGCCATAGTATTGTAACACTATTAAGTACAGGAACAAGAAGGCTATGTTGAACCAGAATAAGATATTGTTTAGTCAACTGCAGTATTGTGTCCAGTTTAGAGAGGATGTAGACACATTGCAGAGAGTGCAGAAGAGGTTTATGTGAATGATTCAAGAGATAAGAAACTTTGGTGATGAGGAAAATATTGAAGAATTTGGGACAATGTTCCTTGGAAAAGAAAAGGCTTAAAGGAGATTTGAAAGAAGTTTT
The DNA here is from genome assembly GCF_030684315.1 of Stegostoma tigrinum. Taxonomy (NCBI): domain Eukaryota; kingdom Metazoa; phylum Chordata; class Chondrichthyes; order Orectolobiformes; family Stegostomatidae; genus Stegostoma; species Stegostoma tigrinum. Next base: position 13,699,336 of record NC_081355.1, on the reverse strand, counting down.
CAAAATCATGATGTATCTGGATAGAAATTGTTCCCTCTCATAAAAAAAATCAAGAAGAATGGGGTACACCCATAAGATATTTTTGCAAAGCATATGAGAATTCTTTTTTGACACAGCAAGCAGTCAGAGTGCACTGCCTGAAAGTGCGGTAGAAGCAATTTCAATGGAGGCATTCAAGAGGGCATTAGATGATCATTTTAAACCGAAACAATATGCAACCCAATAACCAAAACAAAGATTTGAGGGGGGAGGAATGAGAATGGCCCTGAGGCGTAATGCTCACTCAGAGAGCTGGTGCAGACATGATGGGCTGAATGGCCTCTCCCCCATAGCAACAGTGATTCTGGCATCATTGGTCTCATGGTACACTAGTGTATTTCTCTGTAGTAAATCTATACCCTGTACTGCTCCTATCATAGGCTATGGAAAGAGTGTTTTATGAAGTAGTTATGGGTTGAATTAAATGAAAGAGGTGGGAGCTCACTGGTCAGCTGGGTGTTGGGGATACGTACACCATCCCTCCTCTCTTTCAGACAGGACCCATCAACTTAGAAGCCACTAATAGGCCAGTAGTGATCCTTTCCCTGGGATGAAAGGCCTGTGAGAGATGCAGGGGATTCCACCCCTACTTCATGATCTGCAGGCCTTTCAGAGACAGGCAATGTTTCTGTAATCAGCTGCACCACTGGGGTGGCTTCTTCCAGTACTACACCACCGCCCCCCAAGGCATTTGGTGTGAGGAAGGAGCCAGGCATACGTGAATGAGAGAGTTCGACCAGTTGCTGGGTGAGGTTCCCCAAATTATTATGGTTTCAAATTTGAGATGTCCAATCAGAAACCTAATAACAGCAGGAAGAAGCTGCTCTTGAACCTGTTGGTGTGTGTATTTAAGCCTTTGTATCTTCTGTCTGATGGAATAGGTTGGAAGAGATTATACCCAGAGTGGGAGGGGTCCCAGTATGGATCAATCGTTTATACATTCCATGCAATGTCTGCAGATGTGTTGACCCATGAGGTCAGAATCCCAATGTGCTTGGGCATACAGGGTGCACTAATATTTGAATTGATGCTTCATGATGTAATACTGCTGACATTATGCTTCTGGGGACTTTCGCACTTACTAAGACCACAAGAGACCTAAGACTTGATCAGAGTAAGGAAAGAGCTTGCCAGAGATAGATCTGATAGTGGTGTTTTCCTACTCCATTACCATCCAAAAATATTAACCCCTTTGACAACACTAATTTGATTTGGAACTTAGTCTGCAAACCAGTTTCAGGATGTTGTTCACAGTTGGTTAGTTCTTTAACAAATGCTTTTGAAGCCATTTACAACTGGTTCAACTATGATCAGCCTGCATCTGCTAAAGCAATAGGACTGCATTATGTCAAAGTTGGAAAAGGAAAAGTAAAGATTTGTGATATTGGGAACTGCAGATGCTGGAGAATCCAAGATAATAAAATGTGAGGCTGGATGAACACAGCAGGCCCAGCAACATCTCAGGATCACAAAAGCTGATGTTTCGGGCCTAGACCCTTCATCAGAGAGGGGGATGGGGTGAGGGTTCTGGAATAAATAGGGAGAGAGGGGGAGGCAGACCGAAGATGGAGAGAAAAGAAGATAGGTAGAGAGGAGAGTATAAGTGGGGAGGTAGGGAGGGGATAGGTCAGTCCAGGGAAGACGGACAGGTCAAGGAGGTGGGATGAGGTTAGTAGGTAGGAGATGGAGGTGCGGCTTGGGGTGGGAGGAAAGGATGGGTGAGAGGAAGAACAGGTTAGGGAGGCAGAGACAGGCTGGGCTGGTTGTGTTATGCAGTGGGGGGAGGGGACGAACTGGGCTGGTTTTGGGATGTGGTGGGGGAAGGGGAGATTTTGAAGCTGGTGAAGTCCACATTGATGCCATTGGGCTGCAGGGTTCCCAAGCGGAATATGAGTTGCTGTTCCTGCAACCTTCGGGTGGCATCATTGTGGCACTGCAGGAGGCCCATGATGGACATGTCATCTAAAGAATGGGAGGGGGAATGGAAATGGTTTGCGACTGGGAGGTGCAGTTGTTTATTGTGAACCGAGCGGAGGTGTTCTGCAAAGCGGTCCCCAAGCCTTCGCTTGGTTTCCCCAATGTAGAGGAAGCCACACCAGGTACAGTGGATGCAGTATACCACATTGGCAAAATGTGCAGGTGAGCATCTGCTTAATGTGGAAAGTCATCTTGGGGCCTGGGATAGGGGTGGGGGAGGAGTGTGGGGGCAAGTGTAGCATTTCCTGCGGTTGCAGGGGAAGGTGCCGGGTGTGGTGGGGTTGGAGGGCAGTGTGGAGCGAACAAGGGAGTCACGGAGAGAGTGGTCTCTCCGGAAAGCAGGCAGGGGTGGGGATGGAAAAATGTCTTGGGTGGTGGGGTCGGATTGTAGATGGCGGAAGTGTCGGAGGATGATGCGTTGTATCCGGAGGTTGGCGGGGTGGTGTGTGAGAACGAGGGAGATCTTCTTTGGGTGGTTGTGACTGGGGCGGGGTGTGAGGGATGTGTTGCGGGAAATGCGGGAGACGCGGTCAAGGGTGTTCTCGACCACTGTGGGGGGAAAGTTGCAGTCCTTGAAGAACTTGGACATCTGGGATGTGCGGGAGTGGAATGCCTCATCGTGGGAGCAGATGTGGCGGAGGAATTGAGAATAGGGGATGGAATTTTTGCAGGAGGGTGGGTGGGAGAGGGGTATTCTAGGTAGCTGTGGGAGTCGGTGGGCTTGAAATGGACATCAGTTACAAGCTGGTTGCCTAAGATGGAGACTGAGAGGTCCAGGAAGGTGAGGGATGTGCTGGAGATGGCCCAGGTGAACTGAAGCTTGGGATGGAAGGTGTTGGTGAAGTGGATGAACTGTTCGAGCTGCTCTGGGGAGCAAGAGGTGGCGCCGATACAGTCATCAATGTAATGGAGGAAGAGGTGGGCTTTGGGGCCTGTGTAGGTGCGGAAGAGGGACTGCTCCACGTAACCTACAAAGAGGCAGGCATAGCTGGGGCCCATGCGGGTGCCCATGCCAACCTCTTAGTCTGTAGGAAGTGGGAGGAATCGAAAGAGAAGTTGTTGAGGGTGAGGACGAGTTCGGTTAGGCGGATGAGGGTGTCGGTGGAGGGGGACTGGTCGGGCCTGCGGGACAGGAAGACGTGGAGGGCCTTGAGGCCATCTGCATGCGGAATACAGGTACATAGGGACTGGATGTCCATGGTGAAAATGAGGTGTTGGCGGCCAGGGAATTGGAAGTCCTGGAGGAGGTGGAGAGCGTGGGTGGTGTCACGGACGTAGGTAGGGAGTTCCTGGACCAAAGGGGAGAAAATGGAGTCCAGATAGGTGGAGATGAGTTCGGTGGGGCAGGAGCAGGCTGAGACGATGGGTCGACCAGGGCAGGCAGGTTTGTGGCTTTTGGGAAGGAGATAGAAACGGGCCGTGCGGGGTTGGGGAACAATGAGGTTGGAGGCTGTGGGTGGGAGGTCCCCTGAGGTGATGAGGTCATGAATGGTGTTGGAGATGATGGTTTGGTGCTCGGGTGTGGGGTCATGATCGAGGGTGCGGTAGGAGGAGGTGTCGGAGAGTTGGAGTTTGGCCTCGGCGATGTAGAGGTCAGTGCGCCATACTACCACTGCGCCACCCTTGTCTGCGGGTTTGTTGGTGAGGTTGGGGTTGGAGCGGAGGGAGCGGAGGGCTGCCCGTTCTGCGGGGGAGAGGTTGGAGTGGGTGAGAGGGGTGGAGAGGTTGAGGCGGTTAATGTCTCGACAGCAGTTGGAGATGAAGAGGTCGAGGGAAGGTAGGAGGCCTGGGGGTGGTGTCCAGGAGGAGGACTTGTGTTGGAAGCAGGTAAAGGGGTCAGTGGAGGGAGGGTTAGGTTCCCGGTTGAAGAAGTAGGCGTGGAGGTGAAGGCAGCGGAAAAACTGCTCTATGTCCAATCGTGACTGGTATTCGTTGATGTGTGGTTGTAGGGGGACAAAGGTGAGCCCCTTACTAAGGACTGACCGTTCGTCCTCAGTTAGTGGAAGGTCTGGGGGAATGGTGAAGATGCTGCAGGGTTCAGTATGGCTGTCTTCTCTGGGGTTGCTGGCTCTGGAGGTTGTGGGCGGAGCGATGAGGTCGTCGGCCGTGGGCGGGGTTCCGTCAGCGTCGGCCGTGGGTGGGGTTCCGTCAGCGCCAGCCGTGGGCGGGGTTCCGTCGGCGTCGGCCGTGGGTGGGGTCCGTCGCCGGTTGGAGGAGCGGGGTGGGCAGCAGCAGCTGTGGTGAGGGTGGTGTGTGAGGTGTTGTAACTGGAAGTGGAGGCGGTGACTGCAGCAGCGGTCCCGGACGTGGTGTGGCCGGCGGAGGCGGATGTGACCTATGTGGAGCAGTCCCTCTTCCGCACCTACACAGGCCCCAAAGCCCACCTCTTCCTCCGTTACATTGATGACTGTATCGGCGCCACCTCTTGCTCCCCAGAGGAGCTCGAACAGTTCATCCACTTCACCAACACCTTGCACCCCAAGCTTCAGTTCACCTGGACCATCTCCAGCACATCCCTCACCTTCCTGGACCTCTCAGTCTCCATCTCAGGCAACCAGCTGTAACTGCTGTCCATTTCAAGCCCACCGATTCCCACAGCTACCTAGAATACACCTCCTCCCACCCACCCTCCTGCAAAAATTCCATCCCCTATTCCCAATTCCTCCACCTCCCGCCGCATCTGCTCCCACGATGAGGCATTCCACTCCCGCACATCCCAGATGTCCAAGTTCTTCAAGGGCCACAACTTTCCCCCCACAGTGGTCGAGAACACCCTTGACCGCGTCTCCCGCATTTCCCGCAACACATCCCTCACACCCCGCCCCAGTCACAACCACCCAAAGAGGATCCCCCTCATTCTCACACACCACCCCACCAACCTCCGGATACAACGCATTATCCTCCGACACTTCCGCCATCTACAATCTGACCCCACCACCCAAGACATTTTTCCATCCCCACCCCTGTCTGCTTTCCAGAGAGACCACTCTCTCCGTGACTCCCTTGTTCGCTCCACACTGCCCTCCAACCCCACCACACCCAGCACCTTCCCCTGCAACCGCAGGAAATGCTACACTTGCCCCCACACCTCCTCCCTCACCCCTATCCCAGGCCCCAAGATGACATTCCACATTAAGCAGATGTTCACCTGCACGTCTGCCAATGTGGTATACTGCATCCACTGTACCTGGTGTGGCTTCCTCTACATTGGGGAAACCAAGCGGAGGCTTGGGGACCGCTTTGCAGAACACCTCCGCTCGGTTCGCAATAAACAACTGCACCTCCCAGTCGCAAACCATTTCTACTCCCCCTCCCATTCTTTAGATGACATGTCCATCATGGGCCTCCTGCAGTGCCACAATGATGCCACCCGAAGGTTGCAGGAACAGCAACTCATATTCCGATTGGGAACCCTGCAGCCCAATGGTATCAATGTGCAATTCACCAGCTTCAAAATCTCCCCTTCCCCCACCGCATCCCAAAACCAGCCCAGTTCGTCCCCTCCCCCCACTGCACCACACAACCAGCCCAGCTCTTCCCCTCCACCCACTGCATCCCAAAACCAGTCCAACCTGTCTCTGCCTCCCCAACATGTTCTTCCTCTCACCCATCCCTTCCTCCCACCCCAAGTCACACCTCCATCTCCTACCTACTAACCTCATCCCACCTCCTTGACGTGTCTGTCTTCCCTGGACTGACCCACCTATACTCTCCTCTCCACCTATCTTCTTTTCTCTCCATCTTCGGTCCACCTCCCCCTCTCTCCCTATTTATTCCAGAACCCTCACCCCATCCCCCTCTCTGATGAAGGGTCTAGGCCCGAAACGTCAGCTTTTGTGCTCCTGAGATGCTGCTGGGCCTGCTGTGTTCATCCAGCCTCACATTTTATTATCTTAGTAAAGATTTGTAGCTGTTTAGGAATGTTAAATGCAATGTTAATTTTAAGTTAAAAACCAAACGAACTGCAGACGCTGTAAATCAGGAACAAAAACAAAGTTGCTGGAAAAGCTCAGCAGATCTGGCCACTTCTGAGGAAATAGACATACAAGATGATCAGAGGATTAGGTAGGGTGAACAGTGAGAGTCTTTTTCCGAGGATAATGACGTCAGCTTGTACGAGGGGGCATAGCTACACATTGAGGGGTGATAGATAGAAGACCGATGTCAGAGGCAGGTTCTTTACTCAGAGTGGTAAGGGCATGGAATGCCCTGCCTGCCAATGTAGTTAACTCAGCCACATTAGGGGCATTTAAACAGTCCTTGGATAAGCATATGGGTAATGATGGGATAGTGTAGGGGGAGGGGCTTAGAGTAGTTCACAGGTCGATGCAACATCGAGGGCCGAAGGGCCTGTTCTGCGCTGTATTGTTCTATGTTCTATGTTCTATGTTCTAAGGGTCACCAGGCCTGAAACATTCACTCTGTTTTCACTTCCACAGATGCTGCCAGACCTGCTGAGCTTTGCCAGCAACTTTGTTTTTATTGTTAATTTTGAGTTTCTGCATCATCATTTCGCAAAAGTGAAATTAATTGTTTACACCATTTTACCATGTTGTTTAATTTGCTTACGATCTGTAAATAGCCTTTCCACTTGTTCTAAATGACAAGTGTTTAAGATGAGCAATGTGCATCTATGATGCTTCATGTCATGGGATGGGATCTTCAGGATTTGGCTACCAGATGGGTCCGTCATTTTAGTCGAACTGAAACAGACCAGATGTAGACCACCCCAGATGACTATGTGCTGGTGCTGCACACTCCTCCATTTCTGCTATTGTTCTCTGGTGTTCTCAGTAGCTTCTCCTGCAGCTCTGATGTCATGTCTTCTCTTGGTAGTGTACTTCCATGGTCCTATACTCTCCGTCTCTCCCGTCCCCCCTAATGGTCCTATACTCTCCCTCTCTCTTTCTCTCTCTCCCTCACTCCCCCATGGTACTATACTCTCTATCTCTCTATCTCTCTCTCTTTCTCTCCCCCATGGTCCTATACTCTCTCTCTCGCTCTCTCTCTCGCTCTCTCTCTCCCCCATGGTCCTATACTCTCTCTCTCGCTCTCTCTTCCCCCCATGGTCCTATACTCGCTCTCTCGCTCTCTCTCTCCCCCATGGTCCTATACTCTCTCTCTCTCTCTCTCTCTCCCTCCCATGGTCCTATACTCTCTCTCTCTCTCCCCCCTCCCCACCATCCCCCTATGGTCCTATACTCTCTCTCCCTCTCTCTCTCTCTCCCTCAGTCCTTTACTCTCACTCTCTCTCCTGTGAACAGCTGAGAAAAAGGCAGGTGCTGCTGCAGCTTATCTAAGGTCCAATATCAACTTGATACCTGGCATTAGTATTTGATGGGAAGTGAAGATCAGATGCAGTGAAAGAACATTCTTTGCAGAAGTTCTTTAAGATAAAGCTCTTCAATTGAGCGAGGAAGCAGGAGTGAGGTATGAATGCTTACACAATGTTTTGCCTGTTGTTCATTTTGCCCTTTTAATTCCTGCTGCCCTTTTACCATACTTTCACCCTGGAGTTCCAGCAAACCTGGGAAATCCATGCAAGGTAGAGATGACTTTGAACATCCAAGCTAAAACAAGTTTTAAATTGCTGTTTAACATATTCAGAGTTAACCCATCTCTTTTTTAACGGGGATTATCTGCACTCAGCTGAGTGCAATGGAATTAAAAGTAGAAGTTGTGAAAGAGATGGATGTCTTCTTGGTGTATTGCCCGTTGTTGTTTTCAACCAGACACTCACTTCAAAATACAACCACTTCACACCCCCCGCCTCAACAGTTCAGGTCTGATTCAGTCCTAGGAAGCATGAATCCCTGTAGCATTGAAAGTGCAAATTTGTGGCATTGCCTTTATCATAACTTGTCTTTTAAAGGGAATGTACAGATTCAGTTTCTTATCATCCATGCAGGAGACACCCAGACATAGCAGCTACCCATTGTAAATCATGGATTCTACTGGCCCCCTCCAGATTTATCGTGACAGGTTGGTGAAAGCCCTGATGAAAGTCAGTACTATTTTATTGAGTGAAAATCCAAAAGACAACAAATCACATGCATAAAAACTGTTTACACCATGCAATTATATTCTTTACTGCATTATCTGCATTTATGGCTTGCAATTTAAGATGACTTCACATTTATTATCAAGGAGGCGTTAGACAAATTGGAAAAGTTGGTATGTTTATTGCCATGTGAGTCAGCATTAGCAGGATAGAGAACATTATACTATGGCAGTTGTATGACAGAAAAGGTTCAATAATGGACAATGACCTATCAGCTGATTTGCTTAACTTTGAGTGCAGGTCTTTACAGTTGGAAATCTTTTTTTTAGTTTGAAGAGGTGAATATATTGAGGTGATGTCTTTAACGTAACAAAAATCTTTGATATCGCCAATTGGAGGATTATATTAATTAACATGGTTTGCAGAGAGCTGTGAGAAAATAGCATAAATTACGATAACACAGGACCAGATTTTAACTCCTTACCTTTCTTGGCAGACATTAAGTTTAGCAACAGTAGAAATAAGGTAGATGTATACTGTACCTAAATGTGATCTTGCTGCCTTCTGCCAGTATGTTCCAGTATTAGCCAGCTCCACAGGCCAACAACAATGTTATTCAATGGAATCACAATAAAGTAGGTGTGAAAATGAACAAGGAACACTAAAGGGGAAGTTTCTCAACTGGACAGGGTTATCTTCAATAATAGATTTAGATCCCATAGTCAGCAGGCAAAATAGCAAATAGAACAGCAAGGTTTTCAAAGAAGAGATGGTCTGGGTTCAGACGTTCCTATGAGGAATAAAGGAAGGACATCCAAAACTAGAGCTTCATGGATGACCAAGAACATAGAGAGTAGAATGAAACAAAGAAAGGAAAACTTCAAATGATCTTGCATTATTTCGAACACCTCCACATCTTTCCTTCATCCCAGTTTCTGTGCATTATTTGTGCCACTTACTACTGAAATCATTCTGGCAAATGTCCTCTGTACCCTCTCTAAGGCCATGCTTTCATTCCTCAAGTTTGACGTCAAGAAATTGGATACAGCCCTCCAGTTTAGCCGTAACCAGTTTCCAAAGGATTTTCACAACTTCTACCCTCTTGCACGTACTCTTCATTTCCAGTGCCTAATTATAAAGCTACCATTCCAGAATATATTTTTATCAACCTCAGCAACTTCATCTTCCAGTTTCAAAAATCTCTGGCTGGGCCTGTCATTTTCTTTTATAAATTAGAAACATATCATTTAGTTTATAATACATCCCCTCACGATCCACTTCAAAATGCCTCAATAGACAATAGGTCCAGGAGTAGGCCATTCGGCCCTTTGAGCCAGCACCACCATTCATTATGATCATGGCTGATCATCCACAATCAGTATCCTGTTCCTGCCTTATCCCCATGACCCTTGATTCCACTATCTTTAAAAGCTCTATCCATCTCTTTCTTGAAAGTATCCAGAGAGTTGGCCTCCACTGCCTTCTGTGGCAGAGCATTCCATATATCCACCACTCTCTGGGTGAAGACGTTTTTCCTCAACTCTGTTCTAAATGGCCTACCCCTTATTTTTAAACTGTGTCTTCTGATTCTGGACTCACCCATCAGCAGAAACATGCTTCCTGCCTCCAGAGTGCCCAATCCATTCATAATCTCATACACCTCACTTCTTGTTTCTCTAATAGATCAGGAGCAAAACCAAAACAAAACTCGCAAACATTTTCTTCTGTCATGTGTCTTTCACTTTAACAAGGTCATATCATTCATATGGATCAAAGACAGCAAGGAACCTAGTATCACCCCCCGAGCTACTCTAATGCATATTTGCTTCCTTTCTGTAAAGGAACTGTTCACTGCTACTCTCCGCATTTTGTCCCACAGTCAGTCTTGCTGCTACTGCCTTCTTAATCGCCAGGAGCTTCAACTTTGTGAACCTTTTCCAAACACATCTGCCAAGAGATGATTTGAACTTGGATCCCTGGAGGGATAGGCTCGTGATAATACCAATGGTCTATTGCCTCTCTCTAATGTCATCCTTTCCAGCTAGCCTTTAGTTCCCCAGGTTTATTACTGATGTGGCCTTAAACTGAGCCAGCCTGCTCACAATGAGAACACAAGGCATATTGGGCAAGGCCAAGGTTTTTAAGAAACCCTCCCCTCGTCTGCCATTTGACTGTCCACAGATTGCATCCGATTGGACACTATATTCCTGCAATTTGGCACAGTGGTTGTCAGGTTTTCCCAAACTAGCATTTCCTCACCCACCAGCAGGCAGGTGATCAGGGAATGTCAAGTCGCAGCTCTCCAAGTGATCATTGCTTGACCCCTTAAAGGCTTTGATTGCTGGTGAATTGAGAAAGTTGTCCATAGATCTTCTCACACGACAATGGATTGAGGACATGGGGAGAAGGAGGTAGGCTTCTGCTCAGCACCAACTCTTCCAATTACTACCCCTTCTCACCGCCTCTCTCCAATGTCTCCAGGGAGGGAAAAATTCTGCCTATTCGGCCTGTTTATTTCTTCAATCAGAAGGATGTGAAAGTGATTGAAGACCAGCATTGTGGGGTATATCCATTTCCAGTATCTGTAACAGAAGCAAGGGATAGTTAATAAAACAGCAACTACAGAGTGGGAAGTATCAATAATATCCAGGGACACCCTTCCTGCTGCCTCTGTATAGACAGTCCCTCCTATCATCAGAACAAGTCCTTCGTTCTTCCAATTTGGATGAATGCTCATAACCTAATTACAACATAGATATTTCTGCTATACCATTTGGCACGTCCGCCCAACATTCATCCAAAGAAACTACTCATAATATGATTTGGTGACACTCCTAGCCTTAGTGGTGAATGAATACATTGATGTTTTTCTGAAGAAGGGTCTAGGCCCAAAACGTCAGCCTTCCTGCTCCTCTGATGCTGCTTGGCCTGCTGTGTTCATCCAGCTCAGCACTTTGTTATCTCAGATTCCCCAGCATCTGCGGTTCTTACTATCTCTGAATAAAATCTCAATGTTAGTTTAGTACATTTATATAAAAATACATTGGGAAAATGAGCCTTGGATTACAATACTAGTCCACTTCATCAATAACACAGCCAATTATTTCTCTTACTATGATATTAACTCATTTTCATTACAAGTCCTACATTATCTGAGACAAGATTAACATGAGATTCTAAATTAGCCTCTTGGGTCCTTGAATTGATTGTTAAAGTACATTAGAGTCACAGAGTCATACAGCAGGGAAACAGGCCCTTTGGTCCAACCAGTCCATGCCAAAAATAATCCCAACTAAACCAGTCTCACCTGCCTGCACTTGGCCCATATCCCTCCAAACATTTCTTATTCATGTACTTATCTAAATACCTTTTAAATGTTGTAAGTGTACCCACATCCATCACTTTCTCTGGAATTTGTTCCACACATGAACCACTCTGTGTGCAAAATAAATGGCCTCTCATGGTCTTTTCTAAAATCTTTCACTTCTCACCTTAAAAATATGCCCATCTTATCAAGGTACAGCATACAGTTTTTGTTGCAGTTGTTTAATTCCTGACTATTTGACAGAATGCTGGTTTAAAATGCACTTCCAAAGAGAAAACTCACTGATTCCCCACTCAGATTTCAATAATTTAGCATTCTGACCAAAGAACTACAGGAATTAGCCCTAATTTTAAATGTCATTTTGCTATTAATTTTCACATTCCATGGTTTATTCCAGGCCCTTGTAAAAGTATTGTGTATTGGTTTGGTCACTCTCTGGTGACCAATGCGGTCGATATTTGTGACTCATTGCATTTTGATTCATAAATTAAGCAATGCGTGATAGGCCGTGTTTCTGAACACATGATCATCTTCACTTGGCAGGCATTTATATCTTTATCTTTAGTATTGGGAAGACAGCATGCAGAGGGTGCAATTGTTCTGTGGATTACTGTGTGCACTTTACTTCCTTAATTATGTTAATGAGTTACCCACTAAAATGATATGTAACATGGATCTCAACATTGGACTTCAGCTCCAGGGAAACCTGCATGCCTCCTTTGGCCAAAGTTTAAACTTGACAAAAGACTTTTAAAACTGGAATAGCTCAACTCGCCAATAGCCTAGTTACTGGCAGGTCTGCCCTGATAAGGAAGCTTACACTCCAATAAAAGTTGAAGTTGAATCACAATGAAGTCACCTTTATTTTCCTATAGAAACATAGAAAATAGGAACTGGAGAAAGCCATTCGGCCCTTCAAGTCTCCGCCATCATTCAATGGCTGACCATCCTGCTCATTACCCTGTTCCTGCCTTTTCCCCGTATTCTTTGATCCCTTTAGCTCTAAGAAGTATGTCTATCTCCTTCTTGGGGACATTCAATATTTTGGCCTCAACTGCTTTCCGTGGCAGAGAATTCCATAGTCAAAGGAGACAACCTTTAGTCATGCATGTTAAGTGAAGGGCAGTCTCCGATACCAGTCCAGGGGTCTGGACACAGAGACATCCGCTTGGGCGATCGGGGTCAGGGTCTTCACCTCACAAGGGGGAAGGAGTAAATGTCAGACAACTCACCATCCTTCCCAGCTCTATCTGCCTTATTGCACATTAGTTTTCTCCTGTAATCAGGGGACATAATTAAGCAAGATGTAAGTCAATGGTACTGTTGTAAGTGCTGGTGCAGGTGGGGGAAAGGTGGCAAGGTGTCCTGAGCAAATGGGCAGTGTAGAGAAGTCATGTGGGGTTTGTGCTGTGAGCAGGGAGATTTGAGCAGGTGAAAAACCAGTGGGGAAGATATTGCATGTGATAGTGCAAGTGGAACAACATGAGACTTGATGGGAGGACACTGCAGTAGTTCAGATAGAGTGAGTGTGAGGTAGCTGAGGGTAGATGATGGCACTCACCCTGGAGAATGGAATAGGTTATTAACCTTCTTTCTACACTTCTGGGCATTCCTTCTAATGGCTGATATCGTACCGATCCTGGTGGAAACCTCAGCCCAGTCTGGCATGGATGGGTGTTGTAGCTTCTTTTGCTGATCCTGGGGAAAGAGGAGGGTCCTCCTCTGCAGGATCTCCAGGTGCCAGTCTCCAATGCTGGGTATACAACTTCCTTTAAAGATGGCACCAGTGCCCAGAATACTGATCTACTCTGAGGTCCCAGTAAAATTGGTGCTAGGCATGAAAATTTCTAATGGATTCCAATGAATCTGATCGCCTTATTATCAATTTACTGAAGTTCAGCATCTCCGAAGCAATTGAATTCTGAGTGCATAGACTTTAAAAGATATGTGATAAAAATGTTATATCACTCTTCCCAGATCAAAATCTTGAAACCCCCTTCCTATCTATGTCCCTACATGGGCTTCAGTGGGTCAAGAAAGCAGCTCGTAATAACATTCTCAAGGGCAATAAGAGATAGACACTAAGCGCTGACCATGTCAGCAATGCGTATACTCATTGAATGAATAAAAAATGAGAAACACATCAAGAAAATGTTTCAAAATGTTCGACAAGAAAATGTTCCATTAAAAAAAGAACAGTAAGGAATAAATTCATGGATAGTATTAAAAGAAACTGTTTACAATGTGGCAAAGTAATAGTAGCATGCCTGAAAAGTGCGTGAGTTTTAGAAACCAGCAAAGAATTATGAAGGAGGGCGAGAAGAAATAAAGTGCAGTGTTGAGGCTTTTAAAAATACATAAAAAAAGAGAGTAGCTCAAGAATCACTGGCCCCTTAGAGGCAGACAAAGGCAAAATTATCATGGCTAATAAAGAAATAGCAGAGATGCTTAACAAATATTTTGAGTCTGTCTTGACAATGAGGGTAACTAAGAGGAAGGATTGGGGAAAAGTGTTAGAGAATTGTAAAGGACTGAAAGCCAATAAACTCCCAGGATCAAAGAGTCAATCTCCTAGGGTTGCAATCTATATCACAGTCTAAGACAAGGAGATGGAGGAAGATGTTTCCAGATTTGCTGACGATACAAGGTTAGGTTGAAATCTAAGCTGTGAGGAGGGCACAAGAGACCGAAAGAGATGTGGATAGGTTGCGTGATGGGCATTAAGGTGGCAAATGGGGTATAAATTGTGGAGAACTCTGAGGTTATTCACTTGACTAATCAGGGTTACAATAAAGGATAATTTTAAAAACACGTGAATCTATTAATTGTTGGTGCTCAGAGAGACTTGGGTTATAATCATACAAGGAAAAGAAAGTTAGCACGAAGAAAGGTGAATGGTCAGTTGTTTTTTTAATTGAAAGACATCAGATTGTACACACATAGCAAGTCCTGCTTCAATTGTTCAGGGGTCTGGTGAGACCACATCTGGGGTATTGTACATAGTTTTGGTTTTTATATGTAAGGAAACACAGACTTGACTTAGAGGTGGTACAGTGAAGGTTCACCCGTTTGGTCATTGGGATGACAGTATTGTCCTATAATGAGAGGCTGAGCTCATTTGGGTTGATATTCTGTGGGAGAAGGGATGAGAGGTGATCTCATTGAAACATGCAAGATTCTGGCAGTCTACTAAACTGGCTACACAACAATATCAACAAGTTTCATCCTACCATCAGACCTACCATGGGCCTACCTACCCACCTACCATTCAGATCCCCTACAATTTGCCTCCTGACATAACAGATCCATTGCAGATGCCATTTCCCCAGACCTACACTCATCCCCGGAACATCTGGACAACAAGGACCCCTGCTCATTGACCACAGCTCCGCCTTCAACACGATTATCCCCTCCAGACAGATCTCTCAACTTCGACACCTTGGTCTCAGCTCGGCCCTCTGCAGTTGGATCCTCAGCTTTCTGACCCACAGACTACAATCAGTGAGG